>NC_087512.1:2695574-3004849 GCF_036417665.1 Passer domesticus | reverse complement strand
GAAATTGGTAGTCAAGAAACAAGCAAGATTCTCATTTCTCCCACTGAGAAAATTCAATGACTTAGCAATGAAAATGATATTTAAAGGATCTTAAAAGTTCAGCTGCTGCCAAAATTATTCCAGCATATAAAAGCAACAAAATTTGAATTTGCCTCTATCTGATGTGATTGCCTAGTATACTTTGAAAAGATAATTGAAATAATTCCTGAATCCATAATTATTTTTATGACACCCTAATTTTGGGCTGTGTCAGATGGAGGGTTATTCTAAACTACTTGAACTCTTTCTGTAGTGGGCATGAAGAAGAACTTGTGCAGAGGAGGCACGGAGATGCTGCCAGGGCTGGAGCCCCTCTGCTCTGGAGCCAGCCTGGCACAGCTGGGGCTGCTCCCCTGCACAAGAGAAGGCTGCAGGGACACCTGAGAGCCCCTGCCAGGGCCTGCAGGGGCTCCAGGAGAGCTGCCCAGGCACTGGGGACAAGGCCTGCAGGGACAGCACACAGGCCATGGCTGCACTGCCACAGGGCAGGCACACATTTTGGGATGTTGGGCAGGAATTGGTGGCTGGGAGGGTGGGCAGGCCCTGGCCCAGGGTGCCCAGAGCAGCTGTGGCTGCCCCTGCATCCCTGGCAGTGCCCAAGGCCAGGCTGGATGGGGCTTGGAGCAGCCTGGGATAGTAGAAAGTCCTCCTGCCCATGGCAGGGTGTGGAATGAGATGCACTTTAAGATCCCTCCCAACACAAATCCTCCTGTGATGGCTGTTTGTGACTCTCCAGAGAAGCACACAGAGCTTGAGGGATAGTTGTCCAAAATGAATACAATTAACCAGATAATACTTCTCTATCACGTATAAAAAAGGAGTCAAGCCACTGAACAAACATCAACACATCTACATTTTACATGGCTAAGCTGAGGCCACAGAAATCCTACTTGACGGATCCCCAGCTGTTCTTACCAGGTTTTGTAAGTTGGCACAGTATTTCAATGGGTTCCAGAGTGAGAACTGTGACTGTGATGCTTCACCAGTATCAACATCAAAGCACAAACAGCTTTACTGATGAGAAGACCTTGGCAGTGTTTCTGTAAACAGACACTTGAATCCATGGGAGAAGCAAAGGAAACAAATCTAAAAGGAGCTCTGATGTGTCTTCCAATATTAATGACCTAAGACTTGATGATCACAAAATTTTCAGATGAATTTGTGATAGATAGCAAACACAAAGACATCATAAACAGAAAAAGGCATAAGTCTCTGACTGCAGATATCTATGAGATGAGAGCACTGTGTCTGATGAAAAAGTAACGTAGCTAAAATATATTGATGTTGTTTTTCTGCCCAGCAAGGGGGACAGCACTGGTACTCGGGAAAACTTCAGTTCTGCAAGAATTTAGGAAAATGCATTATACCCATAAGAATCAGTAAACTTTTACTTGTGGCCCAGCCAAAACCACTGAGTTCAAGAATGTAGAACATCTTTTACTCTGCCCTCATCTTCTCTATTTTCTCCCAAAGACAACTCATGTCATCTCACACAAGAAAACCAAATTTTTCCAAGAAGTTTGAGAGGCTGAGAAGCCCATGTAGTGTTATGAATCATAAAGATATAAAAGCACTAAAATATAAAAGCCCTTTTCACCTCTGTTGACTCTTATCCCAACTCAAACATGGTCTCTTCTCATTATTTTAAGTAAGAGTAATAAGATCTTCTTTCTCTTCAGGTATCTAAATTTTGACCAAAAGGCCCAACTTTTGCTCAAAACTCCAGGAATACTAAAAGTGTTCTCTTTACTTTCTCTATTCCTGCCTTTCTACATTTTATGTCCTTCTAACTTGACCCAATGCACTATTCCATTTGTACACTCCTTGTTGCCCAGTTCATGCCATGGGATGCTCCCTTCATCAGAGCAGCCTGGCTCCATTTTTCCCAGGAGCGATAGAAAGTCCTGTTTGGCCTCCAAAGTCCTGGATGGACCATGGATCTGACCCAGTGGGAGTGTGTTTTGGGATGGTCTATACAGAGCAAGATAGCACCTGCCACAGAAACATTTTGTCTTTCCACCACCAGAGTTTAATTCAGAGGACAAATTCAGTCTAAATACACAACTATTAGTTCTGCATTTACTTTCACTTCCTTCAAGAGATAATTTCCAACAGTATGTATCAGCCACTGCTCATTATTTGTTGATGAGAAATATGGGGAATGGTTGAGAAAAAGAACACAATAATAACAAAAAATGGAAAGTAGGAAACAAGCCAGGATAGAAATTTGCAGGCCTGGGACTTTGGCCACAAAAATAATATTTTCCTTTCATCCTCCTTGTCATTACTAATATTTTCTTAACTTATTCCCTCTGCTACACTCACTAAAATAAGGCAATAGTAGAAAATTTGATGCAAACAGAGCAACATATCTCTCAAAAAACAACCTGACTGATGGATTGGCAAGAGAAGGGTCAGCTCAGGGCTGGATCCATGGTCCTGTTTGTCTCTCCCAGCATGAGTTCCCAGCTGCAAACAAGCCAGCAGTGCTCAGGTCCAGGGTTTGCTCCAAAGCTGTGGTGGGAGCAGCACAGCTTGGCTGGTCACTCGCTTCTGTGATCTACAGCCAGCACCATCCCTTGCCTGAGGATCCAGGCTGGAAAACAGAGCAGGAGTTGTCACACTGGATCAGCATAAGCTCCAGCGAGCCAGCCCTTGGCTTTTGAAAACTGGGATGGAGTTGTCTGCACACGGAAGAGGCTTTGCAGTCACAGGTAGTTGTGGGCTGGCTTTTGCCCCGCAAAACAGTGGTTTAACATCCTGTCTAAGAGAGAAAACATCCCAGATCACCCAGATCACCTGGCTAGGGCTGTACTATTGCTTTGAATTCATGGAGATTGTGTCCAAATTGAGAGCATGCCCTTCAATCCAGCTGCAAATATTCCCACCACACTTATGAAGCTCAAACCTCTGCTGTCTGTTGGGGAGAGCAAATAACACTGGACACAATGCACATTGCTGTCAGTCTTGACTTCAGTTTGTTCTTCTGATGGCCATGAGCTGTGCATTACTGAACAGCCCTGTTGTACTTTTTGGTGTGTTTTTCCAACCTCTTGGCGACAATGGCAGCTTGAATTTCAGAGGTTAATCCTGGACTAGGTGTAACAAATCCCTTGCATGCATTTGAAATTCTGCTTTCTTCAGGTTGCATCACCCTTCCCCTGTTAGCCTGAACAATAAAAAGCTAATCCTAAGCTTTGAAAAGAAGTCACAATAAAACCAGAAGACCATAGACTTTCTTAAACCTCATAGAAGTCTCAGGCTCCAGTTTTAGCTCACTTTAAGGGAGGGAAAATTATCTTCTCCTTTCTAGTCTATCTCATTCAGGTAGAGATACCATCACAGAATTTGTTGGTATTATTTTTCAGCGTGGACATCAGGTTCCTCCTGAAGTTCCTGATGGCACCCAGCAATCTGAATGTCCCTGCTGTTTCTGGAAATCAATTACATCATCCTTAAAATATGTGGTAGAAAACAGCATCAGGAAACCTGCAGACTTGACAGCACTGCCAGCACTGCACAGAGCCCCAAAAGCTAACAATGGCCATGGCTTTGAAATACTGCTGATTCCTTCATTTCCCATTTCCCCCTGTCCCAGTGGTGTCATTTGGAAATACATTACAGCTGAAAGACTTTGGGATGTTTTAATTACATGTGACTAAAACTTGCTGTTGCTAGAATTAGTGCGCCTATGCCTACGATTTATAGGTCTCTGCCTCGACACTAGTGGGGTCATAAATAACACAAAATGGGCCCTTTAGTATCAGAAATTCAGCGCTCCTCTCTGAGCCTTGATACACTCAGAGACTGTCTTAGGGTTTGTGCCGAGCTTGGTGTGAAATACAGTGCAGCAGCACGGGGTGGGGGAGAGGAGCAAGACAATAAATAATTCATCTGTAGAGTGTGAGCATTGGCCCTTTGGGAAAGGGCATCACAGTTGTTTCTCTGGGGTGGGAGGACTTGCTGCACTTGTGGGTTTGTGTGGGTGCTTATCGAGGGATTATTTCTCTAGAGCAAGGACTCCACATAGACCTATCTCAGAGAATCAAGGGGCAAAAAAAAAAAAGCAAGGTAAAAAAAGTATTTTTCACCTCCTATTTCAAATATGAGGATGTATTCCAGGTGAGGAAGCATGCATGTGGTACAGAGTCATGCAAGGTTATGGAGAAGTGTCTCTCCTGGGCTTTCTGTCTGACTTGCACCCCTTTGGCAAAGGAGCTTGGGGAAAAAATAGTGAAAGTTCATTCTGTAAATCACTGAAGTCTGGGGAGAATTTCACATGAGGAGTGGTCTGCCTTGGTGGAGTATCCACAGCATCTACAGGGGCAGGAAGGGGGAAAAACCTTTCTGGGACCAGCATCAGCTGTGTCCCAGGCATGGTTTTATCTCTGTAGACTCGTGGTTTGCTGGGATTGCTGTCAGGAAAATGCTTTCAGATTTTGCCACTACCAGAACTAGAGAAAGGCAAAGTTTTAGCACAATATGACTAACACTGGCAAAGTACACTTTATAAAAAAAGCACGTGAATTTTGCCTTCTTTCTGCTTTTGGACTAGATGAGAAACACTTTATATTCTGACTCTTGCTGTTCTCTCATTTGCTAAGTAGTTTCTGTATGTGGAAGTCTTTATGTGGTTCCTAAGAAACTCACTTTAGCAATTTAGTGCCTGGAATTCAAACTTTAAATGGACACTTTTATCTTGACACACAGCTTTTCCCAAGGCTTTGTTTCTCTTCACCAGTGACCATGAGCTTCAGAACAAGGTGTGAGAACCTAAGTAATGAATCCAGCATTTTATTTCACTCTTTGTAATATTCTCTGTTATTTTCTAGAATAGTTCGTACATTTGCTGATTACAAAAGAAAAGAAAAAAAAAGATTTCTATTGAAACAACAATGAAACGTTGTTGGAAAAGACACTCATGAATTTTCCACTTGCAAGAGGGAATAATAATTGAGCTAATAAGTGTGAACAGTGACTGGAAAAGAACTGGTTTTGCCACAAATTTGTCCCAGAGCAGACAAAACTTTGAGGCACAGAGCTAATTTAGAGAGGGACATCCAAGAAGATTTAGTCTTTTGTACTACTTTTTTAAAAAAACATGAATTTTAAAGAAAAATTACCAAAAAAAAAAAAAAACCAAGCTATAAGAGAGTTTTGTCCTGTTCCCATTCTCTTGGAAAAGCCAATATATTTTGTTCATGTATATCTTTCTTGCTCCCTTTTTCTCTCTTCATGGTGAAACCTGTGTCAGGACAACCTCTGGCCAAGCTGCAGTGTGAAATAGTAAATAGTAGAGGAAAAGAGTGTAAGGAAATAGAAAATAATGCCTTGAAAAACTGCTCAAATGATAGTGTTTCTGGGGCCCAATATATTGTTGATAAAAAAATTACAACTTTTTTCTGCAGAAAGCAAACATCATAACATCAATAGCCACTGACAACAACAACAAAAAGGTTAAAAATATGCAGCACCACCCTCAAGTAGATGTTTGAGCCAAAGTTGCAACACAAAATGCAGAGCTCCTTTAGCATCAGCTTGTAGCAAATCCTGACATGCAATGAACATAATATCAGAGAGTGGTTTGGATTGCCAGGGGCTTTACAGATCATCCAGTCCCAACCACCCTGCTATGGACAGTGACACCTTTCACTGGTCCAGGCTGCTTCAAACTCCATCCAACCTGGCCTTGAATATTTTCAGGGTTAAGGCAGTCACCACTTCTCTGGGCAGCCTGTGCCAGGCCCTCACCACCCTCAGCATAAATAATTTTTTCCTTATTTCTAGTCTAAATCTGCCTCCTTTCAGTATAAAGCCATTATCACTTGTTCTATCACAAGTTTGCTAAAAAGTTTGTCCCCATTTTTCCCATTTCCAGGTCATGTCCAGCTTCTCATCCACCAGCACACTCAAATCTTTCTTCTCAGAGCTGCTCCCATTCTGCTCATCCCCATCCTGGAGGGATCTCAGGGTCTGCCCTGGCCCAGGTGCAGCACCAGCACCCGGCTTTGTTGAACACCCTGACGTTTCCTTCTCAAGCTTTTGCAGGTCCCTCTGGATGGCATTCCATCCCTCACGTGTGTCACATAATCACAGAATCCCAGGACGATTTGGGTTGGGAGAGACCTCAAATCTCAGCCAATTCCATCCCCTGCCATGGTCAGGGACACCTTCCACTATCCCATGTTGCTCCAAGCCCTGTCCAACCTGGCCTTGGACATTTCCAGGGATGGGGGAATTCACATCATCTCTGGGGGGAAAAAAAATAAGAAAAAAAAAATACCAGGGTTGGATGTCAACTGCACCACTGAATCCAGTGTGACCTGATTGTTTTACTGACCCTTGAAAATTTCAGACTGTGTCCCACATCTTTTTCCTTTGCCCCAGCCACAGTTTCTTTTTGGTACTCCTGTGTGTAATTCCCCTATTATCAAGATTACAAACTCTGTCAAGAAGGTACCTTTGGGACTATCCATCTGTCTGAATAATTTTGTCATCTACAATTCAGTCCTGCTTGTAGCTTGTACCAGCTGTATTTATTTAAGATTACCTTTTATAAACCTTTTAATAAAAACTCACGGCAGTGTCAAAGAGTATTTTTGCACTGTAAAAATGATCCCTGGTGGGATTATAATTTATATTTTAAAATTGAAACCCATTGTCTGAGTCATAAATTTTTTGATTATGAAAATCTGTGCAGGTTTTGTGATTGCAGATGTTATTCTTGACTGCACTTTTTCTCCCTTTTAAATCTCAAAAAACTGTATTTTTAAAAAAGAAAAAAAGTAGTTATAAGAACAGAGAAATGTCCAAAGGTGTCTTAACACATACAGATAGCAGTTTACCAAGTTTGTTAAAAATAAAGGGAAAGGGAGAGAGAAAATCTAAACCAAAAGTGGTCTTAGATAAACTTGACAAGGTCACTAGAACCATGGACTGATTTCCCAACTCAGCCACATACCCCTTCTGTTACCTGAGATAATTCACAGTTCTGTTGGTGAAGGCAGCAGTTTAAAAGTTTTTACATACATTCTCAGGGTCCACAGACTCTAGCAGAACTTAAACAAGCACTCACCCACTTCCTGAGATATAAGCTGCTTCCTGAGGCAGGAAGTATCTTAGCTCCTTATCTCAACCAGGAATGTAATAACATCGGTTCCTCTTATTCTTTATTTTTCTTATTTCTCTGTATTGTAAAGCCCTTGGCAAAGGCCATTTCTTAGACGCAGTTGCACAACACCCAACATACTGGGAACTGTAATATCAGTAATATATTCAGGATAATTTACAATTTCTTGGAGAGACATGGCAAAGAGAGGGATGTGAGATTGGATATTAAAAAGTAATATGTTGGCATGATCAGTGCAGAGGGACATTCCTGTTGAGATGGGAACAGGAATTTGGGAAACAGACAAGAAAGCAAAGCTGTGTCAGGTGAAGGCAGAAGAGAGAAAATGAGGGAGGGAGGGAGGGGAGGGAGGGAGGGAGGGAGGGGAGGAAGGAAGGAAGGAAGGAAGGAAGGAAGGAAGGAAGGAAGGAAGGAAGGAAGGAAGGAAGGAAGGAAGGAAGGAAGGAAGGAAGGAAGGAAGGAAGGAAGGAAGGAAGGAAGGAAGGAAGGAAGGAAGGAAGGAAGGAAGGAAGGAAGGAAGGAAGGAAGGAAGGAAGGAAGGAAGGAAGGAAGGAAGGAAGGAAGGAAGGAAGGAAGGAAGGAAGGAAGGAAGGAAGGAAGGAAGGAAGGAAGGAAGGAAGGAAGGAAGGAAGGAAGGAAGGAAGGAAGGAAGGAAGGAAGGAAGGAAGGAAGGAAGGAAGGAAGGAAGGAAGGAAGGAAGGAAGGAAGGAAGGAAGGAAGGAAGGAAGGAAGGAAGGAAGGAAGGAAGGAAGGAAGGAAGGAAGGAAGGAAGGAAGGAAGGAAGGAAGGAAGGAAGGAAGGAAGGAAGGAAGGAAGGAAGGAAGGAAGGAAGGAAGGAAGGAAGGAAGGAAGGAAGGAAGGAAGGAAGGAAGGAGAGGAGTAAAAAACATAAGTACAGACACCCTTTTAAAGCACAGCAGTGGGGGAATTGAACAGCACCTAATTAAAAAATAAGCAAAAAAAGAAAGAAAAGAAAAAGCAACAGATTATGTAGTATTCTTTTTGCTTGTGATGAAATTGTGTAACTCTCTTGCTAGGGCAATGTGACACATTAAGTTCTGTTCATGAAAATCAGCTTCCAGCCACATCTTCCATGGTGCTCCCAGCCTCATGCCCATTATCTCCACCACTCTTATTTCTACCTCCATCCCAGTTCATTCTGCAGATTTGTGCTGGAGCCTCAGACTCAGCCATCACCCCTCTGGCAATAACACGGGATGGCATCAGAGTGCATGAGAAGACCATGATCCAGAGGGAGTAATATGCAAAAGTAAAGCCCAAGTGACTTTACAGATAGGTTTTTACATTAATCGAGACATAGCACTTGGCAAAAATGTCCAACCTCCCATCACCTTCTCAGTATCATTCCATAAGGCAGAATCAAAACTTGGGCAGGGCCTCAGGAAGGATTTTGCTGCTTTCAAGGTCACAAGAAAGACACAATCCAAAGGCTATGAAAGGTTTCTAAATTTAAAACAGACCCACTTACCATGGTAGGCAATTGAAACTGTTTATCCACTTTGAACAGATAGAATTACCTAATCCTTCTATGATTAGAGGCTAGTGAAGTTAAGTTAATTCTGTTTCTGCAGGCGCTGCTGCCTTTGATGGAAGCAGCTCATCTCGGGGAATGGCCTGCTGGTGCGATGGCGAAACAAATAGTTTTGTCCTTTTGAGCTGAGGAAAAAAAATTTGCTATTGATTTTGGCTTAAGAGTGGTAAGTGCTTTCTGTACGATTCTCATCATGGCTTGAGAGCTGTTATTTTGGGCATTAGCCTCACATACCTTGATGTGGAAGACTGCTGCAACACAGGGCCCTGCAGAAATCTTCTGAGGGGATCCTTAGGCCTCTCCTGGTTTTGGTTTTCCAGCTGGGAAAAGAGGGCTGAGTATATGAAACATCCTCTCTACTGCCACATTGTTCAATATGCTTGACAACCTGCACATATTGATTATTTTGGGAGAAAGGTCAAAAAAACAGAGGACCCCTGATGTTTTTCTACCTAAGCCTGGGGGTGGTTTATCAAGAAAGACCAAAAAAACTATTGTCTAAACTCCCTTTTAAAACCAACAGCCTTTCAGGTCTTTCAGGCTGGTTACAAAGGGTAAGAGCTGCTTTTTAAAGCAGTGTGGAGTTGAAAAGGACAGAGGCAGCGAGCCTGGCAAAGCTCTGCAGCCTGGCAAGGCTTGTACAGCAGTGCTGAAATGAGCAGATCTGTGGGGCATGATCAGAAGCGCAGGCAGGGGAGGCAGAAAAGGAATTACTGAGATGGTGCAGCACACTTTGAAGATCAACCTCATAAAAGCCGGGTTTTAAAATGGTCCTTCCACTCAGGTAGATGCCCTGCACTTTGCAGCAAGAGTGCTTGAGCCAGTAATAAATCTTCATCCCTTGAGGCCATCTAAGACACAAAATTTGCTGGTTTTTTTTCCTTGTAAGCCTTCTGCATAACCAGAACAAACTCATTTAGTTTGCCGCTTTTAGCTGAGTGTAAAATAAAATATTCCCCTTGTAGTTATTAGTTACATTGCATATGAACTACAGGGAAATCCTCTGTTGTGAAGAGCAGCTCTATATATAAGGATAGTATGGAAAATCCTGAGTCCAAATCTGAAAACTAGAAGTAGAGCAAATAAAAAACATTTTTTTCCAAAAAAACAAAAAGAAAGAAAAAAGTCCTGAATTGTAGGCTTTAAAAAAATGCACTTGCTTGAGAAGTTTCCAAGAAAACCCAAAAGGAAAATTATCTCAGGTTGACATTTCAAACCAAAAATTATGATTTATAAAAATATGGGGGACTTCTACTGGGAAGAAAAAAAATGGCAGCTTAGGTTGTACTGTAACACAATATTTCACCTTGTTTTGAAATGAACACTCAAAATTATTTTGTTCTGTTGAATTTCTCACCAGCAAAGTTTTGTGTATGCATGGATGTAGAGGTGACCTTCCCTTGCCAAAAATTAAGTTTGACAAAACTGTATTTCTTGGCAGAAGTTCTTTCCTCCTGAAATTTCAATAAGCCTTAACTTTAAGAAATAGATATGTTTAAACAGAAGGGAGATGAGAAAACCAAGAGATTCTGGGCTAGACACTGGAATAGCTGAGGTGCTGGGTCAGCTGGAGAGCAGAGCAAAAAAATCCATCATCAGAGAGGGTCACTGATGAAAAGAGTCATTGATGAATTGTGCATCAGTATCTTCAGCTATGAACCTTGGTCACGTGTGAAAGCCTGGGTGTGGGAGGGTTGTGAATGAAGGATTGTTCACGGAGGCACAATAAAATAATGTTTTTGGAGAATTTTTACCCCAGAGCACATACAGGCACAGTTATAACAAAACTTCATAACAAAAGGTTATTATTCCTTTCCCTGTGCCCAGCTACAAGTGCTTTCCCACCTACCAAGACAAATACCATGGTAAGAAAAGGACTTTCTTTTGTCTAGAAAGTGGCAAGTGCTGCCCACAGGGCTGCTCTGGCCAGAGACCTCCACCTACGGTGAGACAGGATTGCTGCAGCTGCATTGTTAGGCTGAGAATGCCACATGGAGACACAGGGCTCACCACACAATCCAACAAATGGCCAATTGAGAGCCTTTTCACCACACTTGGCTCCAAATCAGGCATCCAGCCACGACCAGTGCTGGCTGAGGCTGTCAGAGATGTCACACCAGTCAATTTATAACTTGAGGAGCCACTTTAGCATCAAACGTCAAACTGCTCCTGCTGCCTACTCCTAGGCACCAATCCTTGGAGCACTGAAGAAGCTTCTGGTGGAATCTACCACTTTTTCCTTTTGGTGAAAGTTATCTTGAGATGTAGGTGGTCTCAAAAGTAAAAGTCATCCTGGCTGGTCACCCTACTCACTGGAAGAACTCCAAAGGACAGTACTTATAATTTTAAATCTGATGATTCAGAAGCTCACCCCACTGACTCTGGGGGAAAATGAATCAAAGATGAACAGCTCAGATGGCAACAATCACCCTTTAGATTTGTTTGTGCACTGAAAGAGGTATTTTGTACCCAACAGGTTACATTCTATTATGAAGATCCCACATTTGGTAAAGCAAAAATCAGCATCTTGCTGCCACACAATATATTGAAGATCACTAAAAGCTTCAGGAAATTAAGAGAACAACGAAAGATGCTTTGTCAGAGTGAAGATAGTGCCTTTGGGTGGGTCTGTGTGTGTATTTTGTGTAAAAAGTGCTCAAAATTCTGGTGACTTTATAGGAAGAATTCTACTCGCCCTGCATTTCAGGAGGCTGAGAGCAACACTTGCAGCCCCATGGTCTGCTCTTGTTCAGGGGAACAAATGCCAGTGCCATGGGGTATTGCACGGTCTAATGAGAGCAGGAGAAAATATAATCAAGACTGTTCCACAGCTGCCTCTGTCCTTGTAGGAGACATTTCTGTGAGGTGCATCAGGCAATCAGAGTGCAATGCCTGTGCACTGAGCTGGCAGGAGAGGACTCACCCACTTCTGGGGCTGGTGAGTGCTCAAGCCCCTTTTTGACTTTGTAATAGGAACAAGATGAGCACATGGAAGAGGGGAAGACATTGCTTGCAGCAGGGGAATTGAAGTAGAGGGAGACTCACTGTTGACATTTCTACAGTATCTAACCCTGCTACAGCCTACTTCAAAATCAGCCCCTCTCCTTTGCTTGTCATGTTCTAAAATAAACAATGCAATCATAGATTCAGAGCATCTCAAGCTGTATGGGAACCATAAGGTCATCAAGTACAACTCCTTGCAGGACTATTAAAACAGAAACACATTTCTAAGAGCATCTTCCAGATACTCTTTGAACTCTGACAGGCTTGATCCCTATGTGGTTGATGGATTTTTATTAACTTTATAGCATGATATCCTTTCCTTAAGCTGCTTTAAGTACCACACTGATGAAACTTAAGAGAATTCATATTTCCTAATTTTTCAATTTTCAGTTTTGTCTGCACCCAGTAATTCCTACATGGACAGGGCTTGCCATGTGCTCACCAGGTTTACAAAGTTTACTACTTTTTTTTTTCTTTCTTTCTGGGTTGTTTTTTTTTTGGGGGGGGGGTATGAAATAGAGGTTTAGAAGTCTAATTTTCACCTACCTTTCTCTTAATTGTAGTTCTGACACTTAAGCTATATATTTTTTTACTAAGGTATTTAATTCAGCTAGAAAAGTATTCAGATATGCATTCATCAGGAGCAATCACAGGGACTGCCTACACAAATATTATCATCTGCCTCACACTGAAAGCATCTTGAGCCATAATGTTCCTTGTTACTGGGAGGCCTGAGCCCTGGAATACAGACCACAGAAAATTGCTACTTCCCAGAAAAGAACTGCAGCTTAAACACATCTCTAGTAAGGCTTTAATGTATTTGTGGAAAGCAGTTATGAGATAAACACTCATGAGACATGCAGTGGTTATCAGGAGATGATCTCTAGGATGTGTGGGAACTACACCTGAGGGGATGGCAAGAGAAAAGCTGACCAAGGGGAAGAAAACCTATAGTCAGAACTTTGCAAAATTGCAATCCACATCTTCACTGCAGAGGGGGAAAAAAAATTTTAAAAAACCACTTAAATAGTAAGGAAGAAAAAATTGAAGATCACTGGCTCAATAATGACTATTTGCTTTGATAGAAACCCAGAATGGTTTGGGTTGGAAGGGACCTTAAAGATCATCTCATTCCAACCTGCCATGGGCAGGAACACCTTCCGCTAGGCTTCTTTTTTTAAGACTGCTAAAGCACTTGCTCTGCTGGTTAGGATGTTATTATTCACTCTGAGGTTATAAGTGATGTCTTCTGCTGGTCTTCTTTCACTAAACTGTGTCTCAGCCAAGAATCATAAGGTTGTGCAAGTAAAAAGGGAGAAAACTGCTATGGAACTATATAAACACCTATTTAAAAATGAAATTGTTGAAATAACAAAAATACAGTACTGGGTTCAGTTCTAGCAGTGTGTACATATCTCTGCTGGTATCAATGAAACTGAGGCTATTAACACCAGCAGAACATGTGATCCATAGCTATAAGTTCTGGTCACACCAGAACAGTTCCGGGAGGCAAATGTTTTATTTGGTACAAGAATATGAGGTATCTAATTACATGTCCAATTCAAAATATGAGATAGCCTTATCCATGTTATGCAAGCTCATAAGGCATCCACAAAATATTCAACTATATAATTCACCCAAAAAAAAAAGTTATCAAACAAACAGGTGCCCAATAGTACTCAAAAACAACCCAACAGATTAATTTGCTAAGATTGTATTTCTTTGCAACTTTCTTGACCTTTACAGTAAAGCCTAATTCCAATTAGTTCAGTTATAAAGTCCATAACTCTTGTAGGTACTGCAAGTGTGCAACACATTATCATTTTACAATGTTCTCCCTGATTTGCAGCACAAAACATGCACTCCTTATGGGAATTTGTTGGCAGGCATTTAGGGCAGCTGGAAGTGATCATGAAGTGCAATTACTGTCTGTGCATATCCACATCTGGAAAACAGTTCTTTGCAGATTTTAAAATAGCCCTAATGAAGAATGGAACCTTGTGCTTGAATCGATGGAAAGGGTGAAGGGGTCTCAACGCCAAATTTGTAAGGGAGCTAGAATAAAAAGAACACACTGTACAGAAATAGAAAATAATTAACGGAAAATTAATTATTGTCAGAAATATTTGCCATCATTCTTCATGGAAGGAAGAATATCATCCATGGGCAGGGGTGAAGGGAAGTTCTCCCTCACATAAAGTACCTAACATTAGCCGTGTAACATTTAACGGTGATGACACCGGCTGGAGGATGTTAGGTGATATTATCTCTAACACGTAATCTCACCATGTCTCGTGGACAGGAAAACACCACTTGGTGTGAGACATGCAGAGAGGTTTGCTGAGAAAAGTCTAAAGGCTTTGTTGGGACACAACCCAAGAAATACCAGCATTATCTTTCAGCGGTTGACTTGAGGGTTCCCTGTGATGACACTGACTGCACCACGTGCTGGGTCTAGTGCTCTTCTTGCTTTGGACAATCTCCTCAAGTAAAGTGAGCAGCATTTATTACTACATCCCTGTGATCTTGGCCACCTTGGCCATATTTGTAGTTGGTTCAGGATGGCAGTGAGCTGAGGATGGTCACTTTGTGACATGCTGCAGGTACCTCTTAGTGAACTTGCTCAAGAGCCCTTTCCTGGAAATGCCCCTAGTTCAGCCACACTTTTCCCTAGTGTCCTCCCAATATTGAGATCTCTCAACTCAAGCTCTAAGCCTTGGATGCTGCTGCTCCTCAGCACCTCCAAAAATTTTCCAAATACAACATAAAGAATGTAAAGCAGAACACACAGTAATTAAGACACACTTAAAAGTATTCCAAAATCTCTTTAAAATTGCTTCTATTTTTCATCATGGGTTATGCAACTACAAAAACTTTCTCTTTCACTCCCCTCTAAACAAATGTAATTCTTTTTTCTCCTTTATGCAATCAATACTCAGGTTTTAATCCTTCCTCATGTGTGCTTTGGGACAAAGATACAATCAACCTTTTCTCACAGGTGATTAAGGACTGAGGGAAACGGCCTCAAGCTACACCAGGGGTGGTTCAGGTTGGACATAAGGCAGAATTTCTTCACTGAAAGGGTTGTCAGGCACTGGAAGGGGATGCTCAGGCAGATGGTGGAGTCACCACCCCTGGAGATGCCCGAGAAATGACTGGACGTGGCACTCAGTGCTCTGGTCTGGTTGACAAGGTGGGGGTCAGCCCAAGGCTGGACTTGAAGATTTCATAAATCTTTTCCAGCCTCAGTGACCTCTTCTGACCACTTGGGCACAGATCTCAGAGCAGCATGCTCTTCCCAGTCTTGCAGGCAAGAAACCATCCCACCTGCTGAAATCTGCCATAAACATTCTCTGCCTTCCTCCTTCCCCACATTTAGTTATTGATGCTGCCAAATAGCTTCTGCTTTCTGTCCTGCAGGGAGGTGCATACTTTTGTTGGAGCCTAAGATGTGCAATTTGCAATACTTGTTTTGACGCGTTCCATTTGAAATAATCTTTGAAGGATGCATGTGGGCACTTCAGGCTCCTCCCTTTTTTTTTTTTTCCTCAGATCACCTGTCTAAATCATTGAGTTTCATTAATTCCCACAGAAGGTGAGTCATGTCCTATGTGAGCATGTCTACATTTAAAATATTAATTATTTTTAACAGGCCTAAGCTAAATTAGAAAAGTAGTTAACACAAATATAAACAGACTTCTGCCAACATAAGAGAGGATAATGACAGGTTTTTGCAACCCAGCTAAGAGGTTTTCTTTATTTTTTTCTTTTTCTTGAGTGACAAAAAAACCAACTAAAACAACAAAAGCTTTAAGAGAGTGAAGTGAAGGCTAGCAAGGCCAGAACAGCTGAGGTGGGAATAGTGGATTTCTGCTGTGTTGAACTAACCCTGCTACCTGCACAGGAGCATCCATGCAGGATGCTCTGTTACCTCTCTCACAAGCACACACCACGGCCGGCTGACACGCTGCCCAGAGCAAGGAATGACCCCAGATTTCCTCACTGGCTGCAGCCTCCAGCTGGCTTTTCTGCACAGTGGAGCAAAAAGAAAAAGTATAAACTGTTTCTCCAGCAAGTCGTGAATTTATTCATCACCTCAGTGCTCCCCAGGCATGGGCAGGACCTTGCCTGCAAAGCAGAGCACGTTTTGGCAGCACTCAAGGGTGGGTGTTTCTGCCAGAGCGGCTCTCCGAACACTCTTTGTACAGCCAGATTTCATCAGAACAAAGCCAACACTAATGCAAGGCTAGGTCTCTCTAATGGTGTTTTATTATGAGTAAACATTGGGCTAAGCACAGCTGTATTAAGTGGATTTTGGATTCTTTAGTTGTAAAGAACCCTTGGGAGCATCTGTCCCTACATTAACATCACAGCGAGTATGGGTTTTCACCCAGTAATTCCTGCAGCAAGCCAATAATTTTTGTTAGAAACTGGAAGATCTCAGGAAAGGCTTTGAGGGCTTTGCAATGTTCCTGAACCTATCTCTTGTCCTGGGAATCTCTGCCTCATTATCACCCACCTGACTTCCTTCATGTTGCACACACAGGACACTCTCACCCTTTTTGGGGGACCCAGGGGGGAGAACAACTAAAATGTCTATTTTATTGTTTTAAATGTCTATTTTATTGTCTATTGTTTTTAAATGGCTATTTTAGTTGTTTTACTTTCTTCATGGCCTGCCTGCTGTGGATAAAAGCTGCTCTCAGGTACATCTCAGACAAAGGCGCATTATTATTAATATTAATAGTAGTAGTATTACTATTTATCAAAGATATTAGTAGGACAATAGATGCACAAATGAAAACCAAAATCCTTGAAGGATTCAAAATACAAAAAACAGAGAAAATGCTAAGCAAGTAGTAATGTCAAGTGCTTTATAGATGCATTTTCTCTGCAAGTATCTTTGCACTGGTGTGTCCAGGGCAGGGAACGGAGCTGGGAAGGGGCTGGAGCCCCAGGAGAGGCTGAGGGAGCTGGGAAGGGGCTGAGCCTGGAGCAAAGGAGGCTCAGGGGGGACCTTGTGGCTCTGCACAGCTCCTGACAGGAGGGGACAGCCGGGGGGGTCGGGCTGTGCTCCAGGGAACAGGGACAGGAGGAGGGAAATGGTCTCCAGCTGCATCAGGGGAAGATTTTATTAAATATTCAGAAAAAGTTCTTTCCAGAAAGAGCTGCCCAGCCCTGGCAGAGGCCTCCTGGGTCAGTCCCCATCCTTGGAGGGATTTAAAAGCTGTATGTATGGATGTGGCACTTGGGGAGAAGGGTAAGTGGTAAACAAGGTGGAGGTGCTGGGCTAACAGTGATCTTAGAGGGCTTTTCCAACCTTAACCATTCCATGATTAGAAAATTGATGCTTTCATGAAGAATAATTTTTAATTAACACTAGTTTCTTTCCCACATAGAGCTTTTAAAAATTTGTTCTATACTAGAAGCACAACTAAATGACAAATATTTTTTACTAAAGGAAGATTGTCATGAAGGTCTCAGGGGTGTATTTTGCTGCCTGCCATCCCATTCTCACCTGAAAGCTGGACTCACCAGCAAGACTAAGCCTCCCTTAACACTTCACTGTCTGAGATTTCTCAAATGTTCAACTTCCCTTCAATAAGAAGAGAAATCATGATATATTACAGAAGGTTTAGCAGTAAATTCCAATCTCCCTGAGTCACAATATTCAAAATATTTTGGGGGCTGAATTCATTTAAAATTATATGTTAGGTGGAAAATCTTAATAAAACTGATATCCTGTCTCTGTGCCCCCACCCCCAAAAATTATTCAGGAAGAAATTTCTGCCCAGAGTTATTTTTCCCACTTCTCAGAAGGAAAGAAAAGCATAAGGAAAGTAATGCATTTTCCAATAGATACATACTAAGCCTGTGACAAGGTATAAATTCAACATCAACACATCATTTCTAGCACTACACAGATTTCTCTCTGCTGGAAGCAGGAGTACAATTACACATAAGCCTCCAGACAGCTGGCCTGCAGTAGGACTTTTTCAACACTTTGAATTTGAGATGGATGAGAAAAAGAAAAAGCAGCTATGCCACAAACCTGGTGGGAGAAGTTTTGCCTATGGGAGATGATGAATATTCAAATCACAGCTTGCATGAAATGCCATAGCACCTTAGTCAAACAGAGCTTGAAACAAAATTGCTCCTCAGCCATGTTGGGTCTGGTCCATGGTTCAAAATGCTTCAGTTCAAAACATCAAAAATAAAAAGTATATAAAAATTTAGTTTTTACTATTTAAAAGAAAACACTAAAAGAAATAATATTTCTTCTCTCAGATCCCTCTCTTTTCCAAGGCCAGCATTCAGTGCAATTTGCATTCTCTGTCTTTTTGTTCCAAAGATCTTCAGGCATACACAGGTTAAAAAAGGTTGGCCTGACAGAATCCCTCATGTCTTTGATCCTAGATAATTGTCTCACGCGTGCTCACCCTGTCCTCTCCTGTCCCATAGTTTATCCTTCCACTGACAGGGAAAGACTCACGCTAACAAAGACAGCCTGACAAATGTTTGGGGATAAATTCATTTACTGTATCAAATACTTTGCCTGCTTGTACAGAAGGTGTAAACAGTAATAAATTGGCAGTCATGAAATTAATGATGACTGTAAATTACTGAGGTACTTAACTTCTTCTGCCAAGCATCTCCTGAACAATAAATAAGAGGAAAATGTATTTGGAGATAAGGAAGACCTCATAAATATAGTAAATTAAATTATGGAGCTCAGGGAAGTCTGGAACAAATATATCAGTAGGTCCATGTGATAAGCAGTTGCTGATAAGAGACGTACTCCCAGTTTTTTGTGGGGGTCCCCAGTTCACAGTGACCAACATTATTTCTTATATAATTTCTTATTTCTCACAGATCAGAGCTGGATGGGAAACACAGTGAAAGTATCCAAACACCTAAAGAAAAACAACATTGTGTATTACCCTGTTCTAGGTGCTTGGCAGGGATGTAGTGTGATGAATGAACAGCTCAGGGGTAGCAATCAAAGGGGGTTCATTCAGTGTCAGAGATAAAAGCTGCCCTGCAGGGGCTGAGTCCCTTCTAGTGGTAAGAGTAATAGCCAGCCCTCTGCAATTCCAAAGGCACCTCGGGAATTCGGAGGAAGGTCCCTGCTGGTACCCACATCCAGCAAATGGAGAAAAGAAGACCCTAAGTCCCATTTCCATTTCAACAAATTTCCAAACTCTTGCTCAAACTCTTGAGCCAGGGCTGGGTTCTCCTAAGCCAAGGAGAAAGAATGACAGCCTTAATTATAAATTATCCTCCTATATCATCCCATTTTCTCTCCAACAGCAGAAAAACCTTTATTCAGTGGAGAAGGTGGGGACCCCAGAAATTATTACTGTCACCTTGGAGTCTTTTCACCCTTGTCCCTGCATCTGTCACCCCCTGCTCTGCCTCATTGTGGAAGGAGAGCTGGACACAGGCAGTTCTGACAGCCTGAGGAAAGCAGACCCTTGTGGAAGGAAACTCATTTTCCTGAAGCCTTGAGTTTCCTTTTTTCTCCTTCCATGAAGGGATGGAAGAGTGATGTCAAGGGACATTGGATCCTGCCCTTCAAGTACGGTGAATCAGGCAAGGGGTCCAGCCAAAACTGCACAGCTTTCCCCAAATGCTGCCCCTTCCTAATTCTTCTTCCCAAGTCATTTGCTTACACTATCTCTGGCTGCCTTCTCCCCACCTGCCACTCAATCAGAGAGAAATGTCAAATGTCTCTGCCATCAGCCATGCCAGGCATGCTATAAAAAGCAGCTGTCTTCCTGACAAACTGTGCTCTCTGAAAGTCCTGTCTTCAACTTTTCTGTCATTTGCAGTCTTCCTTTAATTTTATTTTTAACACTCTGTCGGTCTGTCTCGCTAGGATCACTCTGTAGCAAGGGCATCCCAGAGGAACATTCCTCTCCACTACACCCTGCAGGAGCAAAGACACTTGGGAATGCCATAATCCCAGTGCTCCCAGGAATAAACTGAGCAGTGCAATCACCCCATGGCATGTTTAAACCCTCCTGGGAGGGAGATGCTCACAGGGGAACTCTGCAGTGACAGGTCCCGTCACCACCACACTCCATTCACTCCAGGCATGGCCCAAGGCACCCTGCTCATCCTCTTGGGCACTCCCACCACAAACAGGCAGCACAAGTCAGAGCAACTTTGGGGTTGCCCAAAGTGACTTTGGGAGCCACCTTTAAGGAGAGCTGAACAGGGTTTACCCGAGCAGGTCATTTAACCTGGTACCAGCACTGCAGCCCTCTCCTGCATGTGGGCATGTTCCTCATTTGATGCTGAGGCTGGTGGGCAGGCAAACACTAGGGTTGAAAAGCTGAGAGCAACAAAAAGCTGTTGACTTTCTGTGAGAAAATTGCATATTCTGTGCTCTTGTCCAGAGAAGTAGCATTGTGGGGATTTATAATACACCCGCCTATTTCCAAAATTACTTGGTTGAAAAAGGGTTTCTTTATGGGAAAAGGGTAGTGTTCCCCCTTCTTTTCCCACTGTAAAAGGCTTCCAGCTGGAAATACTTAGAATTTCATCTCCTTCAGTGTAAAAGGACACAGCCAGATCTCACCCTGCCTACTGAACACCCCCAGCCTGAATACTGACAATGCACAACTTCCCCCAGTTCCAGGTCTTTCTGGAATTAACACTCTCCAACCTGCCTCCTGGTGAACCATTAGGAGCTCAGGTAGGAAGGAAAAGTGGGGGCTTTGGGGCTGAGTTACTTCAGGATCTCAGCAGGATTCCTCA
Source organism: Passer domesticus (assembly GCF_036417665.1). Taxonomy (NCBI): domain Eukaryota; kingdom Metazoa; phylum Chordata; class Aves; order Passeriformes; family Passeridae; genus Passer; species Passer domesticus. The sequence goes on along the minus strand of NC_087512.1, from coordinate 2,984,363 downwards.
CTTCTCCCCCTGTAATCACCCAGCCCCATTTTTATCCACACACAATCATCACTACTGAGTCCACTTCTGTCTCCTGCAAGACACCACGGCCAGCAACAGTGATTTTTTTTCAGCAAACATGGAATTTTACCCTCCCTTGTAAAACTTGCTTTCCTTGAACTTACTTTTTGGTTCTGAAAAGGGACCTTTTCAGAGAAAATGACAACTACCTTGTTTATTTGACCACTCATCTGTGTTGCTGAGCAGGAAAGGTATTTTTAGCCTGGCTGTCAGCCTCACAAATAGTCCAGAATTCAGATTTTTTTCCTCCTGTCTCACTCGTTGCCACCAATAAAAATTTTGCAACCAGAAGTTCTCTCTCAGAGTGAAGTGTTAGCCACGAGAGAATCCAGCCCTTATTCCCAGGGACACATCAGCTCTGCAAAACACAGAAATCCTGACTTTGTTTGCACAAAGGAAGATATGACTGAAATACAAAACCATGTATATAACACACAGAAGAAGTAGGGCTTGCAGCAAAAAAGGCGTTGCTTTTAATTCTTCAGATACAGGATTAACTCTGTCAAATTTTCAGTGTTTATACATGTAGCAAAAGTATTGCAACTTCAGGGTGGACCCAAATGAAAATACTTGATGATGGAATTTATTTTAAACTCTGTTGAGGCAAGCCCATGCCTGGGCGACATGCTCTCAGAGGATTTCTTTCTGACATGGCTTATTAAAAGTACATGTGGAGTCAAGACAATTTACTATATGCTGAGAGTTTGGTGTGCCAGACAGTTGATTTCAGCTGTGCCTTTGCCATGTGCCTTCATCTACACTCTGTTCCTCTGTTAACTCATGCAATCACTTGCTGAGCCTTCATTACAAATTAAATTGACTCAGGTAATAATAGGCATCCCAACATGGAGGCAAAATTAATCTCATTCATAACTGAGTCCCTGCCCAAAAGCCTGAGAAAGCTCAGTTCAGCAAAGTCTGTGAGCAGATGCTTAAATTCATGCCTATTTAACACAACACATTAGTGCTTTCCTAAAGATTTTACAGATTTGGGACTCCTGCCTGATTTGTAAGTGGTGAGTGGCTTTGATTTCTGCATGCCAAAGGAGTTGGAAAGAAATGTAATTTTTATATTGAGAGTATTTCCACCAACAAAAGATGAGTGGTTCTAAGTAGGCCCCTTTTTTCTGCGTATTTAAATTAGATTAAATAAGATTATGGTATTATTAGCATCATTAGGGTTATTATTAGGAAATTATTATTCACAGCACTTTTACTGTCATATTCTACAATAAGGACAGTGCATCTATTAAAATGATTGAACATCAATACATAAGCTCCTAATAATCCAATGGTATCAATGAGTTCATCTTTTAGATTCAATTGCAAAAGTCGTCGTTTGCTGGTGATTATCCAATTGTTCATTAGAAGAGATTCTCTGAGACTCAGCAGCTCTCTAATGATGATGCATAGCCATTACATTTCAGTCAACCTATTCTTGGTGCAGCCACTGGATAGCGTTTAGCTGTTGCTATTTCATTGTTATAATTGCCATGTAACAATGACATCATGACCCAGGCTGTCACATCAGAGGTTTGTCTCGTTACACAACTTTAAACCACAATAGAAAGATGTGGCTAGTGCTCAAACTGTGAGTTTTGGGGCATTTTGTGGATGCTGCCTGAAGATGAGATGGAATGCATTGCTTATTCCTCTGACTCAGGGCTGAACAGTAAGCCCATATTTCAGAACATAGCCATGTAATACATATATACATAGTATAAATATATACTATATATACTGTATAGAATATAATAACATTATAAATCAGAAGAGAAGCAGTACGTCTGCCTGTGTTTGCTGTCTATGAACTATTTCTTGGAAAATCTTAAATTTGCAGCTCCCTCTCGATAGGGAGGTGTAGTCTGAAGGCGATTGTAGCCATCATGGGAAAAGTCTTATATGTAAATAGCTGACATTGAGTGTGCACTTAATCTTTGACATCCTGGACTCTGAAAATAGGATTTCACGTTCTTTTTGCCACTTGACTCCTTCTGTTTTCAAGCAGCACATCACAGGAGATTATCTCTTTCAGGACAGGGATCAACAGGGAAAAGAAAGACTTGAAATGTGCTGACTTCATTGAGACAATTTGAATTTGAGAGGAGGGTGGTCTTTTAGAATTACTCAGCAACATTCTGCTCATGCTGAAATCAGTGGCAAGAATTCCTTGGACTTCAGCAGGCATGGAGCTATTCAAAAATAACTGTCAGTTCACCAGAATATTTCAAAAGTAAGTGAGAATCAATTTTCAGTTATTTTAGTCTTGGTACTCCCGCAGCAATTTACACTGACTAAACTTTTGTACCTTTGCAAAACTGTAATCATTCAGATTTTGTGCCTGCATGCATCCATTTCATGTACTCACTTTGTCCCTTACTACCCAGGCAGTGACAAGCTGCAATAGCAGCCTTGTTCCACACATCCAGACATTCCAGCTTCAGACAGTATATATCTGAAATTGCACATGGGATCAGATACGAGGAATCTCTCTTTTTTTCAATTTAGCAGCCTCCATTATGCTAACTCAGTGTGAATGCAATAGAGATCCTTAGAAATCACTCTGGTTTTTTGCTGCATAAAGCTAGTCAGAAATCCTGACTAGTAAAGCTCCAGTAAAGATGGTTTCCATAGTTGAAGAAGGATGGTGATTTTGCACCTGCATCAAAGATTAGGCTCAGCTCTATGTTCAAATTGCAGTTGTTATACACATTCAGATTGTGATACCACTTTGAGCAAAGTCTGTTGGCCAAAGCCCCCTGTCATCAGCTCAGTTTTCGCTAGAATTTGGATAGAGAGGTCAGGTTGGCAAGGACACTCCTAGGAGAAGGATTTCAGTACATATTTCATGTGGAACACTTGCCTCCATGCATTGCTGAACAGGGATGGTTTTAAATACTGCCAAATTCTTTGCTGAATAGGTGTTAGCTAAGTGAGAATAAGTGCAGATAGACAAGGTTAGATGTGGACCTAAGGGACAAAGAAACATACAACTTTCTCATTCTTAAAACCTCTGAGCTGCTTCAGAACCATTTCTTGAGATTACTTTTTTCCCATTGATCCTGCAGGAGTGCTTATGCCTTATTTATGACTTAAGCCATAAAATACACCCCAGTTCATACTCTCCAACCACAGACTGATGATGTCCATCCATTTATTGCACATTCTGTCTTTGCAAAGAAATAAGCAATCCAATTTTGGGGGAAAGTGAGACATCTCTTTAGTCTCCCTGCATGGTAGTGGATGGCAGACAGGGAACATCATCATGAGGGTGTCTCTGTGTTGCCATTTGCAGGAAGCCCCATCACCACTTTCAATGCTCTCCCTGGAATTGGCAGCACCCCCTTTGGGCCTGGCCAAAAGATATCCCCAATATGGAGATGTTTCTAAAAGAAACACCAGTGGCACCTGCCATTCAGAGAGAGCAGGATGAGCAGCCTCCTCTGCTGTGGCTGGACAATGCATGCCTGCACAGATCTTTTTCCTCTACTCCAACTCCTTTGGTTCAGCCATGGGCAGGCAAGAAGCTCTGGTGACTTTCTTAGGCCCTTTGCTGTCTCCCAGGGGTCATGGAATGGGGGAACTTCTTCACTGAGGTGCCAGTCCCAATGCAATTCTCCTTGAGAAGCTGCCATTTCTCTGTCTGGAAGCATGATTAAACTCTGTGTGACTTTATGACTTGTGCATGAAAGAGTGTTTTGCATCAGAAAGGCTCGACCCTGACTTAATACATGAGAAAGTGATTAGGGAGACAGGAGAAGCCAAATGTCTCAAGAATAAAGATGAAAAACTGTGGGATCTGTCTAATTCCAGAAGCAACACCATTTAAGTTATTAATTGATGCCAGTAGTTACAAAAATAGTAACTATGCACCTCAGCCCACAGTGGTTCTCTCAACTGGCTGCAAAGCCACATCAGTGGCACCAAAATTGTTGCATGTGTCTGGAATAAAAACCCTGCAAGGAATGCAAGAGAAATCACAAGAAAGCCTCTACTCACCCATGTGAATGTCCCAGGGGATGCATGTGAGTTATTTGTGTTGATAAGGGTGAGACTGCCTAGCTGGGACAATATTCTGGAAAACAGGAAAAGATCCAAGCCACTGGCTGCACAAGACCACAGTTATCTTCAGGACTGATGTCGAGGCCGACTCAACATCATCTTAGAGAAGTGATAATGGCTTGCCATGGCTCATCTGCGCCCCACTGGGAAGAAACAGCTGTCAGTGAGAAACGACCAAGGGAAATGCTTGAATGCTGAGCATGCCACTGCAGAATGAGGTGACACCTATGTAGGAACAGATTTATGTAGTCGAAGATCCTGGATTCCCATCACTAGGCTGTCAGGCAAGAAAAGACCAGTGCCAAGAATAGAGGATAACTGAGATCTGTGTCCAAGCTATGAAGCTGAACCCAGTCCAAGATGCCCTACGGCTGTTTTAACTAACTAGGAAAACTTAAACATTCCCCCACAGTCAGACTCAATCTTTTGCACTCATGATACCTCAACAGTTCGTCTTGCCATGATAAAGGCTGTCAAGAAACAAATCCGTGGTATCTGCAAGGAAGTTTTTGAGCCAGTCAGTAATCATTTGTATCCATGCCTTCAAACTCAGCAAGAATGCAGGGTGGGAATACGTTGTTATATGCACATTCCAGCTGCAAAATATTAAAATCTTCTGCAAACATCATGACCTAACTCACAATTTTGGCAGCTACCACTCTCACAGGGATCATCTGCTTATGACACATTCCTTACTTCATTTGAGAGACATGTTTTCAAACAATTGTCATGTGCAATTTCCTCTGCACCTGATATTTTTCTTACAGGGATGAGACAACTGCAGCAGCTTGGTGGGGTGGGACTCTGACCCCTTGTGTGCCACTCTCACACAGTGCACATCCTTGAGTAGAGACAATTCCCACACCAGCAGCTGTGAGGAGAGCAGGGCTGAGAACATTTGTAGACCTGGATACTGCCCTGCCTTAAGGGGCATTTTCAGCCATTTCTGACTGGCTTCTGATAATGTCAGTGTTCATTATTTTTCTTCTCTATTAGATAGAATGGCAATGCAAAAAGCAAAAAACTGGGGAGGACTGGGAAGACCATGGTCATGTACAGAACTTTTTCTTCCCACTATATTATTAAAGGAGCTTAATCCAGGGTGATTGCCACAAAATTTACCAGAGGGCTGGAGCACATCTCTTAGGAAGACAGGTTGAGAGAGCTGGGTTTGTTCAGCCTGAAGTAAAGGATGTCATAAGGGGCTCCAGGAGAGCTGCCCAGGCACTGGGGACAAGGCCTGCAGGGACAGCACACAGGCCATGGCTGCACTGCCACAGGGCAGGCACAGATTTTGGGATGTTGGGCAGGAATTGGTGGCTGGGAGGGTGGGCAGGCCCTGGCCCAGGGTGCCCAGAGCAGCTGTGGCTGCCCCTGCATCCCTGGCAGTGCCCAAGGCCAGGCTGGATGAAACTTGGAGCACCCAGGGATGGTGGAAGGTGTCCGTGTACATGACAGAGATCTTGGAAGAAAATTATCCTTATGCTCCCTTCCAACTCCAGCCCTGCTATGATTCTATGCTGAGCCACTGGGGTCATTCCCCATGAACTACCCCTGCACATTTTCACCTGGAGGTGTCTGGCTCCTTCCTAGGAGCTACAAAATTTCTATCAGAATAACATAGGATAGGCTGAGCCAATCCATTGTAGACACCAAAATGAGAAAGCCATTTCTTCAGTAAACTGAGAAAAAAATTCTTCCCAACAAAAAAATAAACCACCAAAAAACTCCACCAAATTCCATCTTACATATGCACAAACAGCCTTGTTTATGCTAACAAGTCTAGTTTCATGCATCTCCCAGTCAAAAGTGATGTATATATAACAGCTATCACATGTAGCAATTAGAAACACCCTGACATCCTGTTCTTTCTGCTCCTTCCCTCCTCTCCAGTATTTAAAATACTTCAGCTCCTAAAAACACTCACCCTCATATCCCATTCCCCTTCATGTCAGCACCAACCAAGTTGCCCTCTTCCTTACCTTCTTTAAGTGTTCAAAGGTAATTTTAAAGAACACCTCATTTAGCTTTCATTTTACTGAGATTCAGCCTGCCCATAAATCAGAGCTGAAGGGGAATTGGAGAGGGTCTCAGCTAATCAAAGCTCCAATCTCTAAAATGTTTAAATATAAATCAAAATAGTTGAAGGCTCTCCAAAGCTTCAATTTTCTTTGAAAGCCTTAGTTCTTATTTTCCCTGTGCTTAGCTCTCAATTTCGTCCTCATACCTTGAAGGTATTTTCTAAGTATTTTTTAGTCATTTTCTCCAAGACATTGAGCTGCCTGGTTCAAGAATTATATTAAATTTTGAACTGTGAGTGAGTTGCTATGCTCCCAAGTAGGACTGCTTTGTCCAAATTAAGGTTTTAGGGTTCAGTTCCTAAATTGAAGTTTACTAATGACTTTAAGGCTAAAAATGTTCCTAGGATTTATTGAAAACATGACTTTGATCATCCATTCCATATTGCAGTCAGAACTACATGCTCCATATGTCAGAAATGATAAAATGTTTCTGCCTCCCTCTTTTGCATCAGAAGTCTGGAAGTCTGCTAAATTAATCTGCTTACCTATCTTTATCACATCTTACAGTTCTGGAATGGAATATGGGTTAAGAAAGTTAAGAATATAAGCTTATTTCTCTCTCTTCCTCTGTCCTCCCTTCCTGTGTTAGTTATTGAGAGAAAGAAAAAAATATTACACATTGTAAAAGATATTTTAATCCTTGGGTTTAATCATTCAAGCATGTGAGTTTACAAAAAGAGCTCTCACTCAAAGGCTGATCCTTTCATTCTTCCCAATGTGTAGGGTATCAGCATGTCACATCAGTGTGTTTCATTTTGCTAAAATAACCAGTCTTTCAGAAAACTCTCTTATTAAAAGAAAGAATGGGAAATGTGGGGCATAGGAATATTTGAACACTTTTCTGGGTGTCTGGTGCACATGCATAAACATCCACAGAGGAATGAGCTTCTGTGCAAAACTGTAGTAACTGTTAACAGAAGGTGTACACATATTTTTGTATTTAGAAATGTATTTTGTAGGTATACAAAGGTTATGCAGTTATGCAAATCAGGATTTAAGAATATGTCTCAAAACATACAATTTTGATATTTCTCCTACCTAGGACAGCTCTTCAGTTATGGGGTGACCTCTTCAGATCTCCTTTAGAGATTCCTGAGTCAGGGCAGGTGAACTTCAATAAAAACACTGAGATATGTGCAAGGGTTGATAGATTGTTGGGCAAAATTTTCCACACAACACACATTTTTGCTTGCTTTAACTGCTAAACAGATTTTTTTAGATTAAACAAGAATTTTTGAACCAGAGTGGTTTCAGCTGCTTCACACAACAAGAAATTTTGGGGTATTTTAATCATAGAGAGAGTGCACTTTCTGTCAACAAAATCTGATGGATCTTCAGTTGTGTGCAAGTCTGACTGCTAACTCTGGTTTGCTCTCATATTAAATATGTAGTCAGAATGAAAGTCCAGGACACCATGCAACTGAAGGAGCTAGGGACCCCTGAAAGAAACAAACCCTGTGTGGGAAAGGAAAAGGGAAAGGAGAAGGTGGGGAAAGGGGGAAAGAGAAAGAGAGAAAATATTTCAGTCCCATATCTACTAACATAATAGAATGGAAAATGTAGGAACCTGGGGCTGATGGAGATCAGCTTTATCTTTAGATGATGCTCATTACAAAGCTCTCTTTTATTTGGCCTGAGCTCATAGGTAACTCTCACTTTTCTCTTTCTACAGAAGGAAAGTTGCAAATTGTTTAATTTCACAGGAGCTCTCTTCATTCTGTTTGGGAACAGCCTCACAGCAATAATCAAAAACCTGTTTCCTAGAAAATGAAGGGTTTTGCATCACATTCTCTTGGGCTTTTGCATTATTGTCATCCAACACAAAACTAAAAAAATCAAAACAGGGAATAATCAAATAAATTAGCAAAGACTTCTTAGAACCTTGCTTCGGTACCCTTCTGAAACAAAACCTCATTAATATTAAGTTAGTTTTGCAAAGTTAGCACTTTAACAAAAACACTTCCACAGGTGAGGCATCATTCAGCCAGACTTTTCTGAACAGGTTGAAATGCAAAGGAGAAAGAAAATGCATTTTCTAAACAGTTGGCACAAAATATGTACACAGACAATGTGTACATAAGCAAAAGAGTGTTCCTTGAAAACATGAAAACATGGTATGAAACAGTTGTCCACATTTACAATAATTAGGTACACAGAAAAGCAATATAAAGGAAAGAAAAACATTGCCAAAAAAAAAAAAAAGGAGAACTTTAAAATGTCACCCACATTAAAATTTCCAAGGCTGCATTCAGTCTGGAAGGGAGGATGTCTTCCTATGCACACAGGACATTAGGTCCTAGGATGTCCACTGTGGGAAAAGGAAGGCAAGGGGAGAAACTCAAACAACTTTTGGCATGATACCCAGCAAGTTTCTGAGCAGGGAGATGTGAATCAGGACCTGAGGTGTAAGGAACTGTGCTTGATGACTCTGTTCCTACTGCTCCAGTTTTCCCCAGGGCTGCAGAAAGCTGTGCCCATCCTAAACTAAACCAGCAGGGAGCCATTTGAAATCCCTTCGGAAAACCGAGTGCTGAGGGAAAGGCAGAAAAAATGTTGTGTTTTCATTCAATAAGGAGGAAAAGTAATTTCTTTCATGTTGTGAGCCTGGCTGACAGCTAACCAGACTGCAGGTGTCACTTGTCAGTGTGCAAATATTGTAATACATTAGGAATATAAATATTACTAATGAATGACAGGTATCAAAACTGCAATTTTCTCAGGACTTTGTAGGATCTAGGTAAACCACAAATCAGACATGGATGTGCTGACAGACAGACAATACAGACCATTGTATTGCACTTACACAAGGACCTGTGGCATGGGAATATATTAATTTTTAATGGAAAATGTTATTCTTTATGGTCAGCTCTTTCAGCAGCATAATTTATCAAGACTGACATCAACCAGATACACTAAGGATTGATGTTAAAGTGAGGGGGGGAGGGGCACATCTAATATTTACAAATGGCACAGCTTTTAAAATGCCACTACTTAGAATCAAGTGCAATTACAGTGTATTTAAATGAGTATTAAAGTATTTGTATTGCCAGTTTGCAAATTCAGCATCTTGAGAAGCCCAAATGGATTTTCATGTAATTATTGTCATTAACTCAAAGAAGTAAATGCTCAGCAAAGAGTCTGCTCTAAAAAAAAAAAAAAAAGAAAAAAAAAGCAAGTGCATAAATGTATAATTAAATGGCATCTTCATGCTTAATTCTTCACATGATCTTCTAAAATATACACCTCATAACTGCTGAGTACCTTGGTGACATAGCCCAAGCTTCCTTTCTGCATAGCATTAGCATCAGGGTAAGCTATATTTGGGGTCTCAGAAGTTTCTCTTAGGAAGGTGACATTGAGAAATTTTCTTTCCCTGAAGCTTATTTATCTGCTTTTCCTGCTAAGAGATCCTTGCCTGACATTTTCTGCAAGTACTAGGAACAAAAACTTTGCCAAACATTCTTACTCTCATGACTGCTATGCCATCCCTACTAGAAATCAGAGTTATTGTGTGTTCCACACCAAATTCCATCTGAATCAAAATAGCCCATAGTTATAAAATCATAGAATGACAGAACAGTTTGGAAGAGAACTTAAATCTCATCCAGTTTCACCCCCTGCAATGGTCAGAGACACCTTCCACTATCCCAGGGTGCTCCAAGCCCTGTCCAGCCTGGCCTTGGGCACTGCCAGGGATCCAGGGGCAGCCACAGCTGCTCTGGGCACCCTGTGCCAGAGCCTGCCCACCCTCACAGGGAAGAGTTTCTTTACAATAAATGAGGTAATCCAGTTCTTCAGTTCTTGTAAGTTTGAATATGCTTTGGCAAGCTGAGTTTTAGAAGATGATAAATAGTAGAGACCAGGAATAGCTGGAAATTCCAGGCTGAAAAGTGGTGATTCTGTGTTTGACACCATCGACACGTGGCCTCAGTGAGCCCTTCAGTCTCCGTGATCCATTAACAAAATGGGCACAAGAATCCTTATGTTTGCAGAAAGTTCTCATCATCCTTCAGTGACAGTTGATATGAAATCACTGATCAGTTCCAGGATTAGCATGTCGTACTTTATAAAAGAAAACCTTCAACCTACCCCTTAGGGATCATGAATGACATGAATGAACGACATAGGGCTGTCCTTAAGGCTAGCTGGCTTTACAACAAGAGAATTTAGAAGGATATAGGGAGAGCAGGGGGTTTTGGCATTCGCTGAAATACAAAATGCAAGGAAACAAAAGAAAACAAAGATTATATTAGCCTAGCTTTAATGAGGATGCAATTATAGGCAGGAAAGTCTATCAGGAGTCTGATCTCTGTACAACAAACCTCTGCCTCAAGGAAGACATTGAATAGTTACTGGTAACAAACAGTGTGACATTCAGAGTGCTCGGCAGCCCTGAGAGCTGGACTTGGGTGAACATGATGAAGTTCAACAAGGCCATGTGCAAGGCTCTGCACCTGTCCATAACAGGTTTTTGCAATCCAAAACACAAACGCAGGCTGGACAGAGAATGGATTGAGGGAATCTTGGAGATGAAGGTCTTGGGAGTGTTGATGGATGAGAAGCTCAACATGATCCCTCAATGTGCACTGGCAGTCCATAAACCACATGAGAGAGGGAGATAGAGAAGGGCTTTAGAAAGTGAATGGAGTGGTGCTACAAGGGGAAATGACAAGAGGAAACTGTCAGGGGACAGGGTTAGATTGATAATATGATATTAGGAAGAAATTTTTCCCCTAGAGTGTGGTGAGGCCCTGGCACAGTTTGCCCAGAGAACCTGTGACTGTCCCATCCCTGGAAATGTCCAAGGACAGGTAGAAAGGAGATGGGAGGCAGCTGGTCTGGTGAAAGGTGTCCCTGCCCATGGCAGAGGGTTTGAAACTGAAATAACTTTAAAGACCCCTTCACCTTTTAAGATCCCTACCAGCCCAAACCATTTAATGACTCTATTATTTTATTATTCATCTCTCTTTTAGAGAATGCCAATATTTTCTCAATATAAAAATATTCATTTATTCTTGTTAAGTAATGGTGACTTTAGAAAATAGTCTTAGCAAGGAGACACTTTCACCAGGCTCAGCTGCTTTTCCTCATAATATCAGTGCTTGCCCCATTGTCTTACAAGGAATATTTATTTCTCTTGATTGTCCCAAGTAGGTCCTTGTTCCACCCAGATGTAGTACCTACTCTCAAACTGATGCATGAACTTCATTTCAACTACTACAAGAGCAATTTCAAACTTAGAAATGTCAGTGTCTAGCACAGGCTTTGCTTTATAAACATTCCTTTGTTAATGAAATTGGGAAAGTGCAGAGGAGGAATTTTTCATGAGTAATTCCTCATGAAAGCACTACTTAAAAGTCCCTTATCTTAAATTCACTTTGACAACTTCTTGGGAATTAATAATAATAATAATAATAATAATAATAATAATAATAATAATAATAATAATAATAATAATAATAATAATAATAATTTATTGTTATTGTTATTATTATTAATAATAATAATAATAATAATAATAATAATAGTAGTAAATCTTAGCCTTATTTCTATATCAACAGAGTGAACATCTGCAGGTTAAGGTACTGGAACCCAAATTTCTGGGTCTTCATCCAACATGATGCTCTCGGCTACCTTTTGGCTGGAGCAAACCCACACAGATAGGGAACAAGACCCAGGCTGGTGGTCAGCTGCTGGAGATCACCACTTTCACAGGACACCAAGGAAACTCTGATGCCATTAGCCAAAGGGAAACACCACTTTGTGGTGTCTGTGTATTTCCCAAACCCTTCAAAAGCCTTTTTTCTTTCCTTACTGCCATCCATAAGCTGATTCCACATGCTGTCTCTTACAGACAGATTGCCATTTGAGGGAAAGGGAGCTGGAACTTCATGATGTGTTTCTACAGCACCCTGTGAAATGGTGATGGGATCTCCAGGGATTTCTGAAGTACAGATAATTAATCTGACAGACGACTCCATGGAGGGGCTGTCAATCAAGAGCCAGCTATTCACATCCCCTCTGTCAGGCTCCCATCACTCCTTGGAGCTGTTGCCAGGTCTTCAGCAGCTAGAGCAGAGGGGAAACAGCCACGGCCAGCTGGTGCAGCCTGGGCCAGCTCCCTGCACAGGCTAAAGAGGCAGCTCCCCGAGGCAGGTTATTGCTGCAGGAGGGCAGGAGAAAAATAAGAGTCAACAAGTAAAAGCTGATGTGGCCCTGCAGATTGTGTACTTTTGAGCATTTCAGTCTCAGGTGACAATCCACATTGTAGTTCCTGCTTGCATCTCCCACATTTCCCAGAGCTTTTCCACCCCAACTTGTGTCCAGCTCTCCTGCCCTGCCTTTGTCTGTCTCCTGACGTGAGTGGCCTGAGACAAGCACTCATCCAGATTTAGAGGAGTTTAGGGATAGATGAACCTGATCTTCTGATTTTAGATTCAGAGCCTGAAGCCATTGAGGACATAGAGTGAAGTAACAGAGCTGTGGGTACCTACAGTTCTCCCTGCTGCTGTGAGCTGCCCCACAGAATTGTTGTGTAAAATCAATCATGGACCACAAAAACAGGCAGTGTGTGAAAAGAAATAAAATAGGAAGTTAATGAAAGGTCGAGTGCACAGACAGCATTAGAAGAAGCCTGAGGAATAGTCCTGTGCACCTCTGTCTCCATCAAAAAAACTGTGCTGATTGAACCAGCAATGTTCAAACTGGATAATGAAAAACTGTGAATCATGCAAAAAGCCCAGTGCTCATTTCCCTGCCCTGCAGTTGTAACACAAAGGCTTTCCAAGAGATAAATATTCCTATCACGATGAGTGATCTTTGGGTCTGCAGCTACGTCCCTCCCTTGAAAAAGGAAGTGATGGAGTGCTGTTAGCACTGCCTTGTGCCCCTTTGATTTCAGCACTATAAATATTTCCCTTGTCACTGGTACTGGCCACAACAAGGACTTTTTAAAAAAAAAAACCCTCTCTGAAAATCAAGAGTGGAAATTATACAGAGTGGGCTTTGCAGTCCAGGACACACAGAGCTTTGAGGTCCAGCTCCTAGGAGGAGTGTTTGGAGTAAAAACACTGATGTTTTTATCACTTCTTAGTCTTGAATTAATGAAGAAAGACAAGAAGAGAAAAATAAATCTAACTAGGCTTTGAGTGGGACATTGTCTTGAGATGATATATTCAAAGTTTTATTATACAATCACAGGATGGTTTGGGATGGAGGGGACATTAAAGATCACCCCATCCCACACCCTGCCATAGGCAGGGACACCTTCCACTATCCCAGGGTGCTCCAAGCCCCATCCAGCCTGGCCTTGGGCACTGCCAGGGACTGGACATGTAAAGTTTTCACCATTCCTTCAGGTAAGAAAGAGGACATGTGAGTGAGAAAATGAGCTTGCATCATTGATGTTTCTTTCTTATACAAAGATATAAAAATTATGGATTTTAAAAAATATATTATTTTTTATTTTTATTATGTCTAGTCTAAAGCACTGTCTGATGACAGAAAGTCAACTAAAATATAAAATAAGAAAAAGTAAAGTATCTGAAAGGAGAACTTTTGTTGAGTGTTTATACAACACCAGTGCTTAACCTTTGGTCTTCAGAAAACCTGTCTTAAAATTTAAATACTGGCACTTGAATTTATTCACATGATCTTTAAAAAACAACTCAAAGATTATTCACTGAAAGTCTCAGCAGGGACAAGCAGAGAAATACTAGAATTGAAAATGTGAAAGCCTATTGTTGAGGTTCTGTTTGTCAAAAGGATGCACAATAAGAATTTAGAAAACTTGTAAGAGGAAGAAGGATAATGCTGAAAAACCCTCATAGGTTACCTCTATATGCTGCTTTTTCTATATGTCATAAATAATTCAGAGGAGAGAAGCCAAGTTGCATCCCTTTCTATCTTATCCCTTTCTAAGATAGAAAAGACTGTAAAGATTTCCATAAATAGCCATTTTTCTGAATTAAAAGCTGCCTGTGGAGAATGTTTCTGCCCTGCTTTCCAAAGAAAACAAGGACTTACATATCCAATTTATGTGTGTATCATCTCATCTCTTTGTGTCCCCCTGACAACTTTTGAACCTGTTTCAACAAAATTTGTTAGAATTGTACATGTTTCATGAAAATTTACTGCCTGGGGGAAGACAGGGACTTGATTAGTTGCACCAGACAGAACAAGAGAGGCTCCAGTTATCCTTTATCAAAATGTGGAGAATCTGTGTTGGGTGGAGACATTATTCATATCACAGCTATGGGAAAATCTCAAATTGGCACCCTAGTTCAACCAGAAAGTTCAAACCTGAGACACACATCCACAAGAAACATGGTTTTGTTAATTCTGCTGCTCATGGAACAGCTTGTTCCAACTTATATCTTTAGTTGAAGATATTAGCAAAGATGACACTTCTTCCATTAAAACTGTGGTTTCCAAAAGTCATCAGCTTTTGACAGCAAAATAAAAAAAAAAAAAGCCTTTTAAAGACTTTTTAGATGTCTTGAAAAGGTGACTCTTCTGGACCATCTACGCAAACAAACTAACACAAGCATATGTCTCTTTCATTGTGCTGAAATATGAGTGGTGAGAATTTGGGCCAGCAATCCTCTGAGTGCAGGCTGGGTGTGTTGTACACACAGAAAGGCACCAAGGTGTTTGTGATGACTCTGAGGGGTCCTTTGAAGGCACAACAGACAGGAACTACTTTCTGTTCACCACCTGGGGATGGAGCTGCCAGACCATCACAGTGGTCCCAGCAACTGGGTCCTTTATCCCATGGGCCCTGGGTGCTTCTCAAGGGTTTTTTGCATCTAGACAAGTTGTTGGTGTGTTGCCCTATAAATACATTTACATTTTATTTTCTGATCTCCCATAAGGCCTTTGGCTCCATACCCCACATCTTTCTCCCTTAATTGAGATAGAAGAACTATTAGATGGATTAGGAACTTGTAGGATGGTTGCATCCAGAGGGTTGTGGTCAATGGCTTGGGGTCCCAGGTGGTCCCTCAGGGGTCCATCTGGCCACCAGTGTTATTGAATATCCTCATTAATGACACAGCCAGAGGGATCCAGGGCACCCTCAGAGGATTTGCAGATGGCACCAAGCTGAGAGGTACAGCTGACACGCCTGGAGGATGGGATGGCATCCAGAGGGACCTGGACAGGCTGGAGAAGTGGCCCAGGGGAATCTCATGAGGTTTGACAAGGCCAAGTGCAGGAACTGTACCTGGATGAGGGCAGCCCTGGGATCAACCCAGGCTGGGGATGGGCAGAGGGAGCAGCCCTGGCAGAGGGAGCTGGGGGTGCTGTGGGTGAGAGCTGGAGCTGCCCCAGCCTGAGCCCCCCTGCCCTGGGCTGATCCCAGCGTGGGCAGCAGGGCAGGGGGATCCTGCCCCTGTGCCCTGGGCTCAGGTGAGACCCCACCTGCAGAGCTGCCCCAGCCCTGGCTCCAGCAGCACAAGGACGTGGAGCTGCTGCAGCCAGTGCAGAGGAGGCACGGAGATGCTCTGAGGGATGGAGCACACCTTCTGTGGGGAAAGGCTTGGAGAACTGAGATTGTTCAGTCTGGAGAACAGGCACCTTCAAAGTGACCAACTGAGCCCTTCAGTACCTGCAGGGACCTGACAAAAAAAGATGGAGAGAGACTGTTTATAAGTGTCTGGAGGACAAGGGGGAATGGCTTCCCACTTCACAGAGGGCAGGGTTAGATGGGGTGTTGGGAAGAAATTCTTCCCTGTGAGGGTGGTGAGGCCCTGCCACAAGTTGCCCAGAGCAGCTGTGGCTGCCCCATCCCTGGATGTGTCTAAGGCCAGGTTGGACAGGGCTTGGAGTGATCTGGGCTAGCAGAAGTTGTTCTTACCCATGACAGAGAGGTTTAGAATTGGATGGTCTTTAAGGTTCATCCAATCCAAACCATTCTGTGATGTTATTGTCCTGTTGTCACTCTAGTTCCATGGCTCTCCAGCATTTCAGACTCCTGTATCTCTTGCTTTAGGCAGACGTGGCCAGGAGCCATCCCCAGTTACCAACACACTGCAGGCTGACCCAGACAGGCTCAACTCAGCAAGAGGACAAGATCATCCCACATTTCCCTGGTGAGTTCAGGCTCCCTGAGTGTGTGTGGGAGTGTCTTCCTGCTCATAGAAGTCTCTCAACTGAGTGTGCTGTTCACCACTCTTCCACACCAGACCCGTTCATTCAGGCCAGAAACTCATTTAATTGACAGGGAAGGCAGTTTCTTCCCAGCTGCCTTTCAAAGTGGTTTCTCACTGTTCAGGGAAGCAAAACCAGCCATACTCCTTCACTGGAGGACACCCTGGCAGACAGCACACCAGGTGGAGGATCCTTGTCACATGTTTGCAGCACCATGAACACATCCAGGCTATAGCAAGGCTCTCAGTCCACCCTGTAGTTCTGACACCCTCAAGGTTTGCTTTCAGGATGTTGTAAAGAGCAATTACTACTCCAAACTAAAACATATTTAGTTCATTGCAGGATATAGGGGAAATGGGGTGGTAAAAGACCTATGCCGTAGCTAAAAAGCCACCACTTCTCACTACAATTATTACTCAGGGAAGGGAGAGTTGTGTGCACACACTGCCTGTAGTAGCAGAGCTTCTGCCTGGGACTCTCCTTGGAATCACAGAATGGTCTGGACTGGGACAACTTCCACTATTTCAGGTTGTTCCAAGCCCCATCCAGCCTAGTCTTGGGCACTGCCAGGGATCCAGGGGCAGCCACAGCTGCTCTGGGCACCCTGGGCCAGGGCCTGCCAACCCTCCCAGCCACCAATTCCTGCCCAACATCCCAAAATGTGTGCCTGCCCTCTGGCAGTGCAGCCATGGCCTGTGTGCTGTCCCTGCAGGCCTTGTCCCCAGTGCCTGGGCAGCTCTCCTGGAGCCCCTGCAGGCCCTGGCAGGGGCTCTCAGGTGTCCCTGCAGCCTTCTCTTGTGCAGGGGAGCAGCCCCAGCTGTGCCAGCCTGGCTCCAGAGCAGAGGGGCTCCAGCCCTGGCAGCATCTCCGTGCCTCCTCTGCACTGGCTGCAGCAGCTCCACGTCCTTGTGCTGCTGGAGCCAGGGCTGGGGCAGCTCTGCAGGTGGGGTCTCACCTGAGCCCAGGGCACAGGGGCAGGATCCCCCCTGCCCTGCTGCCCACGCTGGGATCAGCCCAGGGCAGAGTTGGTTTTCAAGGCTCAAGTGCACACTGAGAGGTCATGTTGAGCTTCTCTTGACATGGCTGAATCTCTGAAAGGTAAAGCAGGGCATGAGCATCGAGGTTATTTCCTTCAGCATGGACTCCACGAGGGTGTGACCCACAGCCTTTCAGGAGAAATGGCTTCACCTTTTACAGTCAGTCCCTGAGGGCTGCATGTGGCCCCACTCAGTGAGAGATCCAGTTGTGACCGGTAATGGTCACATCTGAATTGTGGATATTTTTTTAGGAAAGGCCACTCCTAGGGATAAATATAAATAGTATAACACTGTAGCCCATCCCCCTCCCTCTCTATCAAATAACAAATTATCAACTACAGAAGAGTCAAGAAGATTCTATTTAAATTACAAGCTGCAAATATTGGCTTATTTTGAGCTAGTTGGTATGAATTAACAATCACATTAAAATTTCTTATTTTTTGGAAATACATTTCATCTGCCTTTGCATGATGGCAGCCAAGAAAATTTTGTTCACATTTTCCAAGGTGATTCACTTCCTGGCTTCTAACAAACCTGGTAAATGTCAGGTGCCAAAAATTTCTTCAGCAAGATTTTTGAGCTAGAGTGAAAGTTCCATTCCAAAGAGTAACTTTAATAATTGTTCATGCTACTGTTCTTCTATTTTTGGGTTTTCTTAAGAAGACCTCACAAGAAATAGATTATTTGGTTGCTATTTTCAGTACATTTTCAGACTGCTGGGGGAAATGTCAGATGCAGTTTTGATTTTGAAGGTCATTTAGGGACATGAACCTCACAGTTGTTTGAGATGTCCTGGTTTTTCCTATTCATTCCTTCCAACACTGCAGCACAGAGGCAACACTTGCAATGTTTTTAGTTTCTTTTTAACCCTTCTAAAGTGCCGTTTCTGAAAGCAATTTCACCAAAGGCCCTCATTTTTGGAATATGCCAGCTACCTTCCTCCTGAAACAAAGATTTGCAAATTGGAAGTCCAAACAGTAGGGTGCATAAAAACCATCTGATATCTTTTTTACCACTGGTGGGCCTGAGAGGAAAAACCCTCTAAGTGTGGCAATAGAGCAGAGACAACCAAAGCAGGTGAATTGTGGTCTGCAGGTGAGCAAAAGTCACCTCACTCTAGAGAAAGGAGCAGCTTTTCCATTTCACTTCCCAGTAAGAGCTGCAGAGCTCTGTGGGCTCTCTTTACAGATTCCATTGCCATGTGCACTTGGCTTATTAATTAAAACATATTCTTTACTGTTTTCAATACATTAAATTGAATGTGTCTAATGAATATCCAGCTGCACTCTTCTTTCTTTATACATAACAATTTAGAATCATAAATTGCACTCATTTCAACCCAGGAACATTTTTCCCATTATATGGCTGCTGGTGATAATGTATCAGACAGCAATAATGATGCTTGATTTTCATAAGCTGCACTAAATGGTAAGTGCTCAGAGCTACATGTTTTGATTAGCAGACTAAGCAAACCATGACATGAGAATCCTTATTTAGACTGACTACCGAGGATTTTTCCACAAGGTGATTTATTTAGGCAAAGGGACAGTTTAAGTGCACCTGACCTGCCTCAACTGAGTTCTAGATCATCTCAAGCTGGACATCTATGACACAAAAAGCACCTGAGTGATTGTCTTATCTAAGCCAGATATGCAAAATCATATGCTAGAATCCATTCTGTGCAAGATTTACCAGGAAAAATAAAGTCTGTTTTGATGCTGTATGTGTAGAAGTTGAATCAGATGCAGAATACACTCTGGAGAGGCCTGTAGACAAGAGAAAAGGTAGTTTGTCACAGACGTAGGCTTCTATGCCCTCCATTCCTTTTCCATCTCTCTCCTCCTGCAGCAGCCTGGCGTCCCTCATGCCCTCCCTTCACCGCACAGCCACACTTCTTTCACTTCACAAGTGAGATCCCTTCCTGGCACACCAAAAAAAAAAAGCAAACACACCCATGTACGCCTTCCCTCGCACTCTCTGCGTTGTTCCTTCAGCTCCATCTATCGACAGCCTGGAAAAGGAGCGGCTGGGGCAGCAGCTCCCTCCCCTCTGCCCTGCACAAAGGGGACCCGTGGCCCTCTCACCACCCTGGTTTAGCAGTGCCAGGGGCAGGGCTGGCCTTTGTGGGCTCAGCACAGCTGGTCAGACGAGCTGGACCTTTAGCTGGATGTTAATTCTTTGGGCTGTGACAGAGAGCTGTTCTTTAGTTAAGAAAGCAAGGATGCAAGCCAGCCAAAATGAGGAATCATTGGTAGGATCGTTACCAGACTGCTTGGTTTGATGGGTGTCCCAAAGCCTATAGGAGGCAATCAGTGTAAACTATAGAGAGGTGAAGAAATTAAGATGAAAGAATGTGCAGCCACATGAAATCTGAGCTCTTACTTGGCCCAAATGTACTGCTAGTGTTTGACCTTGATTGCCAAGCACTTTTTGACTTCAAGTATCTCTTAGCATCTCTCACAGCTTTCCTATGCTCTGTGTTTGAAGGAGTTTGTCAGATCACCCCCATCTAGCCCAGAATGACACATACCCAAATAATTGATGGCAAGTAAGGTGACAATGGAGAGATTTCCTCTTCAGCAGAGTTACATTACTCCAGTCCATGCTGGGGAAGTCACCTCTGGCTCCCTGGTCAGGCAGATGTGGGGGCGGCAGTGGGTGACTTTGGGAGATTGCTCTGAAACACTGAAACAAATGATACTTCTAAATAACTTCTTGGTCACTGATTGGAAGCAAAATGTGATGTTTTAGATATCCTTTTGAAACAAGGACTGGGAAACTTTTCTCCAGTGATATATTTGGCTTAAATTTGGTTTGGTAAGTAGTGGACTTACCAAACTACGGGATGTGCCTCTAAAAGCATTACTGCAGAGGACTCTGAGTGCTGATTGCATTTAGAAACACACTCACAGCTCTGCAGGTCTCCAAGCATTATCTGAACCCTCCCAGACTACAGATTGATGCTGGAAGTCACAGATAAATGGGCATTCCATCATCTCTGGTAGGAACACCTTGACAACAGACTCTGCATGTCCTGGCACTTGTGGTTCCAGAAATTCGAGATGGAAGTGGAAGGGGAGGGGGAGATCAGAGGTATTTTTTTTCCTCCATCATAATGAAAGATTTTGTCAGATACATCCAGCACATTCAGAGACTGAGCAACACATCCATCATGGGGTTCTGAAGGGCAACATTACAGCTTTTATCTTCTCCCCTACATATCTGAAGTTTATAAAGTAATTTGGCAAACCTTTCTGGAGATAACCTGTCACCTGGAAGGTTTACAGCCTCGCTTCTGCTCTTCACTACCTAAAGAGGGAGAGGTGTACAAATCCATCCCTCTGAACTCAGCTGGGCTGAGGAGAGGTAGCACAGGGAAGGAGCTTGGCTTGCAGCTTGCTGTATCTGATATGAGCAATGAGAACTGACAGGATGTGATCCAACTCAAGGCTCTGCAACAGCAGAGGCAAAAATTGCATACAGGCATTTTGGAAATGAGACACAAAGCTGAGAGAGAAAGTCTAGTGGTGGGTACCCTGGAGAACTGGACTTGCAGCTCCTCCTGCTGCCACAAAAAATTGGGACTGTTCTTGTGAGATCTGGATATCTCCTGGGAGGAGTTATAATCCCAGACACCCCAGTCTCTCCCCAGCAGCAGTGTCAGCAGCCAGAGTCTGGCCAAAACCAAACAGACAGGTACCAATGTCACACAGCCATCTGGCCACTTGTTGCCATGCCCACAAAGAATGTTGCTTCCAGCCATCTATTTGCTTTATATCTGGGCCCATGGTGCCTGCAGCTTGGAACTGTTGTATCTCTGCTGACCACTTCCCTTCCCTGAATTGCTCCTCGAGCATGTAGCTGTAGGAGCCACACTTTATGTCAAGTTGCTGAAGTCAAAAGGGACACATATCCACTGTGGGCACTTGGACAGAGATTTTTACTCACTCTTGCATAATTTTTTCCCTTTTTTTTTTTTTTTTTTTTTTTTTTTTTTTAGATCAAGCAGAAAAGCTGTTCCAATGAAAAGGCTGGTGTGAGTAGGAAAAGAGGCAGGATATCCAGCTCATTCTGCTGGAGGAAGCATAGGCTGAGGACACACAATGTCTTCTATCTAGGAGAGATGTCCCAGGAGAGAGCAACACTCATGGGCCCTGCACTCAGGCTATAAAAATCACAGAATCATCATAGAATTGTTTGGATTGGAGGGTACCTTAAAGCTGATCCAATTCCACCCCTGCCATGGACAGGAACACCTTCCACTATTCCAGGTTGCTCTAAGCCTGTCCAGCCTGGCCTTGAACACTTCCAGGGATGGGGCAGTCACAGCTTCTCTGGGTACTCTGTGCCAGGGCCTCACCACCTTCACAGCCAAGAAATCCTTCCCAATATCCCATCTAACCCAGCTTTTTTTCAGGGCAAAGCCATTCCCCCTTGACCAGACCCTTATCCAAAGTCCATTTCCATGCTCCTGTGGTTCCCTTAAGTACTTGAATCCTGCAGTAAGGTCACCCTGGAGCCTTCTCTTCTCCAGGCTGAACAATAAGATATGGCTGTGGCCACATGGACAGCCTGCCAAGGCAAGACTTGGATGCCTGAAGTCAGAAACACCAGATAAGGCTTGTCCTTTTAAATAGGTACAGGGTCCTGGGGCACTCTTCAAGGCAAAAACCCCACAGCCCATGTGTTTGGTTGAAGTCCAAACCAAACTACCTCTTTAAACAAGTCATGAGGCTGTGGACTGGTTCTGCAGCCCCACGCTATTTCTGCGTTTCTTCACACACATTTAAGCAACCAGTGCATAATCCCCACAGCTGCACATTTCCACTATAAATTTACTGTCTGGTTCACTACCCCCTCCTTACACACACATACACACTCACACACACACACATGCACATATAACTACGCTCAGTCTGTGCCAAGGCTGCAAAACCAACTCATAAACCACCTAAAATTAA
The DNA here is from genome assembly GCF_036417665.1 of Passer domesticus. Lineage (NCBI taxonomy): Eukaryota > Metazoa > Chordata > Aves > Passeriformes > Passeridae > Passer > Passer domesticus. The sequence goes on along the minus strand of NC_087512.1, from coordinate 2,962,013 downwards.
TGCAGAAAATTTTATTCTCAACCATCAAATTTCTGAAGAGTGACAGACTTGGTTCAGGTACAACACAGGGGCAGAAATGGTTTAGATTTTCATGTAGAAATGAGTTTATGGGGTTTTTGGGTTTGCTTTGGTAGTGGGGAACACAGCAAATATTCCAGAAAGCTTCTATCAGGAAGTTATGCAAAACAACAACAATCATCTCACCAGCTTCCAAACCTTATCCTTCCCCTTCCCCCATCATCTCCAAGTTATTATCTGTTAACCACATTTTTAAACTGTAACAAAGAAAACAGAATAAAATCAATAGCTCTCTTTGCAGCTAGGAGGACAGAAATATTCAGCTTCCCGGTGGGAAAACTGGTTCTTTCTTTCTTCCTTTCCTTCTAATTTTAAACTTCATTTAAGGTTCAGTGATTGAACAAAAGCAGACAAAAAATATTGCAGTTATCTGACGTACAGAAGTGTAACATGAAGTCTGCTCATTATGGATAATATTTATGGCAGATCATAACGTTAAATTACAACTCAGCCGCCTCAGCCAGAAATTTGTAACACCACACATGTGCTTCTAATTAAGGGCTTTTGAAGTTGCCCTGGATATTTATTTTCAAGGGATTTAGTGCACTGAACGATTAAAGTTTGCTCTTGTTAGGAGTTCTGCAATCGAAAAAAAAATTAAGAGAGATTGCAACTGGACCTCAAACTAATATATACATTCATTTTTGCATGAGTGTGTACATGTACATCTGTTTATCTATTGCCATAAAAAAATAAAAATGTGTGTGTTAACATAGATAAAAAAATATATTAAAAGAGGGAGACAAAGGGCCCTTTGTTTCAAATGTGATCCGAGTCCAAAATTTGTGACCGTAATTTTGTTTATAGGAAATCCTTTATAATGCTAGTTTAGTGTTTCCATATGGAATTCTCACAGGACTCTTTTCTCCCTCCCCCTCAACCCCCCCCCCCCCCCCATGCCCCTCTTTTATTTGGATAAGGCAAGAGAAAAGTGAATGTACATTCCAAAGATGCATAGTCATTCCGGATCAAATTCAATGGATTCTGGCAAGAGTTGAAAAACACAGATGCAGTGTTTTAGGTCTCCTGCTGTGCAGCCTCCAGCCATGAGTGTCTGGTTGAAGCACTTTGTAAAATCATGAAAACCCTATTAAATTCATGAAATATGATATACTGCATTTTCAAGCTAACTTTCCATTGAACTGTCCATGAAGATGGAATTTGGCTGGCTTGCTTAGGGTGTTCACAGATGCACACGCACACACACACACACACACACACACACACATAACACACTCGGGCATCCCTGTGTGCCCACCAAGATACAGCCTGGAGCTGCTGCAGTCTTTTATCCTCTGCTTCTCCAACTGAATCTTCCTCTCCAAACCAGCAGAGCCTGGATCAAAGCTCAGGAGCTCCCTCCAAGCTTGTTCTGTGTTTGCACCACACAACTCACACAATGACCCCCAACAATTAAAGAGCTCCTGATGTTTAGGCAGAGGGAAGCGAGCGTCCAACACAGCTGCCCCTCTTCCAACTTAAAACAAAACCCCTTGCTAGGAAACTGAAAGCAGCCTGATATTCTTACTTCATTTCCTATTGGGTTTCACATAATAAAATCATCATATGTTTAGGATTGGGTTTCCTTTCTCCTCTTCTAAATGAAAAAGTGAGAGCAGTCCCCTGAGGAGAAAGGTCTTGCTGTTAAAATTGTCCTCAAGACACAGGCAGTTGCGGCCCCTTGCATGACTGTCAGAGTGAGAAAAATATGTATTTTAGTAAAGCTGGCCTGCCCTTGCTTATTTATGTCTAGGCACCCACGTGGCTGAAAGTTGTATTAATTTTAATGAGATGTGGCTGTACCTGAGCTCACCATGCAGCCACGCGAGGTTTTCCTGACCTCCGCGTGAGGCAGACGGAGCTCTCCCATAAAATACATTGTACTTCCAACTGTGTCTTTTATTCAAGGATCTGAAGGTACTTTAGAAACACTGAGATTCATAAATGCTCAGGCCAGACAGGACTTTTGAGCATTCAGCCCATGTAATACTGACTGTAAAGTCCATCCTGTAGCTGCTGTATTGAGCGCAGCAATGTTGACTTCCAGTTTTGAGATGAAGACTTCAAGAGAAGAGGGATCTACTGCTTTTCCTGGTAGTTTGCTCCAACAGCTAATCAGCCCCTCTGTTAAAAACATTACCATGCAATAAATAAGCTGTGAAGTTTAGGAGGATTTAAGTTGTATGTCTGTGGTTAAGGTTATCTACAGGAGTCTTAACTCCGAAGTTTTTAAGCAAAAATTGTGATAATGTGCATATTTTTCTGTCCATGGTCTCCACCAAGTTCTGCTCCACCAAATCCACAGATAGTTTTTAAAATTTTGTGTTGAAATGGTGATGATATTTGAATATCTCTTCATAATTTTCATATGAGGCTTCCCATTTTTGTTGTGTACATTTGCTGTCAGTAGATGATAGAAAGATGTAGGTTGGATGCTTGTTAATTAGGTTCACATTTTCTGATGAACAGTGTTACTGCAAGCAGTAAATCAATTCAAGACTGGAGATTGCTTTGCAAGTCAAATATCCAGAAATTTGTCCATGTAACTTTAAAATTCCAGATCCCTTTGGAATGGAAATAAAGGCTTAAATTTCAGGACCACAGTGCAAGTTTGACACATTTGCTGGCCTCAGATATGCCAAAACAGAGACAACAGGATGTCTGCTATTTCCCATTCCAAATAAGAAAGGAAAAGGAATGCCTAAAGTCCCTTAAGTACCCTTTTTTTGGGTATAAATACTTTTGAACTTGGGCTTGTTTCAACATTGTTTTTTGCATAATGGTTAGATGTGAATTCTCTTAGGTTTTGATTAGATTATTTACCTTCTCTAGGTGCCTGTATATCTCTATTTACTAAAAAGGGAAGTCCAGAGTAATTTATCTGGACCTCCATGTCTTTTTAGACATTTGTTTTGGGTGAGAATCCCTTCTTTTTTTCCTTACAAAAACACATTCAAATAAAGACATTTGCCCAAGTCTTGCTACAGCAGTAATTGTCTAAGAACAAAAACAAAAATGGGTGTATTAGAGATATGACTTTTTTGTTGATGAGGTTAGACTGTGGTATAATTCTATATCACGTACCAGCTAAGCTATTTTACATGTCTTTAAATGTCATTGATATTATGATTCATAATACAGTGCTCTGTGGTCTTCCAATTTCTTTTAAAAACTGAATCATACATTTGCAGACACTAAAGAAACATTAATTAGCAAGGTTTGTGTTAACAGACATCTTGAGAGGATTAATGTGCAAAAATTAGATAACCAAGTGCATGCCATTAAGGCTTAAAGTGCTACTCCTGCTGTGTCATGTGAACATTTTATGTGGAAAAACACCTGTATTCTCCATCATGCAACAAAATAATGGGGAACTTAATAAGATTTACTAATTCGATATATAAAGTGGCAGCTACAGGAAGCGTGTATTTACTGGCAAGGAAGATTGTTTAAAAGAAACAGACAGAAATGGCCTGGGAATATTTTACTGGATATCCAGTGAGCAAGCGGAGTGAAAATAAAATTTGGTATGCTCTTGTCATTGTCCTAGCTTCCACACTCCAACCCCAGCCCTTGCTGGTTACAGCCGTCACCACAGGGTGCATAGCCCTTTTGACAGGGACACATCTCTTGCAGGGCTGCCTTTGGTGGCAGTGACCAGTGTCCATGCCTGGAGTCCCTGTTACTCCAAAGCCCCCTGACACAGGAGGGAACATGAGCTAGAGGTGACAAAAGGACACCTGGTGCCTGCATTTCCATCTCTGATCAAGATGTCACTTCGCGCCTCACAGTGCCAGAGCTCCCAAATTCCCCAGTCGTGTGAGCCAGCTCAGACCAGAGCCTCATGAGCATGGATTTACAGGTTGTTTCCAGAGATGTCATGGAGGTGAGGAACCTAATCCATAGAACTCACAAAAGTCTTTAATCCTGTTATTCCTCACTTGCACAACAGAGCATACAAAAGCTCAAGGGCCTGTTGGAGCAAGTCTGGAGGAGGGTAACAAAGATTCTCCAAAGGCTGGAGCCCCTCTGCTCTGGAGGCAGCCTGGCACAGCTGGGGCTGCTCCCCTGCACAAGAGAAGGCTGCAGGGACACCTGAGAGCCCCTGCCAGGGCCTGCAGGGGCTCCAGGAGAGCTGCCCAGGCACTGGGGACAAGAGCCTGGAGTGACAGGAAAACTGTAGACTCCGCATTCCTGGAGATGTTCAAGGTCAGGCTGGATGGGGTTCTGAGTAACCTGGTCTAGAGGAAGGTGACCCTGCCCAAGGCAGGGGTAGAACTGCATGGTCTCCAAGGTCCCTTCCAATCCAAACCATTCCATGATTCCAGGATCCAAAAATAAAAAGAAAGTCCCCCCCAAAAAGAAAAGATTACACACACTTCTGTAACTAAAGTCTGTCCTCATTCCTGCATGATTTGAATTTTTTCAGAGACTCTTTGTGGAACCAAGATGCTACCTACCTCTGGAAAAGCTATATCTTGGTTTTGCATTCATGCAGTGTACTGCTGTCCACTCAGCTCTATGACCAACACAGAAAATTTTACCACTATGCAAATAACAGTACCTGATAGAACATTATCATTAGGATTGGTGGCAACAGCCAGTGGCCCCACAAATTCTCATTTCTATACCCAGAGCTGTTCATCACTTCAAATCCCATTTAAGAGGCTTTTGGATCACAAATTCTCTTCCCCCTCTCCAACAGCAATAAGACTGTGTAAAGAGAAATATTTTACTTGCTTAAATGCAATTAAATGCAGTGTCTACCACACAAGGCACCAGATCCCAAATCCTTCCCTGCTGCCCAAGGCAAAACTGCAGCAAGAGAGTTCAAAACAACTGTATCATTAGCAGCAACCATATCACTACTATACATTGGAGGGATGTTTGCCATGGAGTAAAATGGATGGCATAGTTCAACAGTTATTTCCTAAAATTCCCATTTAGAAAATTTATAAGTTAAAATGCTAGTTTTTTCAAAGTGGAATTCCCCATCCACTTGCAAATCCCAGTAAACAAAACAAAACAAACAAACAAAATAATAAAAGGGAAAAAACCTACTTTAAATTAATGTGAACTCCCTTGCTGGTGTTCTATCTTTAGATATAAAACTTATGTTAGCTGTTCTAATAACCTTATATTCTTCAGTATTATTCACATTATTCTTACTATTTGTGTTGGGTTCCTTTTGGAAGCCTTAATGATATATCCCACTAGGCCACATGTTCTCAGTCCAAAAGATAGCTCTGTTCCAACATAGTTTGGGTTAGAAACATGGAACAAAGGAAAGTTTGATACAGACAAACATATAAAAACATGAGCACAACACAAGGCTAACCTGATCTGCTGAGCAGGCAGGAGCTCAGCACACCAGAGCCTGACTGCTACCAAATGTTATTGCTCACACCACTGGGCTGATTTCATTCAGTTCACTTATTCCTAACGAGGCAATTATTCTCACCACCATGCTCCAACTTCCCAGTGAGCCTGGAAGAAGACTGGGAGAACAAGAGAAAGTAGGAAGCAACTGATTAACATCAAATTCTTTAAAGCTCTAGAACAGCCTTTACATGGAAATACCCAGGGAGAAACAGAGCTGGTTCTTAGATGCAGAAATGGTTTGTCTATGAGGTTATAAACTGGATTTATGGGTGGCAACCAGGAGGAGGACATGGTAGCCCAGGACTTGTTACGTATATATAGTGTAGATTGTAGCTTTAGATCCAAAGGAAAATTTGCATAGACATATGTTTCAGAACAGCAAAATTATAGGAAGAAAACAAAAGCTATTTTTAAAAAATCTATACACATACACCAAAAAAAATTTTTACAGAGAACAAAGGCCACACATTACTAAAAAGTACCAGTTAATTTTATTACAGAATTATCACTGGAAGAGACATTCAAGACCAGATAGTCCCACCATCAACCAACACCACCATAATCAATCCCTAAAATCCAGATGCCCCTTGAACAATTCCAGAGATGGTGACTCCACCACATCCTTGGGTAACTCACTCCACTGCCCGACCACTCTCGCAGTGAAATTTTTTTTTGTAATATGGATGTGAACTTCCTTTGGCAGGACTTAAAGCCATTTCCTCTCATCCTTTCAGTCTGGACATGGCAGCTGAGGCTGACCCTTACCTCCCTCTATCCTCCTGCCAGGGAGTTGTAGAGAGTGAGAAGGTGTCCCCTGAGCTTCCTTGTCTCCAGACTCAACACCTCCAGCTCCCTCAGCTGCTCCTCATGAGACATTTTTTCTAGACCCCCTCACCCACAAGATTATGACAAGTAATTGTACTTGTACTGCAGATATACAAATTAAACTCCTATTTTCTATCTCCAGCTTCTGGGACAAGTTCAAGGCCAGGCTGGATGAGGTTTGGAGCAACCTGGGATAGTGGGAGGTGTCCCTCAGGGGCTGGAATGAAATGATCTTTAAGGTCCCTTCCAACCCAAACCATCATGTGATTCTGTGATTCTGCAATGGACGCACTTTTGTTTGGTGCTTTGAAAGATTCCCATTAAGAGCAAGCTACACCTACAGGTCCCACAGAATGTTTGGGAATATGCATCAGTTAAGATCCACAGTGAAAACCAGTGGCTAAAGTTTGCTTAGCCCCCAAAAATGCTATGGGGCAGAGACCCTCACACAGAAACCCCTGAAGTCAAGAGAAAGTGCTCAAAATTACTTCAGTAGCATTTGCACATAGCTCACAAGGATTTTCATTTCTAGGGCTGTTGATCTGTTGCCTTCCATGAGCACTAATTTTGCTCATGTATCTTTCAATGTAGTTCAGCTATCTCCTGGAAAATTTCAAATGTGCCAGGTCAGATTGATGTGCTGCATGCCCTGGTCCATAAAAATGAAAGGCCAGCTATTAATTGGCTTTGCCTTCAGCTTAGTGACTTTGGAAAAGTCCCTCTTGCAGCCACAACATTTAATTTATTGAGAGATATATTTGGATCTATTTATTCCAAGAATGAAATTGTCTGGTTTGCTGCCATTTATTTTATAAAAGAGATAATAAAAACGTAATGAGTATGGAGATTCAAAAGTGGAAATGACACAAAGAAAGCAATAATCATTAAAATAAAAATATAAACAAGTCTATAAACCAAACCCTCAAGACATTTGCCATGTATAATGTAACTTTTATACCTCTTACTTCATAATGCATAACTTTACAAGAAAATTAATTTAATGCTTTTGCTAACCTTACTCAACCCCAATCAAGTAATAGGTAGCAAGAAAAACAATTATATGCACACACAGTAAGCTTTCATTTAGTTCAAGTGGTGATTCAAGTATTTCAATAGCATAATAAAGACCTGAAATCTATTTAACCAATGGCAATACCCTGAAAATTAGTTTTTCACAAGAGACTCCTTGGATATTTAAATCCACATAAACTTCTATGTCAGGGCTGTTGTGGGTTACTTATCTGTGCTGACCTCTATAAATTTCATCAGGTACTTCAGCCATGATACAGAAATAAACTCTATACAGAGGAGGGACATAGCTCATGGCCAAAACATTTTGTCAATAACAATGGAGAGGATCTTGGGACTCATTCTGAGAGGGCAGGAGGAAAGGACTGACACTCATCAGCCCACCCCTGCTAGGATCACCCATAGCAGAGGGTTTAGCCATGGCAGCTGACACCACAAGCCCAAAGCATTCCTAGAAGTGCTCAATTCCAGGCTGGACAGGGCTAGGACTAACCTGGACTAGTAGAAGGTGTTCCTGCCCATGGCAGGAGGTGGAATGAGATGGTCTTCAAGGTCCTTTATAGCCCAAACCATCCTGTGATCCTGTGATCAGAGCTAAGGCCCACTTGGGCTGGCAAATCATCACCATGCCATCCACGCAACGTCATGACACCTCCTGTGGTGCTGGAAGGGGTTGTCAGAACAGAGGCAAAGGGCTGAAAACCTCTTTAAACCCTTACCTCCCTCCCTGAGGTCCTGCCCCAAGCTCCCAGCAACGTGATTCCCATTTCACTGCAGAGGGAAAGGCTGAATCGTAGAGGTATTGAAGTGGTAGGTTAAAATTGGGGCATTTAGTCCTTACATCTACTCAGAGATAATTGGCTTAATTTTCCCTGTTGTGAGGCCTTCCTGCCTCCTGCTGCCTTCAAAAGACATCAGACTGCACACATACAGATTAGAAAATAGCACTGACTGTTAAAATGTTTGATTACAGATATTTCCATAATCACAAGCAAACATGTCAGATTTAAATGATCCTACTCTTAGGCTCCCCACCTGTAAAACATGAAACAAGGCACTTCATGCACTTTTCCAAAGCAAGGGCAGGGTTATTTCTAGAGCTGACTGAGGCCTTTGGCGAAGGAAGAACCATGCTCAGAAAGTGTAAGGATAAGTAAGCATAAAATATTTCAAGAGGCTTTCAGGAGCAGGAAGAGTTTCTCTGTACTAATAAACCCCTGAAGGTTCTGCTGCCCTTGAGGTCAGTGATATGGCTGAGATATCCATGGTCATATAAAGATTGCAATTCTCTAAGCAGCTTTGTGGATAGCCAAAGACAAGATCTACAAACCAGTAATTATCACAGTTCATATCAATCATTTTTTAAATTGATGAAAAGCCAGAAGTTTCAGCTCAGTAGGTGGCCTGTTCCAGAGCCTGATCCAGAGAGGACAACAGAACAATCCATGTGTCCCCTGACAGCAGGGCTTGAACAGGGACTTCATGTCTTTGAGTCACAAATGCTGGAGCTTTGGACAGATCCTGATGGGCAACCAGCCCCACTGGGGACAGAGAATTCAGGCACTCATATTAATGCAGAAAAGCAAGAACTTAATGCAGGTCTGATAAAACAATTATGTTTCCTTCAGCCACCCTCATTTTCAGCTCAATCAACAAGCACAACATTCTTCCATGTTTGGCTGGAAGATAAGAAGTATTTTCTGATCAAGTTGCATCCCAGGACAGGAGCAGCCAGGAGACAGCTGCCAGCAGAGCTGGAGCAGCCCATTGTGCCTGGGACAGGAGTCAGGGAGAGGCAGCTGCCAGGCTGGACCATATTTTGGCAGGCTGAATGCAGCCCACAGGTCGCTTGTCCTCTGCCTCATGCATGTCCGTTCTCCAATGAGTCAAAATTCCCTTGCACCAAGTCAAGGAACAAGGCAGGAACTGCAGTGTCCAAGGTGCCCTCACACCTTTGCATGTATCTGGCTGTGAATGACTGCTGAACTTCAAAATTAATTCCCTTTTCCAGATTCTCAGCTTCTTAAACTTTTACAACTTAAATACTTATCTGTCCCATTACCTCAACCAGCTTGTTGATATGTCAGTTGAGGAACACGTTGGCAAATTGGATGCAAATGTTTCTGCTCCTTTCCCTACCATGTCCAAACCACACAGTTACACCATCCTGAACTCACATAAACTCCCAACCATGTTTATTTCAGAGCTGCAAAGCTGATTTGACTGTTTAAATTGATGCAAGGAAATAGAAACAAATCACTTTTCAGCCTCCAAGTTGGCTACTGCTGCACAAACATCCTTTTTTCTCCCTCAGGCTTCAACAATTCTCCTCCAAATGGGTCTGAGCACAAGTCATATAGATGAGTTATTCCTATCACATACATTTTAGGGTTTTTTACCCTCAGATTTTTTTTTTCTTCATTTCAATTCCAAATATCTGGTCTTCCTTAATCATTCATATCCTTATTAAGGACCTTGCCAATGTCCATTTAAAGCAAATGATGACTTCTTGAATGGGTCAGACCATCCCGAAAGCTACGACTTTTTCCTCCAGTAAAATCTATAATGAGAACTGTGTGAATAACTCTTTTTTTGTTGTTGTTTAATGCTTGAACTGAAAAACTAAGAAAAAAAATTAGTACAGAATGAGTCTTAAAACTGTTTCATTTTTCTCAAAGGAATGACAACAAGCACAAAAACACAATAAATGTTTTATTGCAGTACTTTTCTCCTTTGAAAAATTATCATCGTATTTAGCTAAACTAGGCTTTAATACATGCAGACTGTAACTCTTTTATTTTCCCTTTCTGCATTTGATCTTTTTTTATTTTCTTCTGACAAAGTACTCTGCTAAACACAGCTGTTACTTCTGGATGTGGAGTGACCTGAAACTGCTTTTTTAGCAATAAAAGGCATCCTTCTCTCTAAAATTATTTTTTTCTATCCAAAGACAGAAAGAGACCTAACCTTTTTCTCTCTTATAGAGCAAAACTAAGTATTTACTCATGGTGGGGCATGGGAATCAGCCATGGGATTTGACTTGTGCTGCAGCCATGGAAAACAACCATGGCACAGAAGTGGCATATCTAATGTTAAGGGCAAAATTATTTAAAGTGTGCTTCTTCAGTGACTATGTCACCACAGCATTTCAGGTCTTCCTGGAAACACAGGAAATCCCACAGCAGCCTTGTGGAGAGGTATTTTGGTCCACAGCAAGGAGCCTGGGGTGCACCCTGAGTCTAACCTCACCTCAGATGAGGTTCAAATTAAAGGATTTAAAGCAAGTGGAAGCAGCCCTTGGCTCTTCCCTTCGCATCAGAAAAGCGTCAGCCAAACCCTTGGCTTTCCAAATCAACTTTTCATGACCTCCAAACTAATCCCAACCTTTGCACTGGACTCAGTACAACTGGCAAATTTATATTGTAAGCCTCATTAAGCCTCCTTCGGTCTCATAAATCCTATATTACCCAAGAACTGGCTATGCAGAAAGCACTCAGGGTCACACAAGACTAAGAGTGTGGCATTTAAATAACTCACACTAGTTAGATGTTTCCTCCACATAACTGGAAGCCTTCATTGAAACAAAATGTTGCATTTTGAGCATTACAATAGAACCCGTCTCTAAACCTAACCTTGGCTGCAGATAAGGAATATCCCTCAGGGTGAAAATTTACTGTGAGTAAAACAAGCTGATGCAGACTCTGTATTTTCCTTCACTGCTGTGCCAAAGTTCAGCAGCAAGGTTCTGCAATGCAACTTTCAAATCCTGTAAAAATAACTCATACTAATAATACAGAGAATTAAAAAGGCAAAAAGCACATCAAGAGGCTAGAGCTTAAAGTTTTCAGAGTGATATCTCCATCACAGGACTTGCAAACCTGGAAATAACTGTAGTTCTGTAGTCACCAGTTTCACAGAGATTGTCCCTCATCTAAGGGCAGGAATACACACCAAGAAAAGATTCTGAATAAGGCAGCCAAATCTACTGAGAGCAACATACATCTTTTCTCTATGGTGTGAACAAAATTCAACCTTAACCATCACTCTGCAGTAAATAATTTCATATTCATAATCCCACCTGAACACTATCGTCTTACATGCCCTAAAAAAAAAGTAGCAATACTTTTTTTAAAAAGACCTAACTGTACAAATCATGAACATATCTGGCCTGAACCAATTTTACACTCTGACATTTTTTAAAATTTAAAAATGTCTTCAACTAATAAAGTTAAATTTTAAATTCCTAATACCTACCTCCCTGTTCTTCCAAATCACTTCTGCACCTGCAACCGACTCCCAGCCTCAGGCAGTGTACTCTGCTCAGCCTAAAGGTGAGCAGAATACCCCAAATCCTCAAATTCATTCACCTACCCACCTGTGAGAATGAACCCAGTGTTATTCTCGCACTCAGGGTGAAATTGGGAGTGTCTTACTCAGAAACACCAATACCACATTTCCACCTCTTTTCCACTTGAAGAATTAGGTGTTAATTGCAGAAATTGGCTATGACTTTGTCTCCGCTTCCCCATTTCAGAGTCCAATCTGTCCCTATATCCCACTCCCTCCTTTCCTCTCCTCTGGTCAAGAGGAAACCTTGACCTCCCCCTGGATCTCCAAGCTCAATTTTAACACATCTCCAAGCCTTGTCTGGGGAATTCACAGCACTCACACTTACAAATTATACACAGAAGGAGGTCTGGCAAAACATTCTTTCTTTTTTGTTTGCCTTCCCTTTCCTCGCGAACATGGACATTTCACCTAAAATATATGATTCCATAGATTTTAGTCTCATTTATCCCCTATACAATGGGCACTAATTCCCATTCCCAATGCTAGATGTGGGCTGGGAATCCACTGGCCCCAGCTACCACCACAGCCAAGAGACAATGGTAAAAAATGCCCTCTGTACAAAACAAAATAAATCAATACACTGGGATGTGCTGTGCTGTTCACAAATCTTAACCCTGAGACTGTTTCTAAATCCATAACCCAGTCAGTGTCCAGAAGACAGAAGGCAGATTTTGGTCTGAGTTGAAGTTCTTTACGAGAAACATGTTTGGAAAGAGGAGATACCACCACCTGCATCAGTGGGTAAGGCTGAACCTTAGACAACACTTGACACAACTCTAGACAGCCTCAGAATGAGCCAGCAATGTCCCCACCCGCCTTGCAGCTACAGGACACATCTACATGTGATATTGTAGATAAATAATATTAGCTTCTAAAAAAAATTAAAGCAAAATTAAACAGTTTGAAAGATGTGAATTTAAAATATATATATTGTAGCCATTTAAATTTTTATTCTTGTTAAAAACTTTTGTAAAGGAATGGGATTGCTTTCACACCCATTCAAAATCCTCCACAAAAGGAAGAGAAACCTTGCTCCATCCTGCAGTAAACAAGACCCCCCTTGCAAACAACACTAGAAGCATTTTTTATGTACAACAACAAGAATCCAGAGCAGCTCCACTGAGACTGATGGATATGACCCTTCTCTCACTTATATAAGTGATGTTTTATTAACTACAGAGGAATAAAACCTGAGATGACAGCCAGACTCTATCACGTAAGTTTTTATCTGCAGCCCTCACTCCTCTCCATCTATCCTATCTTAGGTCTAATGAAAAGACCATTAACATTAGGGGAACCTTTGCACTGCATTTCCAAAAGGCATAAGGCCATTTCTCCGTGCAAAAATGCCAATCCCATGGCACAGGAGCAGATAAGCTGCAACAGGGTTGTGGAGACAACACCCCAAATTAGAGAATCCTTGAAAAGATTGATTTAGAAGGGACCTTAAAGGTCTTTTAGTTCCAATCCCCCTGCCTAGGACAGGGTCACCTTCCACCAGGCCAGGTTGCTCCAAGCCCTGCCCAACCTGCTCCTGAGTATCCTGCAACATGCCACACTTTACTATTTTATTCCAGTAACTCTGGAGCCAGCAGCTTGGGAAATTTGTCCTGTCGTTTGCAATCTTTGAAGTGCAAACTTCAGGCTCACACAGAACAGAGAGAAGAGATGTCTGTGTTTTCAGGTGAGCAAAGCTGCAGACTTCAAAGGTTCCACACTAGTCTGTGAAGCCTCTTAAAGATTGTCACCTGAGTTTATCAAAAGCTGGCAGAAAATGCATCCATACATCCAGATAAACACATTCTTTGATCTGAGTGATAAAAACAACTGTTTTTCTTCATGTAAACTCCTTTTTTGTAAATGTTTATGAACTGTGGGGAATTATGTCTCTGCCAGAATTTAAAATAAAGTGATTCAATGGGTTTGCCTTACACTTACCATTCATTATGCTCACAAACATTGCAGGAATCCCAATGGAGTTTTCAAGGAAGGTTCACGATGTTGTAGTTACCAGGGAAACACATGATAAATTGTTGTTATCTGAAAAAGAAAATCCCCATTAACTTTCTATTAAGGAGCAAGCGATGTGAACTATGTGGAGAAATGCCTTTACAGTTTCCATATTAAAATGCTGAGTGCTTTGTCCCAGGATTAACCAAATAATGGCCATGCTCTGACATTTTAATCCACTGTGAACAGCACCTAGCACTTTACAGTCTGTGGTTTACCATGCATTCCTAAAGACAGCCCAGTATTCGAGCTGGATCAGCCCAGGAACAGCAGACACCATGTGATTGTGTTTGCAGTTAAAATATTTACAAGCAAAGCTTTGCTAAGCTAAGCTAGGAAGAAAAAAAAAAAAAGAAAAAAAAAAAGGCAATGTATTTCACACCAAATTGAAGGGGTTTTGCCCGCTCCCCAAGGCTTGTCCAGGATATCCAACCCCAGACAAAGAGCTTAAAGTTTTAACGACAAGATAATTTTGCACAGAACAAACAAGGTTTCTCAGTGTATGTTAACATCAGCCATTTGGTCTTGGAGCACAGGTGTTGCACACCACCAGTCACCTGTCTCTGCAGAGCACTGATGGAGTCACGGATGCTCCAACCCTGCCTTGCCTTTTGTGCTCCCTGGCATGAGGAGCACATGGCACCACCTAAGCAGCCACAGAAAAAAACAGAAAAACTTCCAAATTCAAAGCCCTTTTTGAGCTCTTGCAGACTGGGTGGACAGCTGAGGCAGGAATCATTGCCTTTAACCAATTCCTCTCTGAAGAACTTAATGTCCCTGCCATCTTTTGGTCACTCCCCAGCCTTTGAGACTGACCACAAGACTGCCTCCAACCTCACTGCAGCATGAACAGGCTGCCTAAAATCACCTTTAGCAGAAGCTAAATTAAATCTGCCTTCTTCCATACTAAAATGTCCCAAGGCACATTTCCTTCCCTGTCCTCTCTTTCAAACCCATCAGTATCTCAGCCTGGCAGAAGGCAGCCCTCAACAAAGAACAGTAATTTCTCTGGCAGCTCCAAACTGATTCACATTTGGCTGCCCATGTCTGTCACACTCAAGCCTTACAGAGTAAGACCCTAAATCACTATAGTGATTTTAAAGGATTTATTCTCATTTAAGAGGTCACCTCTGAACTGATGAGAGACATTCAGTAGCTGACTTGCCCAAGTTTTCACTGTTAATTAATAAGAAAGCAGAGATATTGTCCAGTTCCTTGCTGTATTATTCCCACCTTGCTACTCTCTGGATTAAAGAAGGCATTCATTTCATTGGAGCATCATATTAGGATGCCTAAGCTTTGCACCACAGGAAAGGATCTTTAGAAATACTTCTGACAAGCAGAGACAGTGTTATGGGATGTGGGAGTTAATTTTTCCTTCCTGATGAGACAGAGCAGTGACTGGTTCTGAAAATGAAGACAGGCAGCTCATGGTCAGTGTGGAGGAGAAAAACAGGGAAACATCAAAGTGAAACTCAGGAAAATGCTGACACAACAAGGCAGGTGTGACCATCAGGACAGATCCTGTGCTAAAGAAGAAGAGATATGTCAGGACAAGAGGACACAGCAATTCTTCATGGAAAGGGCTGCTAAACATTGGAGTTGCCACCCCTGGAGGTGCACAAGGAAAAAATGGACATGATAGTGTTCTGGTCCGGGTGATTGGTCAAAGTTTGAACTTGATGATCTTAGAGGTTTTTTCCAGCATTTATGATTCAAAGAAAGAAAATGCAAGGTTTGGACACAGCCTGAAAATGAGGCTCTAGACCAAACTGAAAGAGCAGCATGAGCTGAAGGTGAGTGACAGAGGAGAGAAACAGGAAAAAAGTGGGGCACAGTGAGCCCAGCAGCACTACTGGCAGGGCTTTTCCTTGACATATCTGCAGGTCCATTCCTGCTTCAGATCAGACAGAATATCTCACATTTCCCTGCCCTCTCTCTTACAAGAAAAGGCTGATCCTGATCATGGTGATGGTCACATCTCCAAAGGCATAACGCTCTAGGGAAGGGAAGGATATTGGGTTCTCTCTGAAGGCAGAACACACATCCAACCTTCTTTCCTAGCTGTCAGGTTACCTGGCTGGTTTCTCATAATATCCAGAGGCACAACTTTAGTTGAACATTTGACATCACACAGCTTCACACCACAGATTTAGTCCTCGCTGTAAATCAGTGTCAGCAGGATGCAAAATAATGGAACAAAAATCTCATTTTAGTCTGTTGACCTGGTTTCTTTTTCCTTGCCTTATTTTTACTTTTACTGCTCTGCTTCTTAAATTCATTCCTAAAACAAGCAAACCCTTTTTGTTTCCATTTGCAAAGGATTTTTAAAAAAATGAAAAAAAAAAGGAGTGAGAGAGACTCACAAACACAAAAAGCCAAAAAGAAACAGAGGAGAGGTATGTGTTATTGGACAAGTGTTTAATTTATGGAACTTGGCTGGCAGAACAAGAGTTTGAATTGTACTTCAATAAGTGGAGCTCTTAGAATAAATGTGGCTTGTAAAATTGTTTTACAGTCTGCTTTGCTGAACAGCCAACACCTCATGGAAACCTTTGAAAAACATTCTGTTTAGAAGCTACGGTTTTTATATTTCATATTTTCTCTATTTGTTTTCCCCTCTGGTTTTATAACTGGAACCATATGCAGGAAAACAGGATTTTTGTGTCTTAAAATATCTACCTGACCTGACTACTTTTATTACTGAAAAACAGATAGCATTTTGAAAATTCTTCACGTATGAGGCACTTGGTTCAAACATGAAGGTGTACTTGTTTGATATCCCAGTGAGCTACAGATTTCCTGACTAACCTTAGGACAGTCATTTAGCTGAGACTCATCACGCCTCTCCCCGCGTACACGTGGTGCAGCTGTGTGCATCTGAGCTGTCTGTCTTTCCCATTATAGACAGAAAATGTGACAGCATTTGGGACATGATTCATCTGTGTAGGATGGGAGAGGATGAATCATGCTCTAGATGCATATATTGACCAGCCCTTCAGTGGAAGTCAAGGCAAGATGCTCAGGTACAGACATTCACACTGCACACACCAACCCTCGCTGGTCCCGTCTCAGTCTCTCTGTGTCACTGCAAGGATGAGGTAGCCACTTGTGGGAGTCAATCCATCCCATCCTAACAATGATATCCCACACACCCTGGAGATGATGCTGATCATTCCATGTCAGCCATGGAAAGGCAACATAATGATAAGCCTTTAAATGGTTATAGGAATCCAAGAGGAATAGAACTAGAGTTAGATAATATATTACAAAGAATTTCTTCCCTGTGAGGGTGGTGAGGCCCTGGCACCTGTTGCCCAGGGAAGCTGCCCAATTCCTGGAAGTGTCCAAGGCCTGGAAGGTGTCCCTGCCCATGGCAGGGGGTGGGAGAGGATGAGCTTTAATGTCCTTTTCAACACAAACCACTTTACAAGTCCATGAATCCCTTTCTAGCAACACCATTCAGGAGATCTGTGGAAAGGAAGCCAAAGCCTCCTCCTTCACAGTTACACACATGTGCACGTGTGTGTTTGTGTGTGTGACTGTGGCTGCACAGACAATCCAAATACAAAAGGTGCCAGCACAGCTTCTACCACAGACACCAATAAAATCCATTAGATAAACTCTGTGCCTCCACTGGCAGAATGGGAGATACTGCTACAGCAGAGGGGGAAAGAAGTAGTGAACTTTTGCCTTGGAGCAAAGTATTGTGTTACACAGTACAGAGACTGGGAAAGGAAGACACAGAAAGACTCCAAGACCACACTGTAAAAGCCAATTATCTAAATAAGGAATGTAAAATTCATATTTAGCCCCATTAAACTACCCCAACTGCTAATTGTTGTAGCTGTGCTTGTAAAGATATTACAGAACCGCTGTGGGATGTGGCTTCATTTAATGACTGTGATAGGAAAAGAGTCACCTGAGCACCTTTTTTTCCTTTTGGGTGGTTGGGTTTTTTGGGTTTGGTGGTTTTTTGGTTTGTTTGTTTTTTTGTTTTGTTTTTTTTTTGTTTGTTTGTTTTTTGTTTGTTTGTTTTTTGGGTTTTTTTTGGTTTTTTTTTGTTTTTTGTTTGTTTGTTTTGTGGGTTTTTTTGTTGTTGTTGTTTTCTGTTTGGGGTTTTTTTTTGTTTTGGTTTGGGTTTTTTGTTGTTGTTGGTTAGTTGTTTATTTGGTTTTTTGTTCTTTTCTTCTTATTTTAAAGACTTCAGAAACTATTCTGAGAAACTGTGCTGCATGCATCCTCAGCAACTGCTCCGAAATGCCCTGATTTTTTCATTTGCTTTCAACATCACAGGTTGATCCCTGGTAGAGCCTCACTTGGCAAAGTCATTACAACTCAGCCAAGCATTCTGTCACCATCCCAAAGTTTTTCCCTCTAGCTGTACATGGTATTTCTTCTCTATTCTTTTATAGCTTCTTATGAGAGAAATGTGCTTTTGCAAACTGTTTCTTTTCAAGGCCCTTGTGAGGCCACGTCCCTTGAAGTCAATGCATTTCTGATGACTCTGCTTTCAGCACAGAAGTGGAAAGATAATTTATCCAGGCTTGGCTTCAGGTACCTTAACACATGGCCAAGCTCCCAACACAAACAGCAGCCCTGTAGAACATTTGGCTCAAGTGATACTCATCACCCACCACACTGGTCATGCACCATCTCACTGTCCTGACCAAAAAAACTGTTTGTTTTTTTTTTTTTAATTTGTGTGAGGCCACCAGATCACTGAAGGCTTTGTGATATTGGTATGCTGGGAATGTTTTCTTTAGTAGCACAAACCAAAGAGAAACCCTGAGCTTGACGTGGAAAGCTTTAAAAATACACATCTCTGTGCTGTCAGCACCCTGCACCTCAAAAGCAGGCTGCAGCAGCTGTCTGCTGGGGGATGAGCAGGCACAGGTAGGTCTGGAGGTGAGTCCCAAGCACCTGGCACTACCCTGCAGTCTGGAAAATGTTCTTAACAAGCAGGACTGCTCATTACCACGCTGATGAATTGTTGTTTGCTAACAAAAGGCCCTTTCTCAAGGAATTCCTCATCAGCCCTAGGTGTGCCGTAAGTGATTCAGGCTCTCATTAGCCTTAATTAGATAATTGTTAGAATGATTTCTCTGTTATTCATGCACCCTATACCACTGAGCACCAGCTCATCGATAGACTGACAGGTGTTCTCTGCAAAGAAAGGTTGGTTTTCTCCAGGGTGAAATGATCCTGCAGGGATCACTGTGCCCACCACAACCCTCCAGGGTCTTATCCAGCTGTTGCAGCCCCTTGGGCTGTTCTTACATAAGGACCCACGATTCACCACTGCAGCACTGCAGGGGCTTTCAGCACCCCCAAATATTTTTTTTTTCACTATGTCTTTCCCCCCCAAATTTGGTAATTCCACAGCTTTCTCCTCCAGCCATGTCCCAAGTTGCTTTGCCATCTCAGGAGGGTGAGTGTGCTCCATCCAAGATGAGACTTAGCTCCCTTCCAATCCATAAGAAGAAAGCAAGCAGGAATCATAAAAAGGGGCAAATTTTTTTAGCTCCAGAACTTCAATGCCTGACTTGATGTCAATTACAGACCTGTTGCAGATGGCTCAGTGATTTAAAAGCATTAGCCTGGGACTACAGATCCCGTTCCCAAAATATTCAAGGTTGACCTTGGCAAAGTCTCTTAGGCTGGAACTTTTCTTGCCTGCAAGCAGACCTCTAAAAAGCTGCCAGGCTCCCTCTGCAGCCAGTGGAAAAGAGAGGCAGAACACCCTTGGTTTTTTCTTTTCCTTTTCCACGACTCAGTTAGGTATGTTAGGAAAAAGAGATACCCATCACTCTCTGGAGATATTAATTTCTCCCTACAGAGACGAATTGACTAAAAAATTCAAAAGGGGAAAGGGGTCTCATATGACAACATTCCCCTTAACCCCTGACAGTTAAATGATGTGAGCAATGCAATAATTTTTAAAATACACAGGTCCCACATCTCCATTTCAGAGGGAATTGAGCTATGCAGCCTTGTAAGTACAGGGTTTAGGAGCTCTGAAGTCATGTTTCTGCTTTGTAAAACCCCCAAGTAATTTTTTCTGGTGGGGTTTAAAATGAGCATAAGCTTTTCATATGCTGTGATGACTCAGACACAGCCCCTTGGCATTTATTCTCCCTGCTGGTAACAGCTGTACTGCTGAGCTCATGGAGGTTACTGTTCACAGCAAAGGGAGCACTCACCTTTCTTTATTGATGCATCCCTAAAACTTCAAGACCGTAAGGCACATTCCAGTCTTCTTTACATGGATCCAGGGCTCTCTGAGCCCACCTCA
Source organism: Passer domesticus (assembly GCF_036417665.1). Taxonomy (NCBI): domain Eukaryota; kingdom Metazoa; phylum Chordata; class Aves; order Passeriformes; family Passeridae; genus Passer; species Passer domesticus. The sequence continues at coordinate 2,942,044 of NC_087512.1, read as the reverse complement.
GCCCTTGAAATCCTTTGGAAAACACTTCAGGGAGAACATGAGCAAACAAACAAAGCAGACAAAATGGAATAGGATCACAGAAGCATAGAATTGTTTAAGTTGGAAAAGCACTCTAACATCATCAAGTCCAACAATAACCCGGCACTGCCAAGGCCACCACTAACCCATGTCCCCAGGTGCCACATTCGCACAGCCTTTGATCACTTCTAGGGATGATGATTCCACCACTGCCCTGGGCAGCCTGTGGCAGTGTTCACCAGAGAGTTAGCTCTTATACCAGATCAATTGCTAAGTATGGCTGTGAACCTCTGTAGGGAAAGCAACCTCAGTGACAGCCAGGTGCTGTCCTGGCATTGCTCTGGAGCCTCTTCTCTTCTTGTGCTGTAGCCTTCAGACCCTGTGTCCCTCCCAGAAATTATTGGGTGTCTCACTAGTTCACCCAGGTTGAGCTGTCTCTGGGAATAGCAGGAACTTTCTGTTGGCAGCTGTGGGCTCAGATGCCCTGACTTCCACCTGAAGGCAGCCAGAGCTACAACCAAGAAAATTATGCATCTTACAAAGCCCTCTGCTCATGGAATGTAACCAGGCACAAATATTTTCCAGCAGAAGCTGGTCTCTTCCTATGTCAGAGGGATGTAAATTCCCAATATCTAACCACTGCAAATTCCCCCAGCCTAGAGGACATGTGAGAAGAGAAGGGGAACTCAGCTCAGTGTTCCCTACACCAAAATCTTCCTGGGTAGCCACAAGGAGTAGCCAAAATTGGCAGCCACCAAGGATGGCCTAAACTGAAACCAGGAACTGGACTAGCTTCTGGGCAGAATGAGATTACAAAGCAGAAAACAAAGCAGGATAAGAAAACCACCCCCTCTCTCTTCTTTTGCTCCTGGTTTGTTCCTGCCCTGAGCACAGCTTTGCAGAACCTCAAAACCTCCCTCTTATCAACCCCATGAAACATCCCTGGGCAAGGGCTGGAGCCCCTCTGCTCTGGAGCCAGCCTGGCACAGCTGGGGCTGCTCCCCTGCACAAGAGAAGGCTGCAGGGACACCTGAGAGCCCCTGCCAGGGCCTGCAGGGGCTCCAGGAGAGCTGCCCAGGCACTGGGGACAAGGCCTGCAGGGACAGCACACAGGGGGAATGATTTTAAACTAAAACAGGAACAATTTAGGTTAGGTAAAAGGAAAAAAGGAAAAAAGGAAAAAAGGGGGAAAAGGAAAAAAAGGAAAAGAGGAAAAAGGAAAGGAAAAGAGTCTTGGCTGTGAGACTGTGGCACAGGGTGCCCAGAGCAGCTGTGCCTGCCCCTGGATCCCTGGAAGTGCCCAAGGCCAGTTTGGACAGGGCTTGGAGCACCCTGGGACAATGGAAGGTGTCCCTGTCCATGGCAGGGGATGGAATGGGATGGGCTTTTAAGTTCCTTCCCACCTAAACCAATCCCTGATTATGTGATTCAGCGTTTGCAGGTGTCTGCTCTTTGCACAACCACAGTATTTATTTTATTTTTTTTAGACCGCTTAATACCTTCTATAGTCCTCCCCCGCCAGGCTCAGACAAACCGAGCGACGCTCAGGTTTTGCCAGCACGATTCCACACAGCAGCCCCTCTTGCCGGTGCAGCCCTGCCCGTGCTGACGCCGATGGTGAAGGTCACCCCAAAAAGTGCCGTGGGGAAGAGCTGCCGGCAGAGAGAGCCAGAGCACTGGGGAACGGGCGCCGCGCAACGCGTGTGCAGGGCTGCGCTCAGCCACGGGCTGCCAGGGCAGAGGGAAAGCAGATTTTCTTGCTCAAGGACCTTCTTCCGAGGGCGTTCAGAGCCACAGGTATCTTTGCCATCTTCCCGGCAGTGCTCCTCTCTGCAAAGCAGCCTTTCCTGCAGGCAAGCATCCCTGCCTGCTGCTGCTGCAGGCTGCCACGCCGAGAGCCAGCCTCCCCGAGCCATCCCCAGACAGGCTCCCACCGGAAGATGGTGCCCATATTCCACAAAACAGGGGCAGGCCCTTCACAGCACAGTCCGCTTCGGGGCAACACCTAGACGAAACCCGGCCACACTATATCAAAATCACCAGAGCAAATCCCACAGCTGATGCCAGGCTCCCTCAGGCAGCAAGGATGCAATTTTGAGGGTGTGACCTGCAATGTAGCTCACCAGGCTGCAGTGCAGTGTATTTGTGTATTTTCTTTCTTTAATGTTGATATGGTAATAGACTTTTTAATGAGCAAAGCCCCACAACCGTAATTGGAAATTTAATAAACCCCTACTCCTGCTGAATATTCACCTGCTAACTAAGGAGAACACAGCTCTGAGCCAATGCTCTTGTCCTTGTCAAAAGCCACATGTGGATGCTGATTTCTGTGCAATGCTTTGATGCTACCCCAGGTTGTTCTCTCTGGTCTATCAAAGGCAGATGTGGAATGAGGAGCATCATAGATTCCTGGTGATATACAAAAGCACCAACTCACAACATCAAAAAGGACACAGACTTCAGCCTCTCCTCTTGTATTTTCTTGTCCCCTCCTCTCTGCTGCTGTACTGGCAATTTGCATTGGTTGCCTCCAGCTCACTGCTGGACGAACTTCAGCAGGCTCCCTTCTCAGCACCTGCCACAGTAGCTACACTCAGCCAAGCATGGACAGCACACAGGTGCTCCTCAGTCTCTTGGCAGATGTCATGTCTCATGTCCAGCCAGCAGCTTGTCACAGGCTGCATCAGGAGCTGGAGTGAGGGTGGGATGCTGCTAGGCACCCATGCCACATGTCCCTTTCCCCCTGCAGCTCTGTGTCTGTGCCACAGCCCCATGACAGCAGCAGGGCACTGCCTGGTCCCCATCCCTGAGAGGAGACACCACTGCAGCAAACACCCCCCCCCCCCAGCTGTGGATCCGGCAGATCTCTTCCTCATAGACATCCCATCTTTGATAAAAGTCATCACCACTGGGTTCTGGAGGTTGTCAGAGCCCAACTCAAAGGGTTTTTCTAACACATTGCCTCTGTGATTTACAGTTACCCTTTATCATCACCCAAAAGAGGATGGAGCTCGGCGAGATCGTTGTGACTGAACATCCCAATGAGAGGGAGCTGTACAAGAAGGAGATGCCAAGAGCCCACGACCTGCTGTGGAGAAGTGGAAACTGGATCCACCATAGTTTTGGGTATCTCACAGGAGAAATGAACGAATATGGAGAGTGGATGAAAAGTAAGCAGAAGGATGTGTTTGGGGATATCCATATTGCCATCAGTATTTCCAGTGAATTTCACCCCCTGAGGCAGAGCAGAAGCAGCATGGTCCAAGCTCCACTTAGTGTCAAAACCAGCACCAGTCAGTAATGCAAATTTCTGTGATGGAGCAGCTTCCCAGCCTCTTAGACTCCCCCAGTAGAATTCTCTCCAAGCTCATGGGAAGCTCTAGTCTTTTAATTATCTCACCCTCAGGAAGACAATCTCACTGCATCCTCTGGCCATCACTATGGCAGCAGGCAAAATTCACCACAGTCCTGAGGTGTCTTTCACACTTAATCAGTTACATGTCATGAGCATCACGTCTCAGTGCCAGAATCCCACAGCAGGGCTGGGGGTTGAGTCTCCTTTGCAACTGTCTTGGATCAGCCACTGGCTCTCATCCATCTGAGGGCTGATGATGGGGAATTGCCTCCTGACAGAGGCAGAGGCTCTTGAGTTCCCAGCCTTGGGGGAGCAATAAACACTGAGAGGGTGTTACAATGCCATAAGGTAGAAGCCAGGACTGATCTCAAAGGTTCACTGTCCAGACGGGAGCAATGCACAAGCAGACAGTCCAAGATACCCATAATTACTGGGGATTGAGAGGCTGTGTAAGACTGTGGGTCCTCTGTCAAGGCTAGGGTTGTTAGCAGTACACCTCCAGCAATGGGAGAGAAATAGGAGGCATCCATTTACAGCCAGGCCAGTGTTATCCCCAGACACAGGGGAATATCTCCTCCTGCTTTCTCTCTACTCCAGTGCTCCATGCTTTGTCAACAACTTTTCTTACTCAGTGTTCTGGAAAGCTTTGGCCACTGTCCTCTGGTTATATTTGAATTTTTTCAGATAATACTTGTGTCTGAAACTAAGTGTATTGCCGATACCTGTTGCATAGCTCAACCCCAAAATGCTAATTAAAATTAGTTCAGACAAGCTTGGTCATTTTCCTCTAGGGAACCCCTTCCTCCTCCTCCTCCTTGTTCCGCCTCCTTAACCCTACCTGGAAGGAATTTTTAGAATAAGTCATTGCCCATATTCAGAAAATATCCTGACACCTTAAGCTGCATCTAATGAACAATCAAATTAAGATTATTAATTTCAATTATTGAAGAAAATAAAAGATGCGTATGCACATTGTATGAACATCTGAGCATCTTGTACATGGAAGCAGCTCCCCTTTCCCATCCATTTCCTTGCATCATCCTTTAATAACACACAGCAGTTCAGAAATAGTTGCAGTTTTCCCACAAGAGAGGCAGAAGAAAAACTCAAGTCAATTTGCAGTAGGAGAACAAGCAGCAAAACATTATTGCAGTGCCTTCATCCCACCTTCCCCTGCATACACCTGAGGTATCTGTGCTTGGTGTCTGTTTACTCTGTCCACGTTCAATAACCTTCTCCAAAGAGCAATAACTCTTTGTCCTCTGGAAATGTCTCTTTGCCTTCAGTACTGTCCAAGCTATAATTATTGCTTTCTAATTTAGATTCTTTAGCTCTCAAAACATTTTTTAGAAACCTGTGACGCCCATCTCCTATATACACCATACCTCCATGTTCAGGATTGCTGATTTTCTTCCTAAAACAGCAAAATCACTTCTTTTTCATATTTCCCCATATATATACAAAGTATTTTCAGAGTCCCCCTCTGCATTTGAGTTATACACCAAAAGAGTCTGTCTCCTTATTGATTTACAGCATAATCTAAAGTGATCTACCGTGCAAATAATCTATTGACTATTCTCTGACCACTATAAATAAATCACTTTTTTCTCTGTCCCTCCCTAAATTTTATAGCAGTGCCCTGTACATCCCTATTAGTTCTCAAGTGCCAGATGCAAAATATGCAGAGACAACAATCAATCAGAGATCTTTTTACAGACCTGTCAATATTTCACCTCTGTTCTGTGCCCAGAAAGGGGCTGCAGAGATTGTGCTTGGCTAAAATGATGCCTTGTCAACAGTGTTTTGCTTTGATCTCTTCCAGACAAGCCCTTAATGGTTCAGCTGGTGGACTGGATCTTGCGAGGGACCTCTCAGGTGATGTTTGTCAACAACCCTCTCAGCGGGCTGATCATTTTAGTGGGGCTTTTCATCCAGAGCCCCTGGTGGATGCTCACAGGCTTCACTGGAACCACTGTGTCCACACTAACTGCACTGGCCCTCAGTCAGGACAGGTAGGTGTCCTCATGTCCTCGTGCACTTAATAAAAATTGATAATTGTGATATTATTTGGAGAGAGGTAGGTGGCACCTCGTGTTCTCATGCACTTAATAAAAATTGATAGTTGTGATATCATTTGGAGATCACTGATGGGTCACTGCACCTTGTTAGAGACAGAAGACTCAGGTGAAGACAGAGTTGTGGTCCAAGAAGAGCCGGCCTGCCCCTGTGGCTGTCTGTCCTCCCGAAAACACACAGTTCTTTCTCCCTGATAGCCCTCCTCACAACCATCAAGGTCCTTTGAGTCACAAGGATCCCCCTCCATCACCCAGCAGTCCCCAAACTTTCCACTTCCACACACCAGTGCAAGGCAGTACATCAGTAATCCCACTGCTTTCTCACCCCCTCACCAGGGGCAGGACACTTACAAATTGCATTTCCGTGGGCCCCAGAGACGGGCTGCCTTCAGCAAAGCTTTCTGTCTCACAATTGTCTCCATCGCAGGCCATCCATCGCGGCTGGCCTGCACGGCTACAACGGGATCCTGGTGGGCCTGCTCATGGCCGTCTACTCTGACAAAGGGGACTACTACTGGTGGCTCCTGCCCCCTGTGGCAGTGATTTCCATGGCCTGGTAAGTGCCACTGCCCCTGATGCCCTGTGAAGGCTGACCTAGAACAGAGACTGGGCAGAGCTAAAGAATGAAGTAGAAGGCCTCTGTTTATTGGAAGGCCTCAATGGATGCACCTCGGGCAGCACAAGAGCCTGGCCAGGGCTACACCCAAGATGAACCAAAATGGGCACAAAATGGATGACCAGTCACGGGGCCTCACACTTGTATAACTTTTGGTCCATTTGCACATTGGAGTTAATTGTCCGAGTCCCATCTTTCTTGTTTTTCTCTCTTCAGCCCACGATGTTTATGCTCTTGGGCCTGAGATTTGGATCATTTGTCCTTGGTCCCCAGCTAGAGAAGGAATTGTTTTGTCTCCCTGCTCTGTGAAGAGAGCTTACTATGCCGAAATATGAAGCTCAGAAATACACACTAAAGCAGCACAGAATCTGAAAAATATAAAATCTAAAATCTGAGGCATCACTCCTCCTAGGGACAATTCCCAAAGGATGGGTCTGGCTACAGCAGCGTGGGCACATTGAGAGCCCCTCTGCCCTGCACCAGTGGCTCCAGGCTTGATGGCACTGGAGGGTTGTGTTTGTCAACACAGAGCTCGTGAGGGACACGGTAGGAGCTGAGGGCACAGAAACACTGATTATAGCACACAGGAAAAGCAGTCCCATCCCAGTCCTCTGAAAATGGCCCTCAGCAGCAGGACACACACGGGCTGGAGGTCATCGCACCCAACACCACAATGCTTCATCCTCATCCAGCCCCTGAATCAACCCTGTGCTCATCCTGGGGCTCAATTCAATATCCTCTCTCTCAGATGTGCAAGCAGTCATGAGCAAAATTAATTCCTTCAAGTAGCTCCAAAGGACAGGCGATGTCTGTCCAGGATTAAATTTTGCCATTTTTAAATATGGATCTGAGCAGCACTGCAGAATCTGTTTAACAGCCTTAACTGAAATTAATTTAATAGTCTCATTTTATCACTCTAAGCAGTAAGATGCAAACCATTATTGGATTTTCACTGCTTTTAAGATCAGATTTGTTTTATATTTCATTTCTTTAGTCATTTCATAACAATCTCTCAAAACCCAGGACATGTTACAAGAATGCTTAGTTTGTCTTATCTGCCAGAATTCCTTGAGGCCTTTTGTTCAAAATTTTCTTCATTGTTTAGTTCACAAGTCTTGAGGGTAGAGCTGAAGTATTTTAAAATCAGACACTTCAGTGATTTTTTTAATCGATACTTTGACTTTCAGTTTTAGAAGTCAGCATTTATTTAACTGTTTCCTTTTTTCCTGACAAGATGTGTAAGTGACAGAAGCTTTGTATTTCAGCACAGAAATTAGGACACCATTTTCACTGAAGTACTGATTTATTTTTTTTCCCTACAGCTGCAAGCAAGGAAATCTGTAAACTCCTTTGGGAACCAAACTTGTCAAAAAAAGAATAGGCTTCATCTGAGATTACACAGGGAGAACAAAGCATTTTTCCCACAGATAGTATCTGTACAGCAGGACACAAGATGTTGCTATTGAAATGTCAAATAACTTGGATGGAGTTGTTTTTTATTATAACCAGCTTAATGACCTTCTAGGGCTCAAATCCAGTTCCTTGAAAAACTTAAAGTCTTTAAATTTATTTTTTTATAAACTGTAATGTTCACTGCTACTTGGAGTAGACCATAAGAGCTATTCAGATCACCTGTAGCAGAAGAGCTCAGCTGGAAGGAGAACACTGACTTTTTGCACCAAGGACTGGCCATTTCTTCTTTTCCTTGAGCATTCTGGGGCCCATAAAAATCAGATATCTTACCAATATATTTCCATAAAGTCCTTCATGCAGGACACACACTTCAAGTGAAAATCGGGGAGTCTGGAAATGTCCTGAGGAAAGCAGATCAAATGAAAATTATATCCCAGGTCCTACAGCCAAGAACTTTGGGAAGGGCCATGGTATTTCAAAGTTTACCTGGTTTTTGTGTTCTGACTCTAGGTTGAGTCTCACCCCAAATACTTTGCATACTAAAAATCTTCAATCAAGCTACTTAAAAACAAGTCTCAGTTTACAGTAAACTGTGTATGATTTCAGATGGTACCTGGGCAGCACAAAATTACATTAGTCAAGGTCTGAGTGAGGTCTGGCACCAACACCTAGCCCAGCTCTGTTACAGTGGTGATTTCATCTTACACTCTGTTGGGCCTCATAGTTCCCAAAAATAGTGTCCAACACAGTAAATATTTTTATCTTTCTTAATGGAAGATTTTCCACTGTCTTTGATCACTTCTTCTGCTTTATTTCTCTTCCAGACCCATCTCCTGATACCCTTCAAACCATTTAAACAAGAACAAAACAAAACAAAACAAAAAAAGCAAACTGGGTAATTTCCAACTCCCTCCTGCCTCCCCAAGACAGCAGCTTTTTTAGACCATCTAAAGTTCTCCCCAGTTCTTCACGTGACATTAAAAAAATTTCCTTTTTTGCTTTTTGTTCAAATATTAAACTGAATATTAAGTCAAATTGCCTGTCTATGTCCATGCTCAAATGCTTTATTGGATGCATACACGGATGTGAAATTATTTTTTTAAGAAAGATGAAGAGCTTTTGACAACTCTTTGTTTGATGCAGATTAAGATATTAAGGCATTCACCACCTGGTTTTGCTACAAGGAACTGTATTGGCCTTTATTTGCCAAAATTATCATTTTGTGACCAAAGAAGCAGGCTGTCTCACCACTATAAATTGTGATGAGAAAGTTATAATTCTATTTCTTCTCTTGTTCTCAGCCCTGTACTGTCCAGTGCTTTGGGATCCATCTTCAGCAAATGGGACCTTCCTGTTTTCACTCTGCCCTTCAACATTGTGGTGACCCTATACCTGGCAGCCACAGGACACTACAACCCCTTCTTCCCCACAACCCTCATCAAACCTGTAGCTGCAGTGCCCAATATCACCTGGTCTGACATCAATGTGCCACTGGTAAGCTTCACACCAGCAGGTTTATGGTATTTCACTGAAAAGGTGAGCATGAAGGTGTTCTCCTCTGGATGACGCTTTTGCGTGGGTCAGAATTCACAGAAGTACATGGGTTCGTTCAGTGCCACAGAATCCCCAGGGACAGTCCTGGTTCATCCAGCAGAAAGGCTGGTGGAGCCTCAGGGAGCAGAGAACCTGAGCCTCTCATTCCCCTCAAATGTGGGTTGTCCCAGAACTTGTCTTGAGTGTACGTCCAGCACACATCTGGATATGACCTCCTCCTGTCCGGGTTAAAAAAACATCAGCGACACTGTCAGTGGCAATATGAAAATTCAGAGGGAACATCAGGATTTCAAAGTGACAGAAACTCATTTATACCCAGTCCCCTCATGTCTAGCTCTAGCTCTGGAGGCTCACCTTCCCAAAGGAGAACAGGATAATTGATCCAGAGGGTTGTGGTCAATGACTCCCAGGTGGTCCCTCAGGTGTCCATCTGGCCACCAGTGTTATTGAATATCCCCATTAATGACACAGCCAGAGGGATCCAGGGCACCCTCAGAGGATTTGCAGATGGCACCAAGCTGAGAGGTGCAGCTGACACACCTGGAGGATGGGATGGCATCCAGAGGGACCTGGACAGGCTGGAGAAGTGGCCCAGGGGAATCTCACGAGGTTTGACAAGGCCAAGTGCTGGAGCTGCACCTGGGCCAGGACAGCCCAGGATCAACCCAGGCTGGGGATGGGCAGAGGGAGCAGCCCTGGGAGAAGGAGCTGGGGGTGCGGGGGGTGAGAGCTGGAGCTGCCCCAGCCTGAACCCCCCTGCCCTGGGCTGATCCCAGCGTGGGCAGCAGGGCAGGGGGGATCCTGCCCCTGTGCCCTGGGCTCAGGTGAGACCCCACCTGCAGAGCTGCCCCAGCCCTGGCTCCAGCAGCACAAGGACGTGGAGCTGCTGCAGCCAGTGCAGAGGAGGCAGCTAGGTGATCAGAGGGATGGAGCACATCTTTTATAAGAAAAGATTTGGAAAGCTGGGTTTATTCAGCCTGGAAAATATGGCTTTGGGGTGACCTAAGGCTTTCCAATACCAGGGGAGATTGTGCAGGAAATTTGGAGGGAGACGACTTACAGCTGGGGGGATTTTGAAGGCATTTCCCCCAAGGAGAAATGGCTTCAATTTGAAAGAGAGAAAGTTTAGATTAGATACTGGGGAAAAAAAATCTCTTCCCTGTGAGAGTGGTGAGGCCCTGGCACAGGGTGCCCAGAGCAGCTGTGGCTGCCCCTGGATCCCTGGCAGTGTCCAAGGCCAGGATGGATGGGGCTTGGAGCAACCTGGAATGGTGGAAAGTGTCCCTGCCCAAGACAGGGGGTGGAACAAGGTGATCTCTAAGGTGTCTTCCAATTCAAACCATTCTGGGATTCTATGAGGTGCTCAGACTCCAACACAGAGCCAAGGTTTCTTGCTTCCCTTTTCAGCCAACAGCTTGGACAAAACATCTGCTGTGTCCCTCAGGGCACAGACAGACATTAAATAACAAGCCCTTTTCTGCCATCTGCTGCAGCTCTTACAATCCATTCCAGTTGGGATTGGTCAAGTGTATGGTTGTGGAAACCCCTGGACTGGAGGCATTTTCCTTGTGGCTCTGCTCATCTCCTCCCCACTGATTTGTTTGCATGCTGCAATTGGATCAGCTGTGGGGATGTTTGCAGGTAAGAAACACCGACCAAATTATTTTTGCAACCAAGGTATCTTCATCCAACCCAGATTCTGTCCAGACTTTATAGTTGCATCGGCTTGGCTGTAGCTGGGACAACACTCTCATCTTTCAAACTGTCTCCTAATTTGAAAGCTCTTACTAAAGGTCACAACACAGTGGACACAAGAACAGAAGCAGATTTTCTTTAAATTTCACATTTTTTTGTTAGATTTGTAACTCAGCCAGGTGCTTTGTTCCATCTTACTTAACTCTCTAGCAGCTGGGTGTGATAAATCCCATGGAGATCATGAGGAAACCTAGAGAAAGACTTTCAGAACTGATTTCTTGCCACCACAATTTCTTTAAATGATGACCACAGGCAAAGGTCTGCCTCAGAACTAATCAGACAAGGAAGAGAAACAGACTTTTCTGGGATGCAGTTTGCTCAGCCCTACTGTGGATTTGCCAAAATAACAAAATGAATGCCACTAAAAATGTCCTGTTTCTCCACTAACCAGAGAGAAACAATTTTGAGAGACACAAAACAGACCCTAGAGGTTAGGCAATATTAATGCCTCTTAAGAGACCAATTTTAATAAATACAGATGATAAGTGTAATCTAATTCCTTGGAAAAGGCAGCAATCCAAAAATTTCTCTGTGCTCTGAAGCACTTAGTACATGAAGTAGTTCTCTTACATTCATAATTTTAAACAAAACTGTCCACAATTTGTATGGCTAAGAGCATATGGCAAGTCTTGTAGAGGTGAGATATTGATTCTAGAAGGGAAAGGTCAGGGGAAAGTTTCTGGGGACAAGCACAGTGATAAAACAGAGGACAGATGAGGACAATACAGAAGGAAATGCATTAATATTGCTAGTGTCAGGAAAGTTGTCTGTGCATTACATATTGAGCTCTCCTTTTCATTGGTACTCCTGAAGCCTGTGAGAAGTTTCTCAGAGGTCAAATTTGGGGCAGACCCCCAGCTCCCATCCCCGTGGAGAATTTCCACTACACAGGTGAAGTGACCATCTCTAGTAACTAGACCATATCTCACTAGGAAAAAATGGCAAACTCTGCTTGCTCCCACAAAAGACGTGCAGTTGTGCCTCTGATATTCAAAATTAAGGTGTATATGAGGTTTAAACAGTGTGTGTGAGCACAGCTTTCTGCAAGGAGGACGTCCAGGTGAGACTGTTTCCCCACACCATGGCTGGATCCTCCACCTGTGTGTGTGGATATAACACACTCAGTGAATACACAGGAAGTTTTGTCTGAATTAAACCTTTGAGACTGGGCCAAATTCCACCACAGGGACATTATCAGACCTCCAAAATAATGAGCCTCCTTTGACATCCTCCTTTTTCTGCGTGTGCATGTGTGAGAACAGAGAAACCCATCTTGGTGTTATGAGGAAGAGATGACAGATTGCTCCCGTAGGTTCCCCTCATACCTGAGCTCACAGCCTCGCCTTTGTCCTGCAGCTCTGAGCATTGCATCCCCGTTTGACAGCATCTACCTTGGCTTACACAACTACAACTGTGCCCTGGCCTGCATTGCCATTGGGGGCATGTTCTACGCCCTGACCTGGCAGACACATTTGCTCTCACTTGCCTGTGGTGAGTATCTTTTACATAAAGAGAAGGCAAAAATTTGTGCAGGTGGGCAGCTTATAAGGAGCTGTCTTGGTTTGAAAAGGCAGGTGTCCTCTAAGGGAGGCAGGAGCCTCCCTTGAAATGGAAAATGCAAACCCCCTCCCTCCAAATTATTATAATTTTGAAATTAAGGGGGTCTCAGGCAAAGATGTGAGAGTAGGAAAAACAGATCTTTATTAGGAAAAATATAAAAAATTAAAAGAAAAAATAAAAATGAAATGCAGTAATACAAAACAACACTGACAGAGGAAGAACAGGCCCTGACGCCATGTGGGTCAGGGTGGTGGCACAGTCCCATTCCATGGTGGCTCAGCCCTCCTGCAGTGACAGCTGTGGTTCTGCTGGAGCAGGGATCCTGCACAAGGGGGGAGTTTTCCTCTGAAGCTCCAGGGCTGCTGGAGATGGGCCTGCTCTTCCTCTGGGAATGCAGGGGAGAAGAAAGCTGCTCCTCTGAGAATGCAGTGGGAAATGGCTGCTGTGCTGTTCCAGACCTCCAATTATATCCAGGTAGGAATGCTTGGCTCCTCCCCTGGGCGGAGCATCTCCCAGTGGGATGATGGAATTTTATCAGTCATGCAGGGACACACACTGGCCCATTAACAGAATGTATTTTCCAGAGGGAGGATTGGTTGTGGAAGAGATTAAAAAAAAACCTGCCCCACCTGGTTTTAACTGGTGGCCCAATTAACAAAAGATAATTGCCCCATGTCTAACAGATGGTGACAGAATACACACCCTCCCCACCCACATCTTGCATTTCTAACCAAAGACAGGAGCACGGGCTTAGAGCCAATCATCATTCTGTCTGTCCACAAAAACAGGTACTGTGCAAGACCTGTTTCTCTGGTAGCATCAGCATTGGGCTTGATTGTGCAAGTACAGAGAGAACACTTTTAGACCCTGATAATATGGAAACACCTAGAAAGTGTGGAATTACTGTTTGTGGAATGAGCACAAGTTAATCCATGAGCATGTTTAATCAATTAGCAATTCAACAGATTCATAAAGGCAATCTTTTCATTATTATATGTATGACTGGGGGAAATGTATCATAAGAAGGGATCTGTTTCACCAGGTCAGTTTAAAACCCATCCACCCAAAGACCCCACATCCAACAGCAGCCAAAACCAGGCACTATGGGAACAGTTTGAGAAAATTCCCAGTTAAGACATTGCGGTGAAGACATGCCCAGGCTCCAGTTGTCTTTATCTCAGCGTCCTGAGCACAGTTTCTGGATTTCTCAGTAGCTTTACCTTCTTTGACTTAACCCTTGGGTGCCTGACCTTGCCTCCTGTTCTGCCATCCCTGGAAAACTGGGACAAAGAGACTCCTTGGTAACTGGTTATGGTATAAAGCCACAGGGCAGAGAATTTCTGAAGTCCAGCACCGCTAGAGAATTTCTGTAATTCCCACTGCATGTGGGTCAGGTAGTGCCAAATAAAAAGAAATTAAACATAAAAGAAATGCCACCATCTCTTCATCTTGACAAAACCATGTTCTTCATTCACCATCCATCTCTACAGAGCAGATAGGACCAAATGTAGTCAGAATCATTTGTGTTGGAAAATACCTCCAAAATTATCAAGTCCAACCGTGCCCGCAGCACTGCCAAAGCCACCACTGACCCACGTCCCCACATTCCACATCCACACAGCTGCTGATCCCTCCAGGGATGGGAACTCCACCACTGCCCTGGGCAGCTGTGCCAGGGCTGGACAGCCCTTTCTGTGAAGAATTTTTCCCTAATATTCAACCTAGATCTCCCCTGGTGCAACTTGAGGCCATTTTCTCTTGGACATTTCAACTAATTGTTGAACTCCAGCAGTGATCCTCACATTAGGTAGCTGGGAGGATATTTTGCTGTGCATTTCGACCATGTTGCTTTTTTTTTTTTTTTTTTTTTTTTTTTTTTTTTTTTTTTTAAGAGTTGAACAATGTTTTTCTCATCCTGAGCTGTCTTTGGTCTTCTCTTCTCAGCATTATTTTGTGCCTACTCTGGAGCAGCTCTTGCTAACGCACTCGCTGTGGTAAGTGTGGGGTTTTGTGTTTTACCTGAGGGGTTGTTGTTTTGGTTTTCTTTTTTAACTGCATCTTGATTTGTTCAGATATAATGTTAAGGAAATGCCTCAAAATTCTCCATGTCAGCTTTGACAACACTGAAACGAGAATGTTGCAGCCAGTTGGAAGGTCTTGTACAAACCCCATGTCAACTGAATTGTGCCCCTGAAGACTTTATATCTGATAATAAGATTTCAAAGACCGTTGGAGTATGTTATCCACAACAGGGTTGTGCACGTATATGTCAGTTACAGCAACAGGATATGGTTTGAGATTAAATACTTAGCTGAACATTATCTTTCAGCAATTCCAAATAATCGAAATTTTCATTTTCTTCATTCAAGGTCTTTCTCCAACACTGCCCATAAACCTTACTGATGTTTGAACTTATTGATGGGTATGAGAACTAAAATGAGGGGGGTACTGTTCTCTTAAGTACAAAGTTATTATATTTGGACAAATCAAGAAAGGAATGAAAACAGAAATGACAGGCTGTTTCTTCTTTAAGATCTGAGAGATTAAAGCAAAACCATATTTTAATTAAATTGATTTACTAACTTTGAAAAAAAATATTAGAACTAGCAGTTTCACACACTGAACATTTTCATCTGGCATCATCTCAGCACTATGCAGGTCTCTGCATATGGGCTGCTTTAAGCACACCTGCTTTTGGGAAGCATCAGGAAAAGGACATCCACTTTTTATCGCTGTGGTCTTGCTTTTGGAAGACCTCAATTCAGGTCCAGAGGTGGGGGAAACAGAGAGGGCTGAGGTTTGGATGCTGACAATATGATGCCAGCGTCATATTGTCATTGGGCAGAGGGAATTTGCATGAATAATACTCTCCATACACATTTTACAGTACAGGGAGGGTAGAATTTGGCTCTTCTGTTGGAGAACTCAGGTGTCCACGTGTGAGCTGGGTGTCTTGGCTTTCACTGAAGTGACCAGAGCTCTGGAGCCTGACCCAGTTGCTTCAATGCTGGTGCCAGGTTCCATCCAGCAGCAGCACTGGAGCCTTGCCTCTGACAGGACTGAGGTCTGCAGGGTCAGGTGCTTTGTGCAGCCCCACGCCCTCCGGCTGAAAAGCAGACCTCTGTGTGGCCAGCTGCATCAGCACTTGGTAGCCACTGTGTCTTCAGGGAAAGCAAGGCCCTCCCAGCTTCCCAAACGGAAGAGTTTAGCCACAGGCAGGCATAAGCACAGAGACCAAAAAGCGGTACCAAAGCGCTGCCCTGTGTGTGTTCTGTCCCCTGCCAGCTCGGGCTGCCAGTGTGCACCTGGCCCTTCTGCCTCTCGGCGCTCCTCTTCCTGCTGATCACCTCTGAAAACCCGGCCATCTACAAAATGCCCCTCTGCAAAGTCACCCACCCAGAAGCCAACCGGATCTACTACCTGAGAATGAGGAGAAGGGCCTCGGAGAGCAGGAGGGAAGAGCAGAAGCGAAAGGAGCAGAAACCCTCTGAGGGCTCAAAAATTATCAGTGGGGGCACCCCACTGTGCACCCCCAAGAGCCGCCACGCTCACTGATCGCAGGCACACACAACCCTGCAGCCTGGGGGCAGCTTGGGGGCAGCTTTTCGGACACCACCCAGGCACAGCACAGCCACAAACACCACTTTTGCCAGCAGTCTGCAGGCTGGGGATTCAGCATTCCGCACTGGAGAAATCGCAGTTTGCCCTTGAGCTAAGCTTTCCAAAAAGCACTCAGGTAACATAATAACAGCTGCCTTATCAATCCACTGGCTGTTAACTTGAAAGTCACCTCTTATCAATAATAATTATAAGAATAGGCAGAAGAACATTAAAGCTGACAAGAGGCTGCATTTAATTTCAGAGGTGTAATTTAACAAAATAAATATGCTGAGAAGGCATTGGTGTCTAATAATAATAAATAATGTAAGAACTAAGTCAAGAGCTGCACTTCAAATTAAGAGCATGTATATTTGAAAGTGAAATAAACAGACTGTTCTCTTCCTTTCTTGTGTGCCATCAATGTCTAACCCATTTAATACCTCTTAACAGCTACAACACACACAGGTAAATATTCTTACAGAGCACATCCTGTAGCACTTTTGGTGCCATCTCCTGACTCCTCATTAAGTGCCAAGGCAATGAATATATATGCTTTAATCAGACTAGAAGAGCAACGAGCTAGCAGTGATCAAACATTCTTCTTTTCCTTGAATAATTTTCTGTCTTGCAAATTGAAGATCTCTCTCTCCTGCTGATTGCAGGATAGCAAGTCTGAATCCCTACACACATCTACTGGGAAATAAAAAACTTCACGTAAAGAATGGGATAAACATTTACTGCTGGTGACAGTTTTTTCTCTCCCTTTCATAGAGGAGCAGATCCTTTTCATTAGATCATGAGAAATTTACGAGTCAAAGTTCACCACTGCCACTTCATGCCTCCTCAAAATCCTTACAGCAGGGAATCTCCAACTGCCCTAAGGAGGATTTTCTCAGGAACCTTTGCCAAAACCTCTGTGAAGAAAGCCTGACAGAAAGGCTTCCTCACTCTAAAGTTGTTTTAAAAGGTCAGTTTAAAATCACAGACCCAAGGGGTATGAAGATTTAAAATGCAAAGGGACTATGCAGCCACAAACACTCCGATCAGAAGCTGTCCTCTCTGCCTCACGATGTAGGGCTGTTTTGCAGATCCATGTGGGTATTTTTGAGCAGGTGGGATCCCAGCTACAAAAACCACTTTTTAAAAAGATGAGTCTGAGTGGTGCTCATGGGATTATTTGTGCTTTAATCAAACTAAAATCCAGCAGCACCAGCATTTGCCACCCCTCCAAATGTCCCCTAGAAACAGCACTCAAGAATTTATTCATCCTGGGATACAAAAGCATGGTGTTGTTTATGTTCAGATATTTGGTTTTTTTAAACAGGGGAGGCCATTCGAGGAATTCTGGTAAAATTTAGGTCCTACTTCCTCCCCTCTTTTCCAAGACATCCTTTGAGCCATGATATCAGCCATCTAATGCTAGCACCAAAACCTTCTCCCATGGTCACTGCAAACTGCAAGATCAGGGACATCCCCCTGTTGCTGCCACTGCAGAGAGACAGAGAGAGGCAGAATAACACAAGAGGTGACACACAACTGTCTTAAGACCTTCTCTCTGCAGCAGTCAATAAAATATGAAGCACACAGAAACTAGGAGAGGTTATTCATGAACAGTTTAATTTAGCTCATGCACAGCATTAGAGAAATATTTGAATAGTAGGAATGCAAGGTTACTGGAAAAATTACTGCAAAATAATGCTTTTCTTCATCATAAATGTGAGGAAAAACCACAACTGCAGTTAGTTATGCCAAACATATTGTTTGTTTTCCTAAAAATAACAGTGAAGCCCAGGCACAATATGGCTATAGGACAGGATTCGTCATGTAAGTGCCACTGCAGGCATTAATTCCTCAGCCACAAGAAAATCCATCCTAAAATCAATTAGTAAAGCAATTTCTAGAGTTGAAGCCTTCCATAAAAAATAGAGTATAAACAGCTTTTTTAAGTCTCTAGCTAATCAAAAGATTTGAGTAACTATTGCCAGTACTAATAATTCTTGAAAACAGGCAAGACAAATCAAGTGTCTCCGGCAAGGGAACAGCAGACAATAAAAGCACTAACTGAAGCTATCAGTGGTAGCCCAGCAGTCTGATACCTAGAGAGTTCTATAAAAAATTTCATTAAGAGAGAAAAAATGTACAGTTTTCAGTGGGACTAATAATTTTGCGACAGCTCCCAGAGGTCTAACATAAAACAAATATGACCATTAAAGGAATAAAAAAAAAAATCTCTTCTGCAGAGCCATCACTCCACCCAGCTCACCTCCACCTTAAAACAGTATTAAATAAATATTCCTGTACAAATGAACATCTGGCCCAGCCATAGCACATGAAAAAACCAACCTTCTAAAAATTTTCTTTAAAAATTAAAAGCAGAACAGACTTATCAAAGTGAAGGAATTTAATTGCAAGAGAGCTTCCCAGTGAATAAAGACAATTCTGTTATAAGGGGAGTTCAATGTAAAAAATAGTATATACACTATGCAGTTCCAAGAAAAATGTTTACTTTATTGCTTCAAATATTATTTCTCTTACTCTGGCATTTGCTTCATATCCCCTAAAAAGAAAAAAAAAGAAGGAAACTTTTCTCTTTGAGCGGAAGTTCTCAACTCTTCTCCCGTAGACATTGGTGCTTCTGTTGATAAGATCAGTCACAGAACTTTACAGAAAAAGCTGGGGCAAGCCCTTTAGATGTCTTGGCTTGGGTATTGGTGGCTCCAGGATGACTGACCTGGTAATGACTCCTCATTAATAATTAGAAAGGTGAACGGAGGGAACCTAGAGGGAAGGGATTTGCTTTCCCAGTGGACATTTGCAGCAGAGGTCAGAGCCACGCTGCCACCTGCACTGGAGCATCCTCTTTACTGGAGCACAAACTTTCCCTCCTGATTCACAGAAGCACAGAATCCCTCTGACTGGAGAAGTCCTCTAGGATCCTCAACTCCAACCATTCCCCCAGCACTGCTAAACTTGCCACTAACCCATGTCCCCAAGTGCCACATCCACACGGCATTTAAATCCTTCCAGGAATGGGTGGGATTCACTACCCACCACTGCCTTGGGCAGCTGTGCCAGTGTTTGACAGCCCTTTCCAAAATGAACTTTTACCAGATCTCCACTCTAAAACTGGTTTCCATCATCAGATCTTCTTTAAGACCCAATCAGCTCCTCACAGGGGTCAAGAGCAGATGGGAAGAGCAGCACACAGGGAGAACACAACAGGAGGTGGTGACAGCAGGGAGGTGCAGACCTGGAAAACCCAGTGCTGTTCTTCCAAACTGTGATGGGGAGCAGTGGCTGCAGCACTGCATGGTGCTCACAGGCCAGCAAAGCCTGGTGGGTTAAAGTTTGATTAACAGATTTTGCTATTGAACTCTCAAGCAACCAGAGCTGCTTTGCTGCATAGCCTGGACCCTACTCCTTGTTCCATTCAACACTGAGCTTAAAATAAATATTGTCATTTTTTTCAGCCCTTCTGCAATGTGACACCTCTTCTTCCCGTACCTGCAAGCAATCAGTGCAGACCTGCACTGATTCAGGAGCTTGAAATCATCACATACAGGGACAGTATGCATCTCTCCCCAGCACCTAGGCTGCTGGCACAGGGAGCCAGCCAGCATCCCAGCAGGCACCAGAAAATACCAGGAAGGGCTCTGTGTTCCAGAGGGGCAGTCGAGCAACATGGGGCCTTCCTACCAGCTGCAAAACCCAAAACTTCAAAACTTGTCAGAATAAGATAATTCCTAAAAATATCCAGCTGATGGGGAGTTGCTCTGTGCTCTGTCCGTGCCAGACATCTCCAGTCTGCAAAGACAGAGAAACTACAGAATTATTTAGGTTTTCTGTAGATCACATTTGCCAGGGTTGCAGAAATATCACCACTCTGAGGGGGAAGCCTGTTTGCTGAACACTTTCGCTCACTCTCTCTTCCTCTACATCAGTTTTAATTTGGGAGATGGAAGTAGTTCAAACAGGAAACAAGCCCTTGATTGCAGTTGATTTTACAGCTCTCAGGGGGCTTTTACAAGCTCCTACAGCTGTTGCCACAGCTGGAATTCACACATCCCAGTGGTGGGATAAGACATGGGATGGCTCTGTGGGAAGCAAGGTTTCTCTCACCACGTTTTGACTGGCAATGAGTTTGAATATCTCTGACTTCTCATTCAGCAGTCCTGAGTGCACTGAGTAACCTCTGTGCATTCAGAGCTTATAGTCTCACAGAGCTGTATCCTCACATCCACCTTCAGGGGTAGTTTTTGCATGGGCAGCTGAGGCAGACACAAATCCCTGCTCCCAAAATGTGCATCTTCACACAGCACAGCAGGATTGAAGCACCAAGTGTGTGCAGGAGCCCTTCCAAAAACATCCAACTGTGTCACCACCCAAAATGCACAGTTGTTGGGGCTGTTTAGCACGTCCCAGCCCCTGCAAATTAAACTGTGCTGTGCACTGAATTGCAAAAGGCAAAGACAGAGAGACAGAGGCATCCTTGACCTGCGCAGCTTAGGATGGTCTGGAGTATTTTTCCCCTGGCACACCCTGTCCTGCACCTGACGCTGGTTTTCCACACTTCCCTCATCTCAACCCAGTGCTGACAGGTCTGTTGCTCTGTCTTCCAAAAATCTCTGCTCTGCAGAACCACTCAGCCAGAAATCAGGTACAGACTTCCTGTCTTTGGAGAAAACAAAAAAGTCAGAGGTGATGACAAACTGTCAGCCAGCAATGGTTTCTTGCTGTTGCCAAGTGAGCTTAATTCATTGTGCAAATTAAATCACGTTTAGGACATTTGTCCTTCACAGAAACTGAGTTATCCAATAGATATTACTTACTCAGTCTGTTTGGGGTTTTTTGCCTACCTCAAAATATGCTTTTTTTTTAAAATGGATTTATACCTGTTTGTGCTTGTGCATGAAAATGTCACACTGTAGCACTGCTTGCAAAACCCTATAACCACCCACAGTCAGAGTACTCTCCCTCTATCCATTGCACTGACTATTAATTTTTAGTTGTTTCTATTGTCTGATGCTTCATTTCTGAATGCTACCAGTCCTCTTTCTGTTGTTGATCAGCAACCCATCCTATGTACATTCTCTTCCACTTTTAGTAAGAATTACTTGGCAACAAAGTAGTAATCACTGGGATTTATAGGCTGGAAGAGCTTCTTGCTGGAAAAATTATGGTAATCTGCTCTATGTTAAGGCCTAACACATACATCTCCTGCAACATACAGGTTTGTGAGGAAGGATTATTTCTGTGGAAGCAGCCATACCCTGGGTGACACTCACAGCCCTACCACCAGGGCAAGAGAAGCAGAAAGGGCAGGGGAGTTTATTAAGGTGAGAGTGGATGCAGAGAAGTGAATTGGCTCTCAAATTCCAGAAGTAAATGAAGAAGCAGGGAAACACTTTGCCTTGTCTCATAAAAAGAGGCAAGTCTGGCCAATTTTGTTGTTTCTAACAGGATCCTGCTGTCTTGAGGTAGGTTTAGAAGAAGAGCCTTTTTGAATTTGGGCTTTTCCTTGGAGCCAGGAGAACAGGAGAGGGGTTTGAAGCTGTAACTTAGAATTATTTGAGTTTCAATTTCCCATCTTTACTGAAATACAGCAATACAGTCAACTTCAGGCTTCCAAACCCTCCAGTATTTCAGACTGTTTCAATATAATGGTTGGACTCAATCATCTCAAAGCTGTTCTCTGAACAACTGTTCTATAATGCTGTGATTCTGATGTGGTTGATCCAGTCTGCCATGCTAGAGATGACCAGAAAAACAAATAGTCTCAAGGTTCAGACTCAGGCATGAACCAGAGAGCTTTTCTCCCTCTCAGCTTCTGAGTCCCAGGATTTGCTACTCAATCTCATCACCACAGGCAGCCAGACCAGCCTGGAGAAATGTCCATTGCTCCAGGAAAAACGACCTGGCTGACTGGAAAAAGGGAAGGGGAACAAAACCAAACAAGGGGAACCAGCCAGAACAATGCACTGGGCTTTTCTTTGACCTGTATTTCACTGGGTTTCATGACACACATGACTGTCTGGTCCTTCCTGGAGCCTCAGAAGGACCTTTCCTGAGCTGGACATCCTGGGAATCTTGACACTGGTGAATGGGATGGTTCCAGAGGGCAGCTCCTCATCACCAACCTGCTGAACCACCACTGCAGTCTTTGGCATGTGGTGCCTTTCCAAACAATTCCCCCCTCCCACTAGCGGCAAAGTTTTGAACAAATACCTTGAAAAACTTGCAGCTGAAACAGAGGAGTTGTTTTCTACCCCAGCACTCAGAGCACCAGCCTGCAGGAGGAGAGTCTGCACCTCTCTCTAAAGCTGCCACTTATTTTGCCATGACAGAGCAGAGCCTTTTTACACACTACCGTAGCTGTAAGACAACTACAACCTGCTCTTCACACATTCCTGCCCCACTCCTATCCCAGGATACAGAGACTGCCACTCCTAATCCATAAGCTAGCTTCCAGGTATCACTTATGCACTCTTGGAGCTGCATGGATTGAGAAGGTGAGTCATGAGAGCATGTCAAGGTGGACAGAAAGGACAGTGGGTCTCCAGAGCAGGTAGGAAGAGGAGGGAAGTGATGTGTATGCATAAGGAGAACTGGTAATTTTGGGAACATACATCATTAAGAGCAGTGCACATAGCAGCAGATAGAGTACAAAGAGTTTGGACCATGCCAGGGAAAGGGAACTGCTGTTTGTGAGCCCTCTGAAACTGGAGATGTGAATATTTGCTGCAATTTCCACAGCAGCACGTGTGGCTGTGCTCCCTCTCACACCACGAGAGGGAGACGGACACTGGAGCAGAGCACAGTCTGTACCCAGCCCCATCCCACTGCCACTCAGGGGAATGTCAAACAGCAGCTCTCTCTAGAGAATTTTCACAGGCCAAAATGCAGGGATAGAAGCTTCCCACACCAGCTCAGCTGTTGGCTCTGTATATACCCAAAACTATTGCTCTTAGCAAACAAGTCCAAGATTGTGACAGACCCTGTGGTGCTCTGTGCTGAAACAGATTTTTCCACTCTTCACTCCCTCATAAAAACAAGATGATGAAAAGCAAAGTGGCCACAGATGTTGGTGGGGGCTGACCTGCTCCTCCTGTGGGACAGGACAGACCATAGCTGGCCAGGGGAGCTGTGTCCTCAGCCAGGACACAGACTCTCTCTCACTCCTGCCATACTTCCATTACCACTGCCAGCTCTCCACACACCTCCAGAAGAGCCACAGACTGGCAGTACTTCTGAAAGTGAAACATTAGATTTGGTCACAGTCAGCCCACGTGAGCTGCAGAAGTTCCTTACCTCGCTGCAGCAAATTTGGAGCATCACCTCATTTTGACACTCTGTCCCATAACATCCTCACAGACAAGTTAATGAAGTATGGGCTAAATAAATGTGAAGCAGGTTGGATTGAAATTGGCTGAATGGTTGAGCTCAAAGCATTATAATTGGTGGCACAAATTGCACAGTTATTAGTGGTGTGAGCCAGCCATAATAAGTTTAACTTCTAAATTAAAGACCAGAATGTTGGAGCAGGGTGCACCCCCAGCAAATCTGGGGAAGGCACAAAACTTCCTTTTGTGCCTTCCCCAGATTTGGAGTAGTGTTGTAGTATACTACAGGGTTGTGTTGGCATCCAGAGGGTCCTCAGCAGGCTGGAAAAAATGAGCTGACAAGAACCCCTTCAAGTTCCAGAGGAAGTGTGAAGTCCCACATCTGGGGAGGAACAATTCCATCCATCCATGCATGCTGGTGGCCCTCCAGCTGGAAAGCAGCATGGCAAAAGAGGCCTGGAGGGTCCTGGTGGTCACCAAGGTGACCACAGTGCAGCAGCAAGAAAAGCCAATGTCTCTGTGGGCTGCATTAGGAGGAATGCTGTCAGCATTTCCAGGGAAGGGATCCCTCCCTTTCTCTCACCAACAATGGCCACATATCACATATCATACACCCCAGCCTAGCAAAAAAGCAGACCAGGACTTGGGGTTTAGCCACCTGCAAAGCTCCATACCTGGATTTACACCATTTTAAAGCACTTGTTGGAGCCCAAGAGCTGATGCAGCTCCCTGAGCAGGCCTATTCCCATGGGTAAAAGCTGAGTCAAGGAGCACAGCCAAAAACAGCAGTAAAAGCCAATCTGCTACCAAGCGGTTTCAATCCACCTCTTCAAGGCCACTTAGGCCTGAGAAAGGAGTGAAGCCAAAGTGTGTGAAGCTGAATTAGAGCCATTAGAATCTTTCCTGGCACAGCTAACCAGTTCAAGCTTTGTACCCAGCTGATGCAGCCAGACAGCTCCTGCTGGGTCAGCTAAACCAGTCAGGGATAATTCAGCATTTTTCTGGTGCTGTGTCTGGTTGAGATCCAATGACCAACCCCTGTTCTGACCACATCAAGCACTGGGTTTGGTCCAAGGGATCTTCCCAGAGAGCACAGAAGAAGAAACATCAAGCATCTTCGCCAGCAGAGAGCTGATGAGGTAAATCACAGATTTAAACCTCCTAAATCACACACATCTTAGCAGTCAGACACCAACACCAGCTGCCTTGTCCTCAGCACCAAGTGGTCTTCACACATGCCTAAAATCAAGAGGAAACTCTCTAGTCCCCTGTGGCACCTGCACAATCAACTTGCACACATTTACCTGGTCTCCCAGAGCTGGTGGCCCACTCTGGCCCACCCACCAGGCAGGTGATACGTGACAGCTACATGACAAACACGTGGCACATCTCAGTCCTTTTGCCTAGGAATTGGCATTGCAGGTTCAGTCTTCCCACCTTGAATCCCAAAAGATCAAAGAGAGGCCAGCACTGAAGGTTGGTGCTGGGCACCAGAACTGGTGCTGAGTTACACCTGGGAGGTTTTCTATCATTCCCACCTTTCTACATCAATCCTACACAGGGGAATCTCAGTCCTCAGGCAACCAGGAGGGCTTTGCCTAGGGCACACAGCTGCAGGCAGGCATTCCTGCATCCGCCTCTCCAATAGCTGGCTGCACCTGTGATCCAGAGATCTGTCACATGGCACTGGAGGTCTTCCCTGCTCTGCCTCCATCCCAGAGCAGGCTCTGCCAAGGGTCTCGCTCCCACAGGGGCATCAGCAGACTGTGATCCTGTTACTTATTAACCAGCTCTGATAATCCAAACAATGCACCACTCCAAGATATCCATCACTGACCCGCCAGCCACCGGCTTTTTTGTGTGTCGATCCAACCTGTCAAGCACCTCATTAAGGCACCAGAATCAGACAGAGCAGTCCTGAATCTGGTTCCTTTGTGCAAGGACACGTGGTGACAGGACAGGAGGGAGTGGCTTCGTGCTGACAGAGGGCAGTCGAGACCAGATGTTAGGAAGGGATTGTTCCCTGCGAGGCTGGGGAGGCCCTGGCACAGTCCCTGCCTGTGGCTGCCCCATCCCTGGAAGTGTTCCAGGCTGGGTTGGGCAGGGCTTGAAACAACCTGGGATAGTGCAAGGTGTCCCTGCACAAGGCAGGGGGTGGAATGAGATGGGCCCTAAAGTCTCTTCCAACCCAAAACATTCTGGGATTCCGTGATCCTGATATTAGCTCCGTTGGTCAGAGCATGGTGCTAATATCACCAATGCTGTGAATTCATTCCCTCTATGATCCATTTACTTAAGAGCTGGACTTGATGATTCTTGTGGGTCCCTTCCAACTCAGAATATTCTATGAATCATGTGATTCCCTCTTGTAGGATATTTCTTTCCCTGGAGGAAAGAGATACCCTAGAACACCATCCAGGAGTGAGCCCTGCCTGCCCCATGTGCTGCACCCCTTTGAAGGAGAGCTGAAAAGATGTTGCTTGAAATAACTTGAAGGCCTGGGGAACCCTGAAATTTCAGGCCTGGGGAACCCTGAAATATGAGAGGTGTGAAGATTAAAACTCAGTCTGAACAGACTCCCTGTGAGGCTCTCCCATCCAAATCACCCAATGCATTTCCCTTCTTTGGACATGCAAGGATTCCTTTCACCAGTCAGAAAGCAAAGACAGCCCAGGGAGAAATTAATGGTAAAGGGAAAATATGTTAACTGCACTAGAGTGAAGCAGCTTCCCCAGCAGAATTTCATGTTCTGCTGGGTGCAAAGGCATAGGATGACAGTGTCTGGCTCACTCACAAGGGCTGCTGCCTATTTGATCAGAGGAGGACTAGCTCTTGCAGCAAGGCTAAGCTGAGAGTTTATATCAGCTGTCCTCCTCTTAGGGGAGAAAAAAATCCAGTTAAAAACATCTCCATCAAAAGAGATGCACTCTGGGAATGAGTGCAGTGAGAATAACATCCCTCCAGCTCATGTGCATGCTGGGGCTGTTTCCACAGGGCTGGGGGAAGCAAAGTCATAAAGCTAGATGGGTTCTGGTTCAACGATAAACCATTCTCTCCTGAACCCAGATCAATTTGCAAGGTTGCTTCTCTCAGCCATCACTGTGAAAGAGTCCTAAAGAGAATTCTACGATGGCTTAAATTAGCCCATAAGGTCCCTCAAGTTCACCATCTTCTTCTCTGCCCTTTCTCCTGCATTACTATTCAAGACTTCTCTCTCCAGCCTCTTCTCTGTCATTTGCAGCATTTTCATAGCTTTGTGAACCTCTCAAATATGCCACACTTCTGATATTTCAGATTCCTCCAGTGAGATGGGGAGGGTAGGTTAAATTTTTTTTTTCT
Organism: Passer domesticus; assembly: GCF_036417665.1. Lineage (NCBI taxonomy): Eukaryota > Metazoa > Chordata > Aves > Passeriformes > Passeridae > Passer > Passer domesticus. The sequence continues at coordinate 2,915,419 of NC_087512.1, read as the reverse complement.
TAAAAAAAGAAAATAAAGAAAAATACCCCTTGAATTTCTCAAATAATTGATAAAAAGCAATTAAACATTGGAAGGTCACCAGGTCTTCCACTGCATTTCATTAACAAAGCAGTGCTTCTGAAAGCTACCCAGAAAGAGGAAAACATGGTAGGCTGCTGAACATAAAATGCTGTGTTGCACATTCCCAGGTCAAAACTTTGATAGGGAAGGATGCTAAGTTGTATTGCACAAGGAAGATAATGCTGAGGATTAACTTGAGGTCAAGCTCAGGTACACTGAGAGTCCATTTTAAAATTTTCTGTTCTTTTAAGGGGTAGAGAAGAAGATAGGACAAAGTTAAAGGATTTTTTTAAGGAAAAAGTAAAAATAAAATAATTTTTAAAAAAATAATAATAAAAAAAAAAAACACACCAGGAAAGAGGACATTCGGATAGATTGTTGGCAAGAGACCCAGGACAGAGCAAGAGGAAAGGTGGAGAATTCAAAGGGGAACTTTCTTAACATTCACTTGGAACTCACTAAGTGGGAGGAGAAACAAATCAGTAATATCAGGACAGGAGCCATGCTAGCCTATATAAGCTGGTGGGACATTTTCTTTTTCCCCACTTTCCTTCTGGCCTAACCAGCAAACCTACAGCTACTCCTGAGCTCGTCGGAGAGGTAAGAGCACTCTGTTCTTTCCTTCTAATGCAGCCTGTTACTGACTTACCTGGGTCTTTCCTCTCCCTCAAAACACCTGGCAAACAGCATTCGAGCAGTCCTGCTGAAGGAGAGCAGCTGAGGCTCACGAGGAGCACAAGAATATCAGTTATCAAGAAGCTTCTAGCAGGGTGAGGATTTATCAGTATTGCTTAGCCCAGGTGGCCGAGCCTTGGAGGAAATAGAGAAAAGAAATAAATTTTTAAAAGAAACAACCAGAATTGTTTAACATTTCCTTTTACTGCCTTTCCAGTCTGCCAAATGAAAATGCCAAGATAGTAATAATCACTGATGAGATAGTGTCTCTGTATTTTCTCTGTCCCTGAAAGACAGGTCTCTGAACACTGAATTGCATGTGAGCTTAATGAATATTTGAATCTGAGGTGTAAGCTTTCTTTTTAACTAATACTTTGAAATATATCTTCTATGGGAGAATCTGAACTATTTTCTTCCAGTGGGGGTCAAGTGCATTATAACCTGTTTCAAGGATTGTGCTTGTGCTTGCGTGTGTTCCCATGCCTAACACAATATTAATCCAGCTTTACTACACCCCTGGTAACATCGCAGGGGCTGTGCTGGAATTAGAGCTGCAGAGAGTCTGGCCCTTTCCTCCTATTGTACTTGGATGCAGGAATTCCTCTAAAAACAGGCTGCTCACAGAGCTTGGCTGCTGCAGACTTCACAGCAACAATTCAGAAAACGCAAGATACAATGGCTGCGATTGTGTGGTAGCAGGTCCTTGCACAAACAAATACCTCCCCATAAATTAAACCCTCAGAGAAACCTGGATTTTGGCAGGGAGAGAGGAAAATTCCAGAAAGAAGAGAATGCATTAGATGGCTTTGCTGCATTTTCACAGGTAAAAGCCCCATGTCCAAGCTTGGAAGCACCCATTACCTGGAGCATTAATCAGCCAAACCAAAAACTCTGCTCCTCTCCCAGCTGCAAGCCCAACGCTGCTCTTAGCATGCACGACACAAAACCAACCTGTGGCCAGGCTTGTCTGCCCCTCAGCAGGTGAATAAAGGAGTGTTTTCAGGGCCAGGTGCTGCAGGAGTGCAGGCCAGCACAGAGCCAGCTCTGGAAGGCATGACTGAGATGCCGTGGGTGCCACGGCGTGACAGGCAGTAAGTGTACACAAGTGGAAGGAAAATTGATTTAGGGAGACACGGGGTTGCATAACGTCAGTACTTTGCTACAGGACATTTATTAACTCTGAAAGGATGATTAAAAAAAACACGGTAGATTAACATCTCGGGCCTGTGATGATTTCATCTTCATGAAGGAGAAACACCTATGTTTTCTGCTTTGTTTCATGGGGAGCTCTCACTTCCCATGAAAATGGTTTTCAGTAGTTTCTCTGCACTTACAGCACACTACAAACCACTTGCACCACTGAGGTGAAAAGTGCATTCAGATGGCTCTGCCTGGGTTCTGCTGCTGCTCCTGTATCCACCAGTTACACACCAGTACTGGGAGTTTGCTCTGCAGGGCTGGAATACCTCTTGAGAGTTTATGTGAGACAAGGCAGCCTGCTCCAAGCTGTCTGAGAACAGGACTTAGTCTTTAAAAAAAAAAAATTTCCCAGATTAATAGAAATCAAGAATTAAAAAATTTCCAAAAAATTACCAAACCTACCCCCCTATAGAAGCCAAGCAGTCTGTTCCAGCAGAACAGACTTTTGCAATTATTTCCATTTGCATTATTTCCATTTTCCTTTTGCAATTATTTCCATTTCCTTGCTTTGTGCACTAAGAAAAAAACAACACTTTCAGCGAAAACCATGTGTTTGCATAACTTCAGCTGCAGGTCTTCCAAAGACCTGCTGCAGACCAGCACACATGAAATGCCCATCAGAACATGTACACTTCAGTCTGTATTATTATTCAAATCTCACTGGGTTAAAATTCTCTGAGCATATCCACAATTCTGAGATAAGACACCTTTTGCATTCTCTCCTTTCCTAAATACCTGGTATCACCTACTCCCTGAATCAATGTAATGTGTTAACAAATCATTCATCTATGCATATATATGAGAGGTACTGCTTTGTAAAATCACTAAAAATGCCTAAAAACGTTTATGCTGGTGCCAGTTTCCAAGTGTTTCACTACCTCTTTAAGCTCTTATTGGACAACTAGGTAGAAGTAGTGCAAGTCCTTCATACTTTGTGTTTCTGAATAGATGGGACAGGCCTCAGGGCCGTGGTGCCAACAAACCCCCTCAGACAGGATGCAGCCCCAACACAGTGCCTGGGGTGGGATTCAGGGAAGTCATGAAACCAGTGGGGCTGGATCCGGGTCTCTGCTGTGTCATGAAGACCCCGTCCCAAACCAAAGGTTTTCTTGGCCTACACCCAGTTCCCACCTGGCTGCTGTGCAGGTGAGGAGGCTGTTCAATAATGGTTTAATTCTCCCTCAGCATAAATAATCACAGAATGGTTGGGGTGGGGAGGGGTCTTTAAAGCTCATCCAGCCCCACTCACTGCCATGGGCAGGGACACTTTCCACCAGATCAGGGTGCTCCAAGACTTATCCAACCTGGTCTTGAACGTTTCCAGGAATGGTTCAACCACAGTTTCTCTGGGCAGTCTCTGACAGGGCTTCTGATCCTAATATGGAACTATTTCTTCCTAACGTCTAATCTAACCCTGCTCTCTCTCAGTTTGAAGCCACTGTCCCTTGTCCTGCTCTGCTGAAGGGATGAAATTCCTGTGCTCCCTCTAGAGAGACCCATCCCTAGCTCAAACGGGAGTGCCTGAGGGGTTGGAATAGGTGAGCTTTAAAGGCCCCTTCCAGCACAAAGTATTCTATGATTCTGTGACATAATGAACACGAGCTGAGCAGCCCTGCAGGACAGAGGGTGACCACGGTCACCCCGCAGCCCCTGTGACTCCGAAAGCTCCGGAACACGCTGGGCACTCACTGGGGGTGAAGTTGGAGACAGGTGAGTGCAAGTGACTCACCAGGTCACCTGCTCTGTTTGCCGTGCCAGCTGCAGTGAGCTGGCTCCATTCCTGCCCGTGGAAACGCAGGGCAGAGGAGCACTGCCAGCTCACTCTTGCCTTCATGTGGCAAAGCAATGCCTCCATTTCTTGGTGAATTCAGGCCCTCAGCCTCATCCATTTTTTGTCCCCACTGTACAAGTGGACTGGACAGTGACTCCAGCACTTCACATGGACATTACATCCCATTCTGCAGGCTCCTGAGTGCAAACAGCTCCTCACTCAGCATGCAGGGGAACACCCAGGGTCTCACAGCATCGCTCTGCACTGCAGCAGCACTTCATTCCACAGGTTAGAAACAGGGAAAGCCCAAGCTGCATAAAGAGGGAGATCCTTTGAAAGGAAAATGTAAATGCACTTTCACCAAATGGAGAGGGTTCATCTTGGCTGGAAATTTTGATTTAATTGAAAGTACATTCTGTTCACTTATTCCAGAATAAAGTATGAAAAAAGTGAAGGTTAATGAATTCATATAATGAGTTATAATAAACCCAAAAAAAGCCTTCCTGTATCAAGACACCATCCCTAGCACCACTCTTTCCTCCTCTTCTTTTCTTCCTTAGCCTTTTTATTCCAGGTCCTTACCTTCATGTCCTATACAAAGCCAAACTCTGTATATACTTTTCTGTATATACTGGTCCTGTAAACAGCCTCTCATATGAAACCTATCCTTTTATTAGCTGAGCTCTTCCAGAAAGCAGAAAAAACGTCCATTTCTTATTTATGCAAATATTTACTGCTTCCTGAAACGTCACCACCAGCCCTCCAGTACCATGAGAATAAGAAAATGGCCAGGATTAACCAGTGCTGCATTAGCCAGGCTTTCCCCTACACAGACTCAGAGCTGCTTAACCACATTGGAGAATGCAATGCCCAGGGGTGAAGCAGCTTAAGTACTCAGCACCTGTGTTTCTGAGCTATGGATTCTGTCCACCTGCTTTTTACAAGGCCTTTAATAAAGCTTTGAGAGAGTCAAGAACTAACACAAGACCTGTGTGTCTGTATCATCCTGTTTAGGCTTTCAGCTCCCAATATAAATTCATTACTTCTTGCACAAGCTGGCACTCACCAGTGAGACCTGAAGCACCACTGGTTCTGTATTCACACAACAACACACTTTGGTGTTTGCTTGGTAATCACCAAGAATTAGTTCAGGAAACAGAGTATGCTCCAGGAACAGGGATTTTTATTTATTTGATGACTTCATATTCAGAATTGGCTCTTAGACAAACAGTGAATTGGCTGTAGGCACTGATTTTTACTGTTATGTATAAGCCTCTGATCCATGTGCCTGAATAATGCTGTCCAGGCTGTATGAGGTGCCAAAGGTTATCCCAGCAACCCCTTATGCAAAGGGTGTGTGTCCCAAAGGGAACCCCATCTCCCAGTCCTGCACCCCAAACACCTTATTTAGGCCTAAACACCTTTGCTGGGCCTATAACAGTCCCCTACCTTATTTAAACTTCTTATATCACCTGGTAAATTTAATAAGTGTATTTTCATTAGCCTCAAGGGTTTCTTACTACATGCAGTCCCCAGTATTGTCTCAGCAAAGAAAGCACCTTAGAAAGACTAAGGCAGAGTGGAAAGCAAGAACTGTGAATTTGGACATCAAACTCTTGAATCAATGTTGGTTACTTCTAAAGATTGGTCAGCTTAAAGTGCAGCTCAGTGAGAAAAAGGAATGTATGAATGCATGTGAGTAATGGAATAAGGCACCATGGACCACCCCAGGTTAAGCCTGTGCTCATGAGAAAGGCTGAACTGATCCCAACAGGTGATTATGAAACTGAATTTAGGTGCCTGTTATTGATGGATGAATTCAAATTGGAAGTATGGATTAAGCAGCAGAGAAGCTTAATAAATGAGACATATTCTTATAACTGTGTGGAAGTCTGGTAGAACAGGGAATGTGAAGAGGGAATATGCTCATGGACACAAAAGAATCAGGTGCTCAGAGTAAGAATTTTCCTCTTTCTGGTTTCAAAGTAACATGTGGTAAGCAGTTATGTGGTAAAGAGAATAAACACAGATCAGAAAGAGACAGTATAATTAACTCCCTTTTTTTTCTTTTCCCTTGAATTTTACCAAAGGTTCAGAACATCAGGATGGAAAACTGTGTTGATGTCAAGATAGAAACCAAGGGGGAAAGAATGCCAATGAAGCAGAATCCACTGAGCACAGGTGGGAAGAGTTTCTGCAGAGCTGTGGGTTACCTCACTGGAGACATGAAGGATTTTGGAACCTGGCTGAAAGGTAAACCTACTTCATCATGACTAATGACAGTGGATTCCAAAAAAAAGTACATCAAAGGAGTAATAACTAACTTTTTAGTGATTTGATTCAAGTTAGAGTAGTACAGAAACTACCTCTACCCTGATTTATGTCCATTTTGTAGGGGAAAAAAATCAGCTTTGTGCAGAGATCCACATAATGCTTAAATCTTGGGGATGTCTGAGATGACATTTACCTCCCAGCATGCCATGTACAAAGTGAATTTAGTCCCACAGAACATAGCCCTGGATGGTTATTCTGTACTCTGCCATTCTTCTTAACACTCCATGTCCTTTCAGCTGAGCAGTTCCTGTCAAGCCTAATGCCACTGTGAAGTTAAATTACACATAGGTAGGTGTGTTTGGTCCCCGTAATAAATCAGCAGTGGGATACACACACAATTTGCCATCTGAGCCACAGACATCATAAATTAGCTGGTTCATATGAATCTGGTCCAGGGTACTTTATAACACAGGGTTCTGGCAACCTCACTGTTCATCTCAGTTTTCCAGCTGTAAGCCTTCACTGTGGACCATAATAAATCCCTGTCAGGTTTTACAGTCTTGTTGATTCATTGCTTCAGTCGTGGTGCCAAGTCCCACTGCCAAAACTTTTCCTGAGTTTCAAAAATACATCCCAAATCAGTACCATCTGCAGACTTTAGGGGGCTTGTTTTATTACTGGATTTGATCTTTTCCAGACAAACCTCTCATGATCCAGCTCCTTGACTGGGTGCTGCGTGGGATATCCCAGGTGATGTTTGTCAACAATCCCCTCAGTGGGCTGGTCATCCTCGCCGGCCTCCTGCTGCAGAACCCGTGGTGGACACTCACAGGATGTGTGGGAACAGTTGTCTCAACTTTAACAGCACTTATTCTGGGTCAGGACAGGTAAGTCCGTCCTTTTACCACTGCAGGTGGCCCCTCCAGTGCTGATTTGTGTGTGTTAGATGTTTGATGTGGATGAGAAGCCTGAACTTAGTGGGAGGTGTCCCTGCCCATGACATAGGGTTGGAACACGGTGAAATCTAAGGCTCTTTCCAACCCAACCCTTCCATGATTGTGTGATCCAGCCATGACTGAGCATGTATCTGTTCTGGTAGGACCAGAGAGGTCTCCCAGCAGCTGCACCTGGTGCAGGGGGACACTGGACAAACCTGCAGAAGGGCTAGGTGCTGACCCAAGTGTGCGAAATCGAATTTCGGTGGACGAGCTCCAGCAGGACATCCCCAAACAGAGCCACAGCTGGGGAGGGAGGGCTGATGTGAGCAAAGCATCCTCAGGGGAGAGGATTTCAGGACAGCTCTTCCCTCCACACAGATCAGCCATAGCAGCAGGCCTGTATGGATACAACGGGGTCTTGGTGGGATTGCTGATGGCTGTCTTCTCTGCTGATGGAGACTACAACTGGTGGCTCCTCCTGCCTGTGGCACTGGTGTCCATGACCTGGTAAGACAGACGGCTTCTCTGCTTCTCCTTCCAACTCCAGAGTCCCCACACCTGGGATTGAGCTACCGCATTTCTAACTAATACATATGTACTGTTAAATCTGCATTGTTATTTACACTTTTAAACTCAGATGTAATCCAGAAACAAATAAAAATACCCACATAATCACAAATAATCCCAGTGGGGAGAACAAAAATCAGTGGCTGATCATGTGTAATTCAATGTTCTGAACGTGAGTCATATTGCTGTGATGCATCAATTCATTTCTGTTTCAAGAGGAACATTATTTTCACTATTTCCTACCATCATCAACCACAAGTGTTTCATCTATTTAAGTCGCCATATAAAAATGTCATGAAAATTTACTTCTCCAAGTACAGAAGCTGTTCAGTGGTCCCAAGACATGATGGTTGACACTAATCAAAACAAACAACTAGTAATATTTTACTCGTATATATGACACCATAATCTGCTAGGTATTCGGCCAGCAAAAAATTTTGAAACCTGGTCTTTGACCCCAAAATGTCTAGCTTCAGATTGCTAAAACCACACATGTAATTTGTCTGCCTGAATTTCATGTGGTGTTACAGTCACTTTGATGTCAGCTTTTACTGCTGATGCACAAGCTTGAGCAAGGGCACCCAGCCACATTCACAGTTCACAGTTCACTCAGACCCAGCATAGGTATCAGAGTCTCAGTCCACCTCAGGTGCTAAAAAAAAAAGATAAACACTGAAATTGGGCTGGGGAATAACTCCATTAAAGCACTGGGTCCTGTCTCCTTCAGGTTTACCAAATTCACAATACATACTAACATAACATGACAGGAATTTGTACATTGATAATTGCCTTTGGAGAGGTAAAAAATTTATGGAGTGACCCTTTCTGTCTCCGATTTGATCAGAAAGACGGAGGAAATTGAACAGATAGAAGCAGAAGAAGAGTTTTTTGGGGTTTTTTTTGTTTAGTTGGGGTTTTTTGTTTGTTTTAAATAGACCAAATTTTCTACATTTGGGTTATGGTTGGATATGGTTCTGGTGTGATTTTTGCCCATCTGACAAGCTTAATTTTGTGCTTCTTTCAGCCCGATTTTCACCAGTGCTTTAAGTGCAGTTTTCTCTAAGTGGGACCTGCCTGTTCTCACCTTGCCTTTCAACTTGGCCTTGACTCTCTACCTGGCTGCTTCAGGGCCACACAACCTCTTCTTCCCTACGACTGTCATTCGTCCTGCAACGGCAACACCAAACATCTCCTGGGCAGATGCTGAAATCACAATGGTAGGATGCCTTAAGGGCGACAGTCCCCTTAATTTACAGTTAAAAACACTACAAAAACGTATTATCTGCCTTTATCTGCCTATGGGTTGGGTTGGATGGGACCACAAACGACCATCCAGTCCACCCCCTGCCATGGGCAAGGACATCCTCCACTATCCCAGGCTGCTCCAAGCCCCATCCAACCTGGCCTTGGGCACTGCCAGGGATCCAGGGGCAGCCACAGCTGCTCTGGGCACCCTGGGCCAGGGCCTGCCCACCCTCCCAGCCACCAATTCCTGCCCAACATCCCAAAATGTGTGCCTGCCCTGTGGCAGTGCAGCCATGGCCTGTGTGCTGTCCCTGCAGGCCTTGTCCCCAGTCCCTGGGCAGCTCTCCTGGAGCCCCTGCAGGCCCTGGCAGGGGCTCTCAGGTGTCCCTGCAGCCTTCTCTTGTGCAGGGGAGCAGCCCCAGCTGTGCCAGGCTGGCTCCAGAGCAGAGGGGCTCCAGCCCTGGCAGCATCTCCGTGCCTCCTCTGCACTGGCTCAAATGGGTCCACATCCTTTGTTACTGCATTATGGCCTGGCAGTACAAAACTTAATTTATAAGAGAACTATTATCCAAAATATAAGTGTTTACTCTAGGAATGTACATTCTGATAGCTTGAAAAGAATGAAGAGAATCTTTTCATGTGTAGTTGGATCCAAGTGTATAGATTATAATCTTCAAATACTCTCTTGAATCTAATTTCCCATTTTTATTTCTGATCATCTTCCCATAGCTAAGGTTGTGCTGAGAATTCTAGGTAACTCACAGGGAAATTTTAATTTTTCAGATACAAGCTGTTTATAAAATTACATCTTTCTGATTTGACATGAGCAAGCAGATATTACTGTGTTAGAAATGTTAAAAACTTGGGCGCAGGTACCCCTTCACATATTTTTAATTTATATTCAAGTGGGACCTTTCCAAAGGAACATTTTATTCTCCTGGATTGTACCATAAACAATACAGATATCAGAGTAACTTTTTCTCCTAAGGCTCAGCTGACTATTTTAAGGGGTTCCCAGGGAGTGATTAAGAAAATGAAGTTAATTGGCACTAAACAGAAACCCACAAGTGACATTTCTCAAAGAACACTTACCGTGGCACATAGTTTTATGGGGACTGTATGTAAAAAGTGCCTCAAAACAATCTCTAAGCTGTGACCAAGCTGGGCTCTGTCCCACCAGCCCAGCAACTCTTGCTCAGATTTCTAGTGGATCCCAACCATCCCCTAAGTTCACTCTCTATGGATATGCAGAAATGGTCCAGCCAGCAGCACATGCAAGAGGATGATTAAACCCTTTCACAAAATCTTTACCTTTGATCTTAGAGCAAAAACCTGGCAGAGGAGCTCAGGGCTAGGGAACAAGCCATGACTCATTTTCATGGAAGGGGAAACCCTGTGGAAATGCCCTGCTGTCATCTCCTGAGACCTGCCCAAATGTTCCACTTAAAAAGAAAGACTGCATCCAACAAATGCCAAACGTGAGCCTGGCCAAGAAAAATAGGTTTAAAAACAAACAAACTGAAAAAAAAAAAAAAAAAGGTTACAAAGCTGATAACAAATTGTCTTGTTTGGTTTGTTAATTTCTACAGCTCCTGCAATCCATCCCAGTTGGCGTGGGCCAGGTTTATGGCTGTGACAATCCCTGGACTGGGGGAATTTTCCTGATTGGTTTATTTATCTCCTCTCCACTCATTTGTGTCCACACAGTGATCGGCTCAGCAGTGGGGATGCTGGCAGGTAATGGTTTGGCTTGTGCCACAGATTTATATAAAAGCATGGAGAGTAAAACAGGAACTACAATAAGTGGAGCAATTAAAGCCACAAATATTTCTCCCAATGGAGAACAACTGATTGGAAACAAAATATGCTCAAACTTCTGTTTTAAGGATTCTTTTGATTCACTTCCCCATTTTCTTACCTTGTTTCTGAAGGTGGAAACCTTCAGAAGAAAAAAGTGCCTGTTGAGCTGAGATTAATTTTTACCACAAAATACTTAATTTCTGGGTGTATCCTGGTGGGTTTAGGGGCAGATCAATGAAAGTCATAGCCATCAGCCTGAACATGCAGGCCTCAGGGGTTCATTTAAGGTTCACATGTAGGCTCATTCACTCGTGTGTGTTCTGCTGCAATCAAATCAGCCAAGTCAGCTCAGCAGCAACAGGAAAATTCTGCCACGATTCCCTTAGACCCCTAGACCCTAGCAACACGACTACAAACAGCCCCATGTACAAATGCTGGCTAGAACCTTTGAAAATCTGGATTTGTGCCACTTCTCCAGCTCTTTCATCTCTTTGGCCAAGAAACGACACATTTCCCTGACTTTATTTTCCAGGGCTGAGCTTGGCAGCGCCGTTTGACCAAATCTACTCGGGGCTGTGGGGCTACAACAGCTCCCTGTCCTGCGCTGCCATCGGGGGCATGTTCCTGGCTCTCACCTGGCAGACACACCTCCTGGCCATGGCCTGCGGTAGGTACCTGGCAGGTTTCCACCTCCCCTTGAGGTGAGACAGGATGCCTTTGCAGCAGAGGTGGGCTGCGGCCAGATGGGCACTCCAGGCGGGAAGGCAGATGGATTTAGGTGAGGCTGACGAGTGGTGAGGCTGGGTGCTGGAGCCACGGCTGTAACACACTCTGTGCTTTCATTTTTGGCCAAGGGTTGTGTTTGAAGAAAGAGCTGTGATCAGTGGACATGTGTTAACTGAGGTCTTTGAAATCAGATGCTTTGTTTTTTGAGTCATTCGCTGTGTTTGTTCGCTCATTGCTGGATGAATCATGAGTGCTTTTTTCCAGCCACGGATACCAGCTCAAATTCCTTCTTTGAAGAAGGACATGCCTAATCTTTGAGAAGAGTGAAGCTCTGCTCTAGTTAGACAGCACACACTCCCCATTCTCTTGAAATGGATCAAAGGCATGAGCTAGGCAACGCAGCAGGATTGAAGAATTATTTATAAGGCAATTCCATATGAAATTTCAATATCAGAGCGAGCTGGGAGTGAAACTATTGCTCATTCAGTGCTCATATAAGAGAGATTTAGCTCTGTATGTCATTGACCCACCTTCAAGCCCTGGAGGCAGGACAGATGAGAGTAGAAGGCTTATTTTCCTATTTAACCCCATCCATCAAGCTACATACTTTCCGTGTCAGTGCATTTTTCAAAAGCCCATGATACCATTGCACATTTTTCATCACTCCAGTTTTGTTTGTTGGTCTGTTTTTGTTTGTTTGTTTTGGCCCTCCCATAAGCTCCAGGCTGGAGGGGACACAGGAAGGGGTTTAGCAGGGTACCAGCCAGGGTGATAATCGTTGGTTGAGCTACCCAAGGCAGGAGAGATGTTTGTCATTGCTGTTCTACTCCATCAGCAACTGAACTCACCAGGAACTGCCTTTCTTTTCCACAGCTCTCTTCAGTGCCTACCTGGGAGCAGCAGTGACCCACATGTTGTCTGTGGTAAGTAGTGTATCAGCTAAGGGCTGATTTCCCTGGCTTGTCAGAAAAAAACACCAAGATGTGGAGGAAAAATTCAGCCAAAGGCAGAAACAGTCTGGAAGAGGGGTTACTATCTGCCCAGGTGGTTGGCGTGATTCCCACTGGAGGTAGTGACTTGGAATTATCACTTGCCACTTTCCATCCTCAGAGTTCAGATGAACTTCCACAGCTCAGCTCTAGGAACTTATGAGATCACAGAATCATGGAATGGTTTGGGTTGGAAGGCACCTTAAAACTCATCAAATTCCACCCCCTGCCATGTTCAGGGACACCTTCCACTATCCCAGGCTGCTCCAAGCCCCATCTATCCTTGAACACTTCCAGGAATGAGGCAGCCACAGCTTCTCTGGGCACCTTGTTCCAGGCCCTCACCACCGTCACAGGGAAGAATTCCTTCTCCATATCCCATCTAACCCTGCCCTCTGTCAGAGGAAAGCCATTCCCCCTTATTCTGTCTAGGCCCCTCTCCAGCTCTCCTGGACCTGCTTTAGACACAGGCTGCTTGAATATCTCCCCTCTTTGAGATATTTACTTCATGCCTGAAGCAATTGGAAAAAGTACCCTACACATGTTAAATTAACATTGAATTTGGGTTAACTTCTTTTCTCAGTTGCCAAAAGTCAGTCAGTACCACAGCCCAGGGAAAAGCTGAATGTTTCTGGTATCTGCTCTCCTGTCTCATTGTCACCCTCTCCTACCTCATGCCCACCCAAGAAACCTTCCCCACAGCAGATGAGGCAGCCCTCTCACCAGAGCTGGCAGATGTTTCAGGCTGATCCACAATGTCAAGACATCATAAAGAAACCCAGCCTCCCTAAGGGAAAGCTCCATGCAAAACCGAGTCCAGACTTCCTGCAGAAGCCTTGTTCCAAAGTGTGTGGCTCTGGGTCTTACTCTAATAAAAGAAAGACACGTAGTAAATGGGTGGTTTGTTATTTTTCTTTGCAGTTTGGGGTGCCACCTGGAACCTGGCCTTTTTGCCTGTCGGCGCTGACCTTCCTGCTGATGACCACAAACCACTCTGCGATCTGCAGGCTGCCACTCTCCAAAGTCACCTACCCAGAAGCCAACAGAGCTTATTATCTGATGGTAAAGAAACACGAGAGGTCCTGCTGTGAGGCATAGAGACCCAACAAGAGAGAAACTCAGCTCATTTTAAGGCAGGGGCACGAGGTTTTTGCCCGACAGACTGTGATTTGTGTGCTACAATGTCCAACGCCACCCTCTGTGTGGAGAGACTTTTCCCACCACATCTGTTCGTTCTATTAAGAAGATTTCTATTAGGTAGGACTGGGCTGTGCTGGAAGGACCATTCCCCAATATCAACCTGTTATGATTTTAAAGCACACAGGTCTGAAAAGACACTTGAATTATAAGTAATGGGAAAATTACTTATAAGCTGAAAAGAAAAATCTCTCTCTGAAATTGAAGACATCAAAATCAGACGTAAAGAAATAAAGAGCATCTTTCAGCATATGAGGGGACTTCAAACTAATGGCTAAACATCTTATGACAGCAACAGGAGGCATCTTAGAGAGTTCCACTGTAGCAGAGAAATGGAATAAACAGCACTCCTTGCCAAGTAGAAAATAGGTTGTGAAGAATTCTACCTGGAAGACCTCTCAAGCCCCATGGAGAGAGATGTTCATTAGCAATCAACAAATATAAGATAGACATGATTTTTGTGATTTTTGTGTTAATTTCATGATTTCTTTTAATATTTGAATTTGGTGATGGGTTAGCAAAGGAGGGGACAGCAAGAAAGTCATTGCTGTCCCTTTCCTATGCAATAAAAGGGCTCTGTTCAGTCAGTGCACAAACAGAACTAATTTGAGCTGATCTTCTGAACTCCTCTCCTTACACTGTCCCACTCAGCCCAGGAATATCAAACAGCAAAATGCTGCACTGTCCCAGCCTGCTGCTGAAGCTCAGGAGGCTCAGGGGGCACTTGTGGCTCTGCACAGCTCCTGACAGGAGGGGACAGCCGGGGGACAGCTCCAAGGGAACAGGGACAGGAGGAGAGGAAATGGCCTCAAATTGTGCCAGGGGAGGTTTAAATTGGATTGGATTATTGGGGATAATATCTTTGTAGAAATGGTTATCAAGCCTAGGAAGAGGCTGTTTGGGGCAGCGGTGGCATCCCCATCCCTGGAGGGTTTTAAAGGCCTGGTGGCACATGGGGACATGGGTCAGTGGTGGCCTTGGCAATAACTCTGTGATTGTGTGATTCTGTGGAGCTGCTGCTCTGCCATCCCCCTCTGCCCCACAGTGGGAAGGGGACATTTGGGGTCAGCCCAGCAGAGCTCTGCAGGACACCAGCCGTGAGCCTCCTCTGCCCAGGCTCCCAGGGTGTGCAGGTAGGGAAGAGGGAAGCTGTCCTTGCACCCAGCAGTGGGGATCACCTCGACAGGCATTAACTCAGCCACCCTTCTGCCTGGCTCACTGACATACTCTGTCTGATGCTGAAGCTCATATCTTCACCAAAAATATTCCATGTGCTCGGGTCCTTCAGCTGACAGGAGCATACATGCACTGATGTCACACCAGGAAAAGCAAACCAAAACCTGTTCTCCTTGTAGCAGATGAAATAAAATCTAGCATGATTTTTGAGTTTGGGAAGTGGAAAAAAAAAAGACCCCAAACCATGTATTTTTGCAAACATCACAAAGACCTGAGTGTAAAATATTTGTGATGAACTGTTGGCAGTATCTTCTGGTGAAGTTTTAGGTTTTCAGATGTTCAACAGTATTCCTGTATGACTGACTCCCACTTGTAAAATGTAGCATTTCCATGATTTGCTTAATAAATAACTACATAACGTTCTGTGGAGTTAATTTCTAAAACAAACATTCATACTTTTTTGAGTTTGGTATAAGTTTCTCTCTTTTTATTATCATTAAGTTCTTCCAAAGATAGGTTACCTCTTAAACAACTAGTGTAGAAGACACTGGAAAATAAAATTTTTTAATGACTGTGTATGGGATACATAGGAAACTTTTGAATTCTGCTCTTTGTGCTTATCACAGAATCATGGAATCACAAAATTGTTTGGGTTAAAGGGTCCTTGTTCTATCCCTCCTGCCATGGGCAGGGACACCTTCCACTATCCCAGGTTGCTCAGGCCCCATCCAGCCTGGCCTTGGACACTTCCAGGGATCCAGGGGCAGCCACAGCTGCTCTGGGAAATTGGTGCCAGGGCCTGCCCACCCTCATAGCCAGGAATTCCTTCCCAATATCCCTTCTGTCCCTGTCCTCTGGCAGTGTAAGCCCCTGTCATTCCCCCTGTCCTGCCACCCAAGACTTAGCCAAAACCCTCCTCCAGCTCTCCTGAAGCCATTTTAGGCACTCAAAGGGGCTCAAAGTCCTCCTCAGAGCCTTCTCCAGGATGAACAGCCCCAGGTCCCTCTGTCCTTTGGGATTTGCAGCATCAAACCTCCCTAAACCTGCAAGTGCAAAGCCTGGCTCCATACAGGAGGCACAAACAGCCCAAGGCACAGCACTGGGTCAACACAGCTACAGAAACCTCCTCAAAACCAGGACTGGTTCATTCCTAGGGATGATGCTGGACAGGCCCCCAGCCTGGGGCTAGATGAGGTCATGTTCTGTCTAGAATATTCCTGGAGCAGGCACAGAGGGCCATGGAGATGCCCTGGGGTTTGGAGCTCCTCTGCTTTGGAGCCAGGCTGGGAGAGCTGGAAGTGTTCACCTGGAGAAGGCTCTGAGGAGATCTTTTTGTGGCCTCTCAGTACTTAAAGGTCTCTTTAAGAAAAATGTGGACAAACTTTTTATCAGGGCCCATTGAGATGGGGAAAGGGTTGATGGCTTTAAACTAAAAAAGGATCTATTCTGACCAGATGAAAAGAAGAAATTTTTCATGGGTAGGGTGGTGAGGCACTGGATCACTGCCCAGAGATATGGAAAAATCAAGATCCAGCTGGGCAGGTCTCTGAGCCACTTGGTGCAGTGCAAGATGTCCCTGCCCATTGCAGGGGGTTGGACTGATGACATTCAGGTGTCCCACACAACCCAAAGCATTCCCTGGTTCTGTGATTTATCAAACTGTACTGTAAAAGGGTATTTTAATGTCTGAACTGAGATCTCCCCACCCAGGACCTCGAGTGCCCCAGAGAGGCAAACCAACAGAGGCTGCTTTCACCCTTGTGCCAAAATATGCACACGAGCAAGAGAACACAATTTATGTCCAGTGCAAATCAGCAGATTTCCTCTGACTGGTGCTATTCAGCCTGCTGTTGCTGAGCAACGGGGACATTTTGGCAGTACCATAAAGAAATCATACACACAGAACCGAAAAACAACAAAAGATGAAGGCTATGTCCCAGCCATTTAGAAAGATTTTGCACATCATTCAGAATTAATTCTACATTTCACACTATCCAGTGAATTTATTCTTCCCATCACCTCTCAGGAAATAACAGCTATTTGGAAATTTGACATGTAAGTCAGTCAGAACATGCATATTATGTTTTTTCCCATTATCGTTCAAAACACTGTCTTTGCTAACAGAACTAATTTATCTTATTACTGAAACTGGGGGTTTTTTGGTGTTTTGGGGGGGTTTTTTTGTTTGTTTTTTTGGGTTTTTTTGGGGGGTTGGGTTTTTTGGGAGGTTTTTGGTTTGTTTTTTTTTTTTGGTCTTGACATCAGATAAATACTATTCAGATCTTCCTTCTTTTTCAAGCATTCTTTTTTCAGTGTTGTTTCTGCTACACAAGTGATACCAGACTCATAGGAAACATACTGAGCAGAAATTTTGGGGTATTTTCCTGGACTACCTCCCTCCCAGTGCCAGCAAAGAGATGTCATTGTGTTTGCAGTTCTGACAAGAAATACTTATATAAATAAAATAAGTAAATACTATTAAAAGTAATACATGGTGGAGAAATTAATAAAAACCAAATAAACAAACAAAAACATAAATTAAAAAGTAAAGTTTAAAAAAATCCTAACTACTGGGAAACATCTGCTGGGAGTCACATTTTATCCAAAAGTCTAACTCAAATGAACTGCCTGACTGCCACTTCCTAAGCTGCTCTCATTGATGATATCTGATGTGCATAATTCTCCACAAGACTCCAGTTTCATGTCAAGTGCTCAAATCTGGGGAAATGCAACAATGCAATGTCCTTTATCTGATCCTCCCAGCCTGCTGCAGGTTCTGTTTGGTTTTACTGGGCTGCACATGAAATATAAACAGTATAAAGAATGCTGGTGTTGATAATTATCTAATCTTTTGAATCTTGACACTAAGTGAGAAGGAATTTACACAGAATTTGGCCACAGCTGGGCATAATTCACCTGCCAAGAAAGATGCTACCCACGAGGAAGCAGGACTGTGCATTGAAAAGATTATTCTCAATTATTTCTTGATTGTTTCCCTCTCCCTCATTCACTGCATGACAGGTGAATTGTTGGGCACAAATTAACATCTTTCTGCAGTTTCTCTTTGTCTTGCCGTGGAAAACTGCCTTCAGGTAGTAAGGCCTATTTTGTTACCAGCAGCTGAGCTTTTTCCAGATTTGGAATGAGATGAGGAAACTGCACAACTCTCAAAGCAAATACACCTCGATGACTTAGGGCCCTCACTCTCCATGTTCTCAGAGGCACAGATAGACCATGGTAATTAATTTCACATACATTGAAACAGAAACTGTTTAAACAGGAGTTGGAGGCCTTAATATTTCAGGGATATGGGTCAGAAGGATCATTTTAGGTCTCCAAAGATGCTTTACTTGCAAAGGGGCTGTGAAGGTTGAGTTACTTACCTTGAGATTGAGGCCTGCTATCTCGCTATTACATTCTATGCACAGCAGAATCATAAAACAGAATCACAGAATGTTAAGGTTGGAAAATATCATTGAGTTCCCCCCAGCACTGACAAGGCCACCACTGGCCCATATCCCCAAGTTCCACATCCACACAGCTTTTAAATCCCTCCAGAGATGGGGTCTCCACCACTGCTCTGGGCAGGACCAGCCAGGGCTGGAAACTCTTTGAATTAATAAATTTTTCCTTAATATTCAACCTAAACCTCCCCTGGTACATCTTGAGGCTGTTTCATCAAAGCAAAATTAAAAAAGAAAAAAAAAAAAACCTCATAATGTTCACCATTTAGGTTGGAATATACCTGTAAGATCACTGGCATTAGGATTTCCCATAACAAATTCAAACTCTTAGAAGGGAGCAACAAAATCAATCCTGTGAACAAACAGAAGCACCTGTGAGGGAAATCACAGCCCAGTTGTATTTGGAACACTGGAGCAGTTGTTTTTATTTTTAGGGCCAGTGATGTCATCAACGGTATTTTTTTTAGTAAAATAAGACTACATATGTGCAGTTGCAAAAATGGAAGTTCAAACAGTTTTTTAGAAAGTCTGTATTTTTTTTTCCTTTTACCACTCATGATAATATATAGATTAGAAGAAAACCCATAGAAGCCATGGTCTTAGGAAACTGACTAACTACAAATCCCTTCACTTTAGATTAAACATTCTTGGATTGGTCATCAGTTTAATCGGATAAATCTGGGATCAGTGGGAGGTTAAGGATCAGATTTGCTAACGAGAACACTTAGAGAAATAATTCTAGGAAAAGCGTGGCCCTGGAATGGTGCACTGGGAAGGAAAAGAAAGAACTATTTCAAGTGGAATTTTCCAGCAAACCATCCTCGTGCCTCAGTCACAAAGTGGCTACAAAACTCATGGTAGTGTACAATTTTGGTGGGGGAGAGTGTGACACTGTAGGAAAGTGCCAGTGCAGAGGAGGCACGGAGATGCTGCCAGGGCTGGAGCCCCTCTGCTCTGGAGCCAGGCTGGCACAGCTGGGGCTGCTCCCCTGCACAAGAGAAGGCTGCAGGGACACCTGAGAGCCCCTGCCAGGGCCTGCAGGGGCTCCAGGAGAGCTGCCCAGGCACTGGGGACAAGGCCTGCAGGGACAGCACACAGGCCATGGCTGCACTGCCAGAGGGCAGGCACACATTTTGGGATGTTGGGCAGGAATTGGTGGCTGGGAGGGTGGGCAGGCCCTGGCCCAGGGTGCCCAGAGCAGCTGTGGCTGCCCCTGCATCCCTGGCAGTGTTCAGGCCATATGAGGATCCGGGATTGT
This sequence comes from Passer domesticus, assembly GCF_036417665.1. Lineage (NCBI taxonomy): Eukaryota > Metazoa > Chordata > Aves > Passeriformes > Passeridae > Passer > Passer domesticus. The sequence continues at coordinate 2,896,079 of NC_087512.1, read as the reverse complement.
ATCTCCCATTGGATTCACTCCAGCATAACCGAACACATCACTTATCTCCAACTCTCCTTTCTCTAAACTGTGTGGGTGACTCAGCCCTGCCCACGTACAAAATACCTTAGAACACAAACTCTCCTTCCCCAGAGAGAGAAATGCCACTCAACAGCAGGCGTCCTGTGGTGGTGGCTTAGCAACCAGAGGCAGCTCTGTGTAGCTGTTCTGCCAGGCACCATGAGCAGTGAGCAAGCTTGCCACACACAAAAAAAAAAAAAAAAAAAAAAAAAAAAAAAAAAAAAAAAAAAAAAAAAAAAAAGTTTTGTCCACAGAACAAACAAATCACCTGAGGGATACTGAATTTCTGTTCTTTGCCCCAAGATACACCTCCTGTTTTTGTCTGTCCCATCGTGAATGGCTCTTTGAGCCATCACTCCCTTTTCCATTTCCCCAGTCCTGGATTGCTCACAGTGCATTGGTGGTGGTGCACATGGTCACCAACCCCTCTGGGAAAGAATTCTGACTTCTCCACATCCCTAAACATTACAAACCCACTAATCCTTGACATTATTTACCCACAACACCTCCAGTTTCTCCTAGAGCTTATCCAGTGTCTCCTTTCACCCACATTCTTTCACTGTCCATCTGCAGTCATCCATGGGCAGGATCCTCACTGGGGCTCACCCCAGCCCAGCTGCCCTCAGCAGCTCCTTGGAAAGTACACACCATCCACTTGCCTCCTAAAAAAAAAAAAAAAACTCTAAAGACACAGAATTCCATTTCTGTGGGATGCAGAATGATAAAAATCATGTAACCTGACTAAAGGCTCCACAGCTCCAGTGACTTGCTCCATCCAGGTGCAGGATCAACATCAGGGATCTGGGAAATCAACAAAACCATCACTGAGGCCTTCAGAAAGGGCAGATTATGTGTGATTTGACCACCTTTCAACCTCATGATAGAGAAGACACTTTTAGATTACACTAATTTTACTGGAAAATGCAAAAACAAACAAACAACAAAAAAAAAAACAGATTCAAGAAAAAAAATATTCACATAGCAGTGCAACAGAAGACCAAAACATAATGGGGTTTTAAATAAGAGAGCACAAGATTACACATAGCCAAAACATGAGTGGTACAGTTTTGGGATTAATTTGCCATGTTATAGCTTTATTTCACTAAACGTGAATGCTGATTCAAGGCAGAGAAAGAAGATAGAATAGGGCAAATTTGAAAGGGCAAATTCCCCTAAAATGCAAAATGAGAGATGTTTGGCATGGCTTCAAGTAGTTGAGGGAGTTGCAGATGTGCTGAGGGACAGTGAAGGGGGGTGTCACAGAAATTAGTGACATCTAACAACTAATGTCCTGCTTCAGACACGGGCTGAGTGAGACTGAGACATCTACCCACTGAATATCAAAGGCTTTTTTCACTATCACAGACGAGTTAAATTTTTTTTCATATTTTGCCTGCAGTGGAAATCCCAGAAGAATATTTTCCCACTGACTCGTACACCTGAAAGCAGAACTTGTCTCTCATCCTCAGCACCAGCAGGTGCCAAAAGAGGAATTAGACACAAGGGGTGCAATCTGCACAGCTCCAGCCTAAACTCTGCTGAGACTTTTTGGGATGGTCCTTCACAGCAAATCAAGCCATTTCCATTTCCCAGTGCTGGAAATCTCAGCTGTAAGCACATCACTCCCTCCACTGCAGGGTGGGAATTCTGCAGGGAACACACCATCCAGGCAAAACCAGTGCCACCCTTCAAGCTAGAACACGTGGCAGGCCTGGGGATTTTGAATCCTAAACAGCTGAGGAGGAATGTCCACAAGAATGCCATGCAGGAAAGTCACATTGTCCATACAACAATGCTTCTCCCAGAGGAGCCTGCTAACTTGTATGCTGCAGGTTTAGGTAATAAATCTAACGAGGCAACAGAAGCCCCATTTGTGATGTGACTGATAATCATGCCAGCAATTTTTGCACATTCCTTTGTTCCATTTTCCTCCCAAAGAATGATGGCTGTGTGTAAGACTTGCAGAAATACGTGATTTTAGATGAAGCTGTGAGAAAGCAACAGAAGAAAAGCACCCAAACAGCCTGGCTTAGACACGTGGGGCTGTTCCAGGGCTCCTCATGCACACATAACCAGATTTCCCACTGGTCACAGGAGGGGTAACCACAAACCAGGACTGGAGAAGACAGCTGCCTACAGGCATGTTACAAATCCATCCAAGATTTAAGTTCTCCTGGGAACTTATCCAAAAGCATTCGGAAGATAACTCGGAATTGTTTATATACTCAGGGAGAAAGGGCAAAACCCTGACTGTTCAAAATAACTGAACCTGACAGACAAATGAGCAATTGTACCTCAGAGGATGTACATGTCTGCTCTTCCTCTCATTGCTAAATCATGGGCTAATCTTTCCACCGTGTGATTATCTGCAACAAAACAATGCTCTTTGTCTATAAGAAATTGGCTCTGTTTCATCAACATGGGTTTAATCAGAAATTCTCTCTATGACAAACTGGCACAGGGTGCCCAGAGCAGCTGTGGCTGTCCCTGGATCCCTGGAAGTGCCCAAGGTCAGGCTGGATGGGGCTTGGAGCAGCCTGGGACAGTGGAAGGTGTCCCTGTCCATGGCAGGGGCTGGGACTGGATGAGCTTTAAAGGTCCTTTCTAAACCAAACTATTTTATGATGCTATGACCTGCATTCCACTCTTTCCAAGCCTGCCTGTGTATGGCCTTAGTCATCACCACAGAAAGAGAAACCTCCTTTCCACCTTAAATGCTGGGAACTGCAACATGGGCACTCCAGGGCCACATGTTTTTAACCCTTTACATGTTTAGGGACACGCTACAAGCACTTCAAGCTGCAGAGTGAATTTCAAACACCCCAAGGTAAGCCCAGACCCTGCCCAGTGGATTGTGGAAAGCTCAGGAAGAGCTTTCCTCCAGGGACTGCAGAGCTTGGTGAACTGCCCTGAGATCTCTGAGGATGTCACATGAGAAGCAGAGCTTTGTGAGAAACCGCCTGCCCTGGCTGCCAAGAAGTGCCATTAACTGCTCTCTCCATCCATCATGTCCACTCCCAACCAGCACAGTCCCTTCGCCACCTGCTTCACCTGACCTCAGCTCAGCCCACCCGTGTTTTATCTGCCCTGCAGCCTGGCCAGGTTTCATTGTGCTGATGCCCTGGCTCCATCCCACCCCACTGTGCTTTAAGGCAGTCTCCTCACAAAGGTCACAACGCATAAAGGGGGCTCAGGGCTGGAGACAAGAGGAATGACTGCATGGAAATGGCAGGCAGCAATCTCTGCAGGGACAGGACCCAGGGAATGGCTGGAGCTCTTCCAGGGGAGGGTTAGATGGGATATCAGGGAAAGGGTGCTGGGCATTGCCCAGGCTCCCCAGGGAATGGGCACAGCCCCGAGGCTGCCAGAGCTCCAGGAGGGTTTGGACAATGATCTCAAGCACAGGGTGGGATTGTTGGGGTGTCTGTGCAGGGCTGTGAGCTGTACTCCATGATCCCGTGGGTCCCTCCCAGCACAGGATCTTCTATGAAATACCCTCATGCAAGGGTCCCTCCTGCCCTCAGCTCCGTGGCTCTGCTGTTCTCTGATGGTGCAGCATCACCTCTCCAAGCCCAGGCTGCACCTCTCCTCCACCCCACCCTGCCACCACGCTTCCTCAGCTTCTCTCACTCTGCCACGCTGTGCCAAGCATCTTCCCTGCCCTGGGGAAGCTTCCCTTTCCAATCCTGCCTGGACAGGAACGCCGGGCTTCCAGCAAGGCCCTGCCAGGGAGCCAGCAGCAACGTGCAGGCAGGGCTGTGAGCAGGGAATGTAAATTGAGGAATGTAAATTATCTATTGTTTGCTCCAACCCGCATGAGGCAGAGAGTTGATATGAACAATGCACTCCCCACAGCACCTCTCCTCCGCCTTATCAGCCCCTGATCTTAATCCCAGGAGTCAATGCCATCATCAATCACTGTTAATGAGAGCGAGCTCCCCCAGGCAGGGGCCTTATCTCACTCTCTATCTCCAGAGCCACATGAGGTTATGTCAGTCTTGCAATTAAGTAAAGGTTACACTGGCCTGAAAGGGTTAGCACCGGCTTTTTTGGGAACGCTGCTGTGCTATCAGAGACCAGAGGAAGCAAAAGCAAAAAAAGGAAAGTGGTCCTCAAACTGAAAGAGAGGTTTAGACTAGATATTAGGAAAAATTCTTCCCTGTGAGGGTGGTGAGGTACTGACTGGCACAGGGTGCCCAGTGAAGCTGCAGCCATCCCATCCCTGGAAGTGCCCAAGGCCAGGCTGGACAGGGCTTGGAGCAACCTGGCATAGTGGAAGGTGTCCCTGTCCATGGCAGGGAGGTTGAAACTAAGTGATCTTTAAGGTCCCTTCTAACCCAATTCACTCTATGGTTCTATACATTCCTTTACATGCTACAGTTCACAGGCTACTTCCATTTTTGGTACTTTCTGATCCAGCAGACCTCAGCACCAACAGCACAAAACCAGCAAGTTTTGGACATTTACACATATTTTGCCACCTATTGCCACTAAATGTTCCATTCTTTACTAGAAATGTTTCCTGAGGTTAAGGTAAAGAGTAAACACAGCGGCAGTAACCCTGATTCTGTGGTTCTGAATTTCTGTGATTTTGATGTAGTAAATCCTCTGCAGCCCTGCTGCCTGCATCAGTCAGAAAACCACACCCACTGAGAAAAACAAACTCTAACAACTCCAATGAAAGTTGAACTGGAAAAAAAAAAGCCCACCACCAAACTGCTCTCTGGAGAACCCCTGCCACAAGGCAAAAATTACTCCTTCTCTTGCAGATCACTCCATCAGGGCAAGGGAAGTTGCTGCGTTCATCTCTCTCATCTAATTCCTGTCCCAGCTAGAAAGGAGCTGATCTTGCACTGACAGGCTCTGCCAAGAACTCAAGTCAAGGTCTCCTGCTCCAACAGCACTTCAGAGCACTGCTTGCTCCTCATCCAGGTCATGTGCTACCTACAAAAATTATTTGTTGTTGTCTCCTTAAAGGCACAAGTACCTAAAATGCCATTAAAACACTCTTGCCTCTGCCTATATCTCAGCTGCAGATTTAACAGCAGCACAGACAATCCTAGGACAATCAGGTCAAGGCTGTCAGTGAATATTGCCTCTGGACACAGTTCCTGGGGAAGAGTGATCACCCAGCCCTGCCTCATTTATTATCTCCACAGCTTGGCTTCAGGTCTGCAGCTCTCCCCCAGCCCTGGCCCAGCGCAGGGGCTGTGGGAGCTGTGCCTCCCCTGACATGGTAACTCAGCACCCAGGTCAAATCCAAGGTCTGGAATTCAGTTCAGGAGAAAATGGATGAAAACCCTCTATGCTATGCTAGAAATTACATAGCAGAACAGATCAGCAGATGCAGTGGTATCTTCTGGACTTTATTCGTTTCAAACTCAAGCTGGGCCATATTTAAGAGCAGAGGTGATCATGAGGTGCCCTTGCAAGGTGAGAAACCTGTGGATGATGCTTAGAACCTGTGGATGATGCTGAGGAGCAGTCAAAGCATTTCTGGAGGTAATGCCAAGTGGAGAAATTCAGCTGAAGTTCAACAGCAAGGGGAAATGGCTAAACAGTCCAGGTTTGGCCATTTGGTTAACAGACCTAGGTGCCAAAAAAAAAAAGCCACAAAACCCAACAAAAAAATATACAAACAAAAAAATCAAATAAGCAAAAGCCATGACAGCATTCTGGTTAAACTTTGCATTTAAATCAGTGAAAACACACAGGGTAGCAGAGCTTAGGAAGGACAAAGGACAAGAGGATAGAACATTTCTCAGAGAAGATGCCACAATAAATGCCACTCTAAAGGGCACAGGATCTCAGGCAAGGCAGGATGTGGGTGGGTGAGTGACAGCAGGAGTGTAGAGTTATTCCACAGAGGCACATCCTAGGGATGTGCCACATTCATTAACACAGATCTCATTCTGAGTGCTTTTGAATCTGTTTGGAACCTGTGAAGTGAGGCAGCAAAGCCCAGATCATGGATCAGACCCACCCTTCCCTGGCCAAGAGTGCTCTGTCAAGGGAAAGTTCGGGATGTGCTTCAGATACTGTGTGGCCTGGTGGGAAAAAACAGCCCACACTCCTTCCCAAAGGAGAGCAGCTCTCATCCCAGAGAAGGGCTATGAATTCTACAACTAGAGGAGCACAAATCTCGTAAATCACTAGCTGTGCCCATTCAGCAGGGAGAGACACAGCACATAAATCTCCAAAGGCTCACTTTCAGTCGGAAGGGTGGGCAGGGACCTCTGCTCTGGTGGCACTTCAAGTGCCTTTGATCAGACACGTCATTTGGATTAGCCTAAAGGGATGTGTGGTGTCTCTACCCTGCCAGCTGGCTCAGGCTAACCCCAGCATCACACAGAGACCAGGCCAGACCCTCTGTGCTTGTTTGGGTGGCAGAATGGCCAGGCCAGGAGAGGACACTCAGTCCTGGTGAGCTGGCATGGCTCTGAGGAGGGCTGGCAGTCCTAAAACGCTCCACAGCTGTCATTTAGCAAGCTGATACAGATGCCCTGTGAGTCAGAGGTCTCTTGGGGCTCCTGCAGTGAGTGGCCACGTCAGCACAAAGCTGTGGTTGTTGGCTGGGCTTGGCACCAGGACCAGCCTGGAGGAGGGAGCACCAGCACTCTCCTGGCCCCAGGATCATCCCCTTAATGGCTCTGACCTGCCTTGGCAGGGGCAGAGCAGAGAGCAGCACTGCTCTGCCTGTCTCTCAAGATCTCCTCTGGTCAGGTTGGGAAGATCCCAAGGTGTGTCTCTATTAAAAGCCTCCTTTCCCCAACTCAGCAGCCGAAGAAAAAGTCGAGAAGTCTTCGGTTGTCATCCTCAAGGTTGTTTATTATTTCTTTGTCTCAAACATTTTCTGTCTGGCCTGCCAAGGTCTGTTCTGCAGGTCAGTTCAAGGCACACCCACCACGTCTCAGGCTGGTGCTATCTTTCATACTAAAAACTACGTATACTATGTTTACAGTTATTTTCCAACACCTATCACCTATGTTAGACAGTGACTTTCTACTCTAAACCAATCTGTGAATGCCAACATCATCCTGAACATGGATGCCAGGGAGTAGAAAGAAGAAGGACAGGGCACGCCCAAATCCCTCCATCTTGGAACCCCTGACCCCCATGTACAGAATTCCAAACCCCCCTGTACCATGCTCCAAAATTGTTCCCTTCACCCTGTGATTGCTACTACTGTGCTACTTAAACTTCTGTGACCTGTAATTCTTCATATAAAGTTGGTAATTAGCAACATGAATTGAGATAGAATTTCCAGTGTCTTTGGCTTCCTGCCAGGGCTTTGAGCCATCCAGGGCATCCAGAGGGATGTCCTGGGTTCCAACACCTGTCTGCAGCTGTGCCACAGTCAGAGCAGGGCACAGGGTGAGAGCAGGCAGCAGCAGGGGCAGAAGGTCTTGAATTTGGGAGATCAGAGCAGCTCATGCACCTCAATGGATGTGACTACATCCAGCTACACCAACAGCTTGGAGAGAGACACTTCCTTTGCCTTTTTCCACTGCCACGCACTGCCCATAACACGAGCTGTTTTTTCATGCAGTAATTGCCCACTAGGTGCAAATTACCCAATTATACACTTAATTTGCTTTGGCTGATGCTCACCAGAGGCAACAAGGGTTCACCAGCACCCCTGCTCCAGCTCCATCAGCCTGCCAGCACAGCTTTGGTGATGGAGCAGCCCCACACTTGGAGCCATGGGATGGCAGGCAGGAGAACTCCCCAGGTCAGGAGCATTGCTGAGGGGCTGAGCAGACACACAGGTAAGAGACTGAACCTGTAGAATTTCAAGCCAGATCAGCAGGAGCTTGAGGCACTGGTGACAGTGTTCTGCAGCAACACCCAAAGCCAGCAAACAGGATCAGTGTCACCAACAACAATGGTGCCTGCATTTTACACCCTCCATCCTTTTCTACTTTCTCTGCTCTGTAGGTTCACCCATAATTTTTTTTCTGCCTCTTTCTTGGTGAGGATGAAGTGGACACAGAGGAGAGATGGGCAGCCCACAGCAGCTTCACAAAAAGTCTCCACTTTCTGCTGCTGACAGGGACCAGACAGAGGGAAAACCCCTCTGTCCTCCCAGCTTCACTCCCCAGGACTTCACAGAGCCAGTCCCTGCAGGGAAGAGAGCCAGCTGTGACAAAACACGAGGATTTGCTTTGAATTTGTGCAGGCTGGCACTCTCAGAGGACCAGGAGCACACATGATGCTGAAATAATTGAAGTAGAAAACCTTGGAGCTGAAACTAAGACCTGAAGGGAGGGAGGTGGAGCACCTGTCTTCTCTCTGGTCACTGAATAAGTGGGTGAATTGTCAGCACAGGTGCAGCTACACAAATAACTCTTTGCTTCAGTCCTCAGTGACAAACCTGGGAGCAGGAGGGATGAGCTCTGCCGTGCTCATCTCCAGCCACACATTGAAATTGGGGTGAAGATCATCACCACCCAACCACAGAGCCATGGAACTATTGAGGCTGAAAAGCCCTCTGAAACCATCCAGTTCATCACAAAACACAGCAGGAATTTCTTAGGGAGGCAGGAGAAATGTCACTATTTGCAGCCTTTAAATTTACTAACACTAAAACCAGTATTTGATAAATATGGAATGCATTCTGGTTTTGGTATTGGACCAGAAGCAGGCTTCCATACTGAAATCTTAGCTACTACTGAAGCACAGACCAGGGAAAAAAGGTCACAGAGTCTGTGAATCATCATAGCCATGGATGATTTTGTTTACAAAATTTTTGGCTGATTCAAATAACTGTAAATCTTTTCAGCTATACATTACGAACTCTGTATTCTAAACACTAAAATGCTTCATTCCAACAGCCATGGTCCAAGAAGAAAATCAGTCCACAGATAAAACTCAAAGGATTTGTAGTTCTGCTCTGATTTACCAGATATTTTTCTAGGAGATGCTGCAGTAAAACATTAAAGAGGAAGAGGATCATACTGGTGTTAACTGCAGCTTTTCTTTACATGAATCATTTATGCTTCACTGTAACAAGATGTTTTCAACATGGATTTCACTTTAATCTTTTACTTCAATCCACTGAGTCCCACTGTGCCACGAGTGGTGAAAGGCTTAAAAAGAGTCACACCACCAAAAACTTCGCATCACAAATAGATGAAATCTAACTGCACATAGGGGAAGAAGGGGGAGGGACACAGAGAAGGCACAAATCACAGATGTGGTAGGGATTACAGGTCTCTTACTTGCTCCTTCCACCACCCTTACCCTCGGGTTTCTCAGCTGCTGCTGGCATGAATTATGTTTAACAGCTACTAAGGATTCAAAGAGATTCAAAGCAATCAGACCACTGGTCCTGATGCTCCCGCTCAAGGATGACCTGCAGAGGGGACAGGACAGGGATCTAAGTGGGTATTTGAAAAATTAACACCCTTGGCTGTGTGGCAACAGGTCCAAACAACCCTGAATAAGAGCTGGGTATTCTCAGAGCCTCCTCCAAAAAGCCTGGGGAAGAAAGAAATCTCTCTCTTCACAAACACTGCAAACACAGGGAAGCAAAGGATCAGGAAGCAGAGGACACAATGCACAAAAAAAAAAAAAAAGCCCACTACTCAAGGTGCCCCTCCCAGGAGATTTTCCTCAAGCTCGGAAGGGAACAGAGGGGCAGGAGCAGGGGTGAAGGTCCAAGGGGAGCCCTGCCTTGCTCCTGGGGTGGGCGCTGGCTCCGGGCACAGGGAGAGCGGCAGCAGCGACCCTGCAGCATCTTATCCTGGCTCCGGGAGCCCTCCAGCGGCCCTGCAGCGGGAATCACGGAATTATTTGGATGGGAGGCGCCTGAAACATCATCCCGTCCCACCACGGGCACATTCCAGGATGCTGCCAGCCCTGCCCAAGCCGTCCTGGGGATGCTCTGTCCCTGTGAGATCGTTCTGGGACTCACCATTCCTCCCTCCCCCTGGCCTGAAGAAAAGGGGGAGGGAGGAATCATCAAGGTGATGAGCATCAAGGTGAACCCAGACAGGGAATTCGTGCCCCAGGGTTGTTAAATTTAGCCACCAGATCGCCACAAGGGAGATGGAGAGGGGAAAACACGAGCAGTTCCACACAGGCTCTGCGGGTGAGCAAACTGTCAATTTGCTAAAACCAAATCCAGAAGGAAAGCAGCAAGTGTTTGCACAAGGATGCTGGGCAAAAAGCTGGAATTCATCTCATTTCTCAGGAGGGAATGAGTCATCCCTCATCGGGGCCATGTGAGTGTGGACAGAGCAGGGTGCCAGGGGACACCAAACCACTCACCCACCAGTGAACCTCGGCACAGTGCCTTCAAAAGAAGAGTGGTTTGGGGTTTTTTTCTGCACCTGGGGATAGAACAACATCCAGTGAGCGCAAGGGGTAAAGCACAGCTGGTTTGAAGGCTCCAGGTACAGGAGAAGGAAGACAGGACAGCAAGAGTCTTGCTGGTCACAACCTCAGGCAGATTGCAAGGATTTCCTCTAGGCTGGTGAGTGGGTAGCAAAAGCCATCCCCTCTTGCCCCATCACACACGTGGCATGGATGTTTGCAGCTCCAGCCTGCAATTCCCTCCCTCTAGCTGGAAAATGGTTAACACTGATTCCTTCTGGTGTAATTCTCATATGACTGACCACAGAACTATTAATACCTGAACCCAGAGCTGCTTCAGCCAAACAACTCACTCCCTCCAAGGGGAAGAAAACCACAACTTCTCCTACCCCTGGAAAAACCTTTTGTCAGTGCAAGGCCAGCAGCTCAGATGCAACGGGAGGGGTCTGGCTTGCTGATGCCCCTCGGGGGAGAGCTCTGAGCAGCATGAGAGAGCTCGGCTTGGTGCTCCTGTGCCTCCTGCGCCTCTCCAGGAAGGGTGAGTCCTGAGCCTGCTGCCAGCCCCTGTCTGGTCACAGCTTCTCCCCTCACCCCAGCCCCAGTGCCAGAGAGCCACAAACTCTGCAAGAATCCCACTCTCCGTCACGTTGCTTGGAAGTATCCTGAAATTCCAAGCGCACGTAGCAACGCTGGGAAGATTCAATCTTAGCAATTGTCAGGGAGGCTGTCAGTTTGTGGGTTTTTTTGCATTTTTCTGTTTTCCTAACTTGAGCAGGAAGTTCACCTGACTATTCCCCAGCTTTGTTGGGTGGATGCAGCATTATCATCCCCGCTCTGCTTCATATTCCTTAGGAGTTATTATGCAACAGACACAATATTTTCCATTTAAACACTTAAGCTCACATTACTTCAAATTTGTGCTTAAATTCCATTAAACTCCACAGGATTTGCTTAGCTTCACTGCCAAACAGCATTTGCCAGAGCAGGGGTAGTTGTGAGCTGGTTTCCAGCTCTTGCTGTTGTCCTCATCACCTTTCCCACTGAGCACCAGCAGCAGCACTGACCTGACAGCTCCTTTTGGGAGTTACCTTCTGTAAGCTGTGCAGGCTGTTTGCCTCTCTCTTCCTTGTGAGAGCCCCAGTTCCACTAGCAAATGGAGGCTGGATATTAACAAAAGGAATGTGAAAGACCTGCCACGCTGAGGCTTTAGAGTTAAGGGTAAATTATACAGAGAAAGTTGACAGCTCCCTCCACTCATAACTAGGCAAACTGTGTTTCCATGGAAATGGGCGGAGATGCTAACATTAAAAGCACTTATTTTTAACATTATTTTTCATCTGGAAGGCAAGGGGGGGCTTATGTGCTTAAAAAAAAGAAAAAAAAAAGAAAAAAAAAGAAAAAAAAAAAGAAAAAAGTGTTCTTTGCTTAAGACTGAAAACTAAAAAAAAGAAAAGCTAATCAAAGGGGTGGCAAAAGAAGCAAGTCATACTGAAAAGCACACAATCTACAGTTCTCCTAAAGTAAAGGTTACAGTGACATGCTGCAAAATAACTAAAACAAGAGCAAATAAGCTAGAAAGCAATAGCAATCACTGTTTTCAGTGCCAGGTCTTTGTGCTCAAAGCCCATGAGCTTCATGAAGCTCCTGCAGTGCTGCAGCATTGTTTATTAGATTATCTGGGCTGGAAAAGGTGCCCATACCAGTATTGTGTATGACAGGGCAGCACGACTCCAGATCTCAGCAATCAAAATACTGGCTTGGAGCTGATGGCCTTTGTCCATTGTGTGACACACAATAGGTTAATACAAGCTGCACTGCCACGTAGGTGTTTGTCAAGTGTTATGGGCCACAGACACAGGAACAAAAAACAAATCTTATCTTTGAGTCTACAGGAGCAATCCGACAGCTGAATGCCCATATGGGGAAGCCAACAAGAGCAGGGATGGGTGGAAATACTTACAGGATGCTTTTACATTTTACAGGTATTCCCAGCTACTGAGAGCCCCTGATCCAGTGGAGTTTCATAAGACAGGAATGTAGGCACAGATGTGTTTCTGAAGCCACAATCTGCTGCTACAGCTGTTGAAAGCAGCAGAACAATGGGTAGATAGGCATGTCTATATATTAAACTGAAAGAGGGGACATTTAGATTAGGTATTAGGAAGAAATTCTTGGCTGTGAGGGTGGTGACGCCCTGGCACACATTGCCCAAAGAGGCTGCCTCTGGATCCTTGGAAGTGTCCAAGGCCAGGCTGGATGGGGCTTGGAGCAACCTGGGGTAGTGGAAGTTGTCCCTGCCCATGGCAGGGGGTGGAATGAAACTAATTTTAAGGCCCATTGCAGCTAACTATTCTGCAATTCTATGATCCCATCTTGCTTGTAGGTGTGCAGTGCAATGGCTGGTCTGTCCACGTCCCGTCTGACGTCACTGGAGAGCTTGGGAAGATGGTTATCCTGCCCTGCACCTTCACACACCCCTACAAAACATTTGACCGCGCCCTCACGGCCATCTGGAGGATCAAGGAGCCCTACAACGGCACGGTGATCTTCAAGTGTGTGAGCCAGAGCAGCAGCGAGCTCTGCAGGACTGCCATCAGCCACAAGAACAAGTACAAACTGCTGGGCAACCCCCGGCACAAGGACCTGTCCATCAGGGTGGACAACCTGACCTGGAGCGACAGCGAGAGGTACTTCTGCCGGGTGGAGCTGGCCGGAGATGTCCAGGACAAGTATGAGAGCAGGAATGGGATAAAGCTGCACGTGATTGGTAAGGGGGCCTGAGAGGCAAAGGAGGCAAAAGCCACCCTCAAGGGAACTGCCTCGGGGTGTGGGAAATGGCAAATGGCAGCAGGAATGAACCTGAGGTTGTTTTCCAAAGGGTTGGGTTTTCTTTCTCCATTGTAACAGACAAAATTCATTGTCCTCCTCAGTCCTGGTTTTCCAAAGGCCTGGGTTTTCTTTCTCCATTATAACAGGGAAAATTCATTGTCCTCCTCAGTCCTGGTTGTCCAAAGACCTGGGGTTTCTTTCTCCATTACTACAGGGAAAATACATTGTCCTCCTCAGTCCTGGTTTTCCAAAGACCTGGGGTTTCTTTCTCCATTACTACAGGGAAAATACATTGTCCTCCTCAATTTTGGTTTTTGCAAAGGGCTGGGTTTTTGTTCTCCATTATAACAGGGAAAATTCATTGTCTTCCTCAGTCCTGGTTTTCCAAAGGCCTGGTGTTTCTTTCTCCATTATAACAGGGAAAATACATTGTCCTCCTCAGTCCTGGTTTTCCAAAGGCCTGGGGTTTCTTTCTCCATTACAACAGGGAAAATTCATTGTCCTCCTCAATTTTGGTTTTCCAAAGGGCTGGGGTTTCTTTCTCCATTATAACAGACAAAATTCATTGTCCTCCTCAATTTTGGTTTTCCAAAGGGCTGGGGTTTCTTTCTCCATTATAACAGACAAAATTCATTGTCCTCCTCAATTTTGGTTTTTGCAAAGGGTTGTGTTTTCTTTCTCCATTACAACAGGGAAAATTCATTGTCCTCCTCAATTTTGGTTTTCCAAAGGCCTGGGTTTTCTTTCTCCATTATAACAGGGAAAATACATTGTCCTCCTCAGCCTTCCAACAAGAGACAGTGAGCACAATGCAGGGAAGGGAATAGGAACAAAACTGGTCAGGAAATGGCAAGGCTCTGGCAGCTGGGCTGAGAGCCCACCAAAAGCTGTGCATCCCACTTTGTCCCTGCAGCACAGAATCAGGGCAGGCAGCAGAGGGAAACTGGGATTAGCTAAACTGGGGTTAAAGACATCTGTTAAATCTCCACCAACCCTGAACTGGACAGCCCAGGTGCTGAGCACAAGTTCACAGGTGTTAGCACTACAGGGCTGGGTGGTAGCAGGGGATTGGAAAGACAAGACACCTGGTACCCAGGTGCCATAAATCCAAAATCCTCTGGAGCATGAAACACAAGCCTGGAAACCTTTTCTTTTTTTCCTGAAAAACCAGCTCAGAGCAACAAATGTCAAATGCTAATCCCACTTCCCAGGGCAAGCTCAGAGATCAAGAGGCAGCTAGGAGACACAGGAGGCCTCAGAAGCAGACTCAGATCTTACCCAGGCCATGAGGTTGGATGGTTTTGCTTTTGAGAGGGAAGCTCCTTGTGCCTGCTGTGCAGTGTGGGTGTCCAGATGGGACCTGAGGCTGAGCTTGGCTGTTTCTTGAGAAGTTCTGCACAGCCGAGGCTCTCCTTCAGTTGCAGCAGCTCCTGAACACCCACAGGGCCAGGGCAGGATGGCAGCAAGACCTCTCTCTCAGGGTCTGCCTGGATTTTAACACCAGAGGAATGATAACACACATTCCTGCTTGGGAATGGGCCCTGACACTGTAATTAGGAGGGGTTAATTAACGCTTAACAGGTTAATTTAAACATCAAAATACACAGACCCATGACACACAGCCTCAGATTCCTCTTGCACTGTGTGGAGTAAGAGGACAACTTGTAGTAGGCGGTTGCTAACTCTGTTTTTGTTGTCTAGTCTGAAAAAAAAATTAATTTCTGCTCTTCCTCTGTGAGGACACTCATTTAGTGCCCTTTGGTTTCCATAACACCTTTTTGAACACTTCCAGGGATGAGGGTTCCACCATTTCCTTGGGCAGCCCCTTCCAATATTAAGTCACCCTTTTTGTGAAGAAATTTCTCCTAATGTCCAACCTGAAAGTGACCTAGTAACTCTGGGGCTGGAAAAAAAAAAGTAATCAAAAATAGGCTGTGGCAAGAAGCAGATATTTTCCTTACAACTAACCTGCCAAATCTGGCAAGTCTCAGGCACTGAGCACAGGGCTCACACAAACAGGTCCACCCACGTGCACTCTGGAGGTCAGAGATCAAAGGAACAGCCACAAAATTGTGCAGAACACTGTGGGTGACATGTCCTGGACCTGGTGGAGATGCAGCCAAGTCCAGAAAGGTCAGCAGCTGCACCTGTGGGTGGCACAATGGTGGGTGGCACTTCTCTGCCTTCTGCCAACGAGGAAGGGCACAGCAGCTGAAGTTGGGCAAAGTTCGGAAAAATGTGTGAGCCATTATTGGGATAAAACAAACAGAGTTCATATCCGTGCATCCAGGCTTTCCTGGGTGAACCCTTTTGCCCCTCTATCCAACACAGGCTGGCTGGGGAAATCTAAAAGTGCCAAGAAAAAACAAGGAAGGAGAGGACTGATCCCAGCATCCATAGAGTCATTACATCGTTTATGTTAAAGAGAACCTTTAAAACTCATCTTGTCCAACCCCCCTTGTACTAGATGATGTTGCTCCAAAGTCTGTCCAACCTGGCCTTGGAGACTTCCAGGGATCCAGGAGCAGTCACAGTTTCTCCAGGCAGCCGTCTTTTCAAAAAAATTTCTCCTTATATCAAACCTAAATCTTTACTCTTTTAGCTTCAAAACATCAACCCTTGTCCTGTCACAAAAAGTCCTGCTAAAAATGTATCCCCATTTTGCTTGGAGCCCCTGCAGGCCCTGGCAGGGGCCCTGAGGTGTCCCTGGAGCCTTCTCTTGTGCAGGGGAGCAGCCCCAGCTGTGCCAGGCTGGCTCCAGAGCAGAGGGGCTCCAGCCCTGGCAGCATCTCCGTGCCTCCTCTGCACTGGCTGCAGCAGCTCCACGTCCTTGTGCTGCTGGAGCCAGGGCTGGGGCAGCTCTGCAGGTGGGGTCTCACCTGAGCCCAGGGCACAGGGGCAGGATCCCCCCTGCCCAGGTCCAGCTCTCACCCACCAGTATCCAACTTTACCCTGACAGAACAACGCTGAGTGTCCACCACGACCAAATCTTCATTCCAGCTGTTTGCACCGTACCTTCCCTCGCAGCCTGATCCTCTTTCCCTCCCCGCTGCCATTCCCACAGCCGCCCCCAGGATCATTAACATCACGGTCAGCTCCAGCAGGGACCACACCTTCCAGGCCCGCTGCACAGCCGAGGGGGAGCCAGCGCCCACCCTGACCTGGACGGGACCCCCCTACAGCAGCCTGGGCTCCAGCAGCAGCTCCAGCCACCGCGTCACCAAGGAGCTGCACTCCCTGACCCACGATGGGAAATACACCTGCACGGCTGTCAACAGCCACGGCAGGGCAGAGGGGGCCGTCTACTTCTACAAATTCAGGGCTTCCGACAGCTCCTCCTTCATGGTCCTGGTCTTCGTCCCGCTGGGAATCAAGGTGGTCATTTTGCTGGCGATACTGAGCTTCACTGCTTTCTCCAGAGAAGGTCAGTGTCCTGACTTGCCTCCATCCACTGGAAACCAGGGATGGATGCGCAGACAAATCACACAGGAGGGGACTGGGTTTGTTTGGGCAATGGAGTGTCAATGATTTCATGATTTTCTGCCCTAGGGGAAGGACAGTTCTAGCAGGAAACCGAAGAAGAGACAAGAGCTCTTGGCTTGGCCTGCCGAGAGAGGAAATTTGGAAATTTTCTTTGGAAATTCAGAGGTAGCAGGGGTTTCCCTCAAGAAGAAATGTTAATAAACCAACGGAGGGGAAATCAGCAGAGAACCCACTGCCTACATAACCTCCTTTTATTTTTTCCCTTGAAACAGGCTAATTACTATCTCTTCCCCTGTAGCCCACAGCCAGGATTTACCTTTGCTGCATCCCACACAAGTCCAATCTCCTGGGATGGTCATCCTCATTTTAAGACCATCCCTGTCAGTCCCCCAGGACCTCACTACCCAGTACTTCCCCAGCATTTGTGAAATCCCATTTTCCAGCCACGCCAAGGCTGTGAGATCAGGGAGTGCCCAGCCTACAGGAGATGGGAATCAGCCCATGGACTGAGGGATACCACATCCCAAGCATGCGGGAGGCCGCTGGTCCCCAGCCCTCCAGCGCTGCTGAGTGGTGGCATGGGCAGCAGGGAACTGAGGAGAATGGGATGTCACATCACTGTCACTCATCTGTAGGGACAGTCTGATGTCACACTCATGGAAGCCACCACTTGTCTTGAACAGCAGAAGTTGTCAGACCAACCAAAAATGCTTTGCTCCTTATATTCCAGTGCCTAATTCCCAAGCACACATCAGGGCTTCTTCCCATTCAGTGGAGTGCCATAATCCCCCTCCAGTGCAGCTTCCCAGCAGCTCCAGGTCACTCCTGGCTCCCCAGCCCAGTCTGACCTCTTTGCTAACCCACATCATCATTTCCACTTCACAGGTCCCCCCTCTGCTCCACCCAGCCTGGCCAGGTAAGGATGTCTTGCCTTCTACTCATGTTATCCTGCAGGAGAGAGAGGATGGCCAAGGTGAGAAATGCAGCGTGTCCTTGGTCTTGGTAACAATCTTCTGGCCTCAGAGCAGGCTGCTGGGGCAGGGAGAGGGTTGAGCTGATGGCCAGGTGAGCCAGGTGAGGGAACAAGGGCTGCACACTGCTGGGAGGAGGTTCTGGCTTGGGCACAGCTGAGAGGAGACCCCAGTGGAGTGAGGAGAAGGGACTGGGCAGCAGTTTGGAGAGACCACAGCCCATGGCTGCTGTACCAGCAAAGGGCTGACAGAAGTTTAGATGTGCCATAAGCCCAGAGCATGGCTGGAAGGCTGAACACAGGCTGGGAGAGCTGGGGCTGCTCCCCTGCACAAGAGAAGGCTGCAGGGACACCTGAGAGCCCCTGCCAGGGCCTGCAGGGGCTCCAGGAGAGCTGCCCAGGCACTGGGGACAAGGCCTGCAGGGACAGCACACAGGCCATGGCTGCACTGCCACAGGGCAGGCACACATTTTGGCATCTTGGGCAGGAATTGGTGGCTGGGAGGGTGGGCAGGCCCTGGCCCAGGGTGCCCAGAGCAGTGGATGGGGCCACATGAAGATCCAGGATGGTATTTCCCACTGGATTTAGTCCAGCACAACACAACACATCACTTATTTCCAATTCACCTTTATCCAAACTGTGTGGGTGACTCAGCCCTGCCCACATACAAAATACTTTAAAACCAAACTCTCCCTCTCCAGCCAAGTGTGCAGGGAAGGCATGGAGAGACAGCAAATATCCCAGCTCAGGTGAGACAGGGCCTGATTGTTGGGCTGGCAGCCACACCATGTTCCCACAAACTCCTGGAGTTCCCCACAACCCAACACAAGACTGATCTTGTGTTGGCCACTCCTGACAGCTGGGGTGGCCAAACTTCTGGGATGAGAAAATTTTTAAAAATTAAAAAAAAAAAAAAAGCACACAAAAAACAAATCCCACCAAAACCAATCCTCCTTGATCTAATGGTAAGAAGACTTATCTGAAGTCAAGGATAATTACATCTGCATGGGGTGACTCCCTTTCAATCTGAGTTATTTCTTTGTGATACTTCCTTCCTGAGTAAGCCCACATCTCCTTCCCTGACCATTCCCCAGAACAACAGCCATTCCAGCAGGACAGTCAAGTGTATAGGGCACATCTAAAGAAACAGGGAATTTAATCCTACAGTCAAATCTGTAATTTCTTATTAATTTCTTATAAAAAACCACAGTTTTGCTGATTTATCAGGGTCTAAACCACATTGTGCCCTTGGTTATATTTGCATAGAAGCCTACAGATAGGAAGGCTAAAGCCAACACTTACCTGAGAAGATCCTGCTCAGGAAGTTTCACAGAATTCACACAATTCACAGAATCACTGGGTTGGAAGAGACCTTAAAGGCCATCGAGTCCAACCCAGCCCTAACACCTCAACTAAACCATGGCACCCAGTCCCACATCCAGTCTTTTTTTAAACACATCCAGGGACAGTGACTCCACCACTCTCCCTGGGCAGACCATACCAGAACTTTATCACCCTTTCTATAAAAAACTTCTTCCTAATATCCAACCTACATTTCCCTTGGTGTCACAACCTCAGGAGGTTCTGGGCCGCACAGTAGCACAGTGGATGCTAAAGGTGCAGGAGGTTGCTCTGCGTGCTTTGAGACGTAAAACCTTTAGGGTGTAAAACAGCAGCTGCAGCTGAGGCCCTTAGAACCCACTGTGAAACAGAAGAGGCTCTGTCACAGATGCTTCCCGCTGGCAAATCCCAGAGCAGAACGCCCTCACCTTTCCCACCTCTCCTCCTGGCAGGCCCCAGCAGCCGGAGTGCACCTACGAGAACTGCGAGCGCGGAGGCAGCCGGAGCCGGCCCGCGGCTGGGGCAGCGCCCCGGCGCAGCTGAGGGGCCACAGGCACCATCCCCACGGAGCTGCTGCCTTCCCCAGGGAGCACAGGGGTCACACCAGCCTCGGGGAGGCTGGAGCTCCCTCACCTCCAAGGGCCCTGCCACGGCGCTAGGAGTTCCAGCTCTGCTTCTCCTCACAAGTGAGAGCAGCCTTTATGGGGGAAAGAGTAATGGAGCTGGAAGGACAAAACATGGTCAGTTGTAACTTACCTGTGTTTTCAGCCCCTTATCAAATATTTAAGCAAGCAGGCAATGGTATAAAATTGCCTCAGAGCTTTTTGCTTTGGTATTTTTCAAACATCGCTCTGAAAAGCTTTTTCACCACTCCGCTTCTCCAACCACATCCAAGTGGGCTACTGACATGACAGAAATCCTAGCTGTGGCAAAACGCCACTGGGATTTCTGATGGGGCTTGTTCCTTTTTTAGAATCATTGTTATTATTATTTCTAAACACCCAGAAGAGTTTATTTTAAAGGAAATCCTAACTTTAAAGAGGAGTCCAATCTTCCGAAAACTGGTAGAGCTGAAAGCAGGACATGAGAAATCTAAACTAGTCTATGTTCTAACTCTGCTTCAGCTCCCAGTGCCCAGAAACTCAAGAGCTTTATGATAAATGTCCCAATACACAAAATTGTTGGGTTGTTGGGTTTTTTTTATAGTTAAAAAATATTTCTAAACCATTTCCACCTCTGTGTTACATAAAGGAGCTTCTTTAAGGTCTGGCTACTCATTTCTTAAATCTCTCTCTTCTGAGATGAAGTCACTACTGCAAAATCACAAAGGCCAGCCACAGAGAAATCTCTTACCCAACTATAAACATCCTCCAAGATCAGGTGAACAGATCCAGCTTATGGCACAGGGCAATGTGGGTCAACCTGGAGTCCTGGAGAGGCAGCCCAGGATAGGGCTGGAGGCAGCAACAGGTTGGTTTACATAAGGAGGAAAAGAAAGAATTATGAAAGCAGGTGGCTTGAACTTACTTTCACGTTTATACTGCTGGATTTGATGCTGTGTGCAACCATCCCAGGGCAGCAGCTCCAAAACTGCTCCCCAAACAATCCTGCTCCTGGTAACAGCCACCAAACTGTTACTGAAATACCATCAAGCTTGCAGGCCCAACCCCAGGCTGGGAATCATTATTTTAAAGTTCACCTCTTCATATGATCTGCACCAGGAGAGCACAGCAGAATTTTAAATTACTTGGCCAGAATGATAAGGGGGAAAGAAAAAATAAATGGGAGGATATATTTGAACCTGATCTTTTAAATCCCTACTTAAAATTCCAGCAGTGACAAAGCCAGATTTAATAAAAAATAAGAGATGCAAAGAGAAAAGGGAACAGCAGACAGTGACTACAGCAGACAGTGTAGTCACAGACCTGTAAGCTCAGTTTCACAGGTGTCACAGAGGAAAGATATCTCAGAGATAGCAGTTGGACAAACTGAATTGGATTTCTGAGCCCTTATGATTTACAGACATAACAGTAATGAGAACTCACTTCTCCTGTGCATGGGATTTAGGCTTGGCTTTCTGAATTTTTCTCTAAAAAAGTTACTTCTTTAATTCAAGTAGTTTGGGTCCAAATAGAAGCATCAGACCTCGTGTCCCAAAACCAACTAGTTCCCCCTGGTCCTCATGGGAGACTCAAACACCCACTCAAACCAGTATAAACTGGAGGGACAAAACACAGCAGTGCACCCACCAGGATGCTTCTGGTATTGAACTCATCTGGGAGACGCAGGGAATGGCAAAGCCCTTCCAGTAAAACTAGAAGGAATGAAAACTCAATCAGTTGGGCACCACTTGGAAAACAAGGCCCCAGGCTCTGGAGTTCACGTGTGCACAGAGAACTGCAATACAGGTCCAGACTTCAGCCACTGCCACGCTGATCATGAAGGCACAAGACTGATCTGCAGGGGGCACATGAGCAATTATGTGTGGTCTGATGTGGATCCTTCTACCAAGGTGAAAATATCACAGTGTCTGTCACCAACTGCTTGATTTTCCGTTTTTATTTTGCATGGTCTTTGCAGACAGAGCATGTTATAAATACAACATTTGTAAAAACTCAACAGCTGAAACAATTCTTCATTTTGAAAGTGCATGTCAAACACGTACTTCTGACTTCTTCACATTTATATGCAACTGATCAATAACATTTAACCTAATAAACCCAGTGCTTTTAAGTCTTTGGGGGGAAAAGCAGCAGAATGAATTCCAGACATGAATTTTCCAAAAGAGTCTGTTAAAAACCATGCTGCATTGGTATCTGGTTACTATACAGAGGGATGTACATATATATATTTATTTATAGGCTCGCAGATAGAGCAAAGAACTCTAAGACCACATTAAAATGACGGTGATCTAATGACCCAGCTGGCATAATTAGCAGAATCTGCCAAGAAGGAAAAGGTGATCTGTCCTCTAGCACCAGAACCATGGTTTAAGAGCAACAGCTCAAAGCATCATTGACCAGTAGGTAGCACATTTCTATCCCCTATTGACCAGAACTCATGTTTTAACGTGCAACCATGTCAAAAAACACAAAGGCACAATTAATGGAGGAAGAGAAAAAGTGATCAGTTCCTTCACAGAGCTGTAGGGACTGGGACTGCAGGACCTTGGAACAGATCAGTGATTAAAGGGACATCAAAGAAGCACCAGGAAAAATTCGCCTTCTGCTTTTCCTAAACAAAAGTGCATCCTGTGATCACACAAGGCAACAAAACCAGTGATCATTCAGCTGAAACAACAGATTTACAGGCTCATGGTTCATGCTTTGGCAACAGAATTTTAACAAGTGATCAACAAACTGAATGCAACGAAAATGCCTCTTCACAGTGTCATCTAAAATCTTGTCATATCATGTCCAGCCAGGCAGAAGAAAATAAGCTTAAGTGGTGGTTGTTAAACTTTTCCTAAACAACCTGACTTAGGAATTAAGGAATCCTATTTAACATGATCGTAACTGACTGTTCCCCTCTCAGACACTGGAGATCCAGAAAATATGTCTCTGGACTTAAATCCCCTTGAACTTGGCTTGAAGTTACTTGCATTTAATCAAGCAATACAGATGCAGACACACTATATTTAGAAAACAGGAAAAAACAATGTTCTTAGTTCCCATTTGTGCTGATATTTACAGAAGTGGGTAAAGATTGTAGGCATGCTCTAAACTACGGATTTCTGTGGGATAGCAAAAAAGTCAAGATTTAAAATACCATCCTTTCAAATACAGGGATTTCACAAAAATTGCTAGACACACACACTCATCAGGTAAGACTCAGAGGTACCCTGGTTAAGAAAGTCAAACCTCTTTTACACACAATCCTCCACTCACTTTTGAACTGGCCTGAATGATGACACACTGGAAAATTAAAAAAGGCACCAAGCAAAAACTTCAGACACTACAGGATGAGCTGTGCTGACTAGTGATTTGTACACCTATCCCCAGGCACCCTTCTCTCCAAAGGACACCACACACAGAAGATATTCAAGTGCTTTCAGTCAAAAAAAAAAAAAAAGCCAAAACAAAAGCCCCAAAATGCAAACCATTAAGCAATTCCACAGGCCTAAAAATCAAATGGAAAGCAAGAAAACTTTGAAGTGGAGAAAACTTGACAGTGTGCAGTTGTTCTTATTCACAGGTCTGACTTAATTAAAGTGGAACTCTGAAGGTAAAAATCATTTGTGCAATAAGGACACTGTTTGTAAACCAGAGCCACTGCCAGCCCCACCACTGCTACCGAATGCTGTCCAAAAAATGCACTTCTGGGTACAGCGTGTTCACCAGGAGGGACAGGAGGTTATTGCCATCCTGAAGGCAGTGCTCAGGGTGCTTGATGAACAGACAGGCCTGGGAGAGCTGCTCCTGGTAATCCATGTACTGTTTGTTGGATGACATGGCTTCGAGAGCACTCAGTGCCTGCGGGGGAAAGGGAAAATTCTGTTAGTTTTGTGTATTTTGGTCCATAACACAACACCATCTGCACAATTCCCCTAAAGGATCCTCACCTACTACAGAACACAGAGTACTCACAACAAAACAGTTGCAAACTGCCATCTCCTAACACTGTTTCAAGTCAACTTGTATTTTTCAAGCTGTTCTTTCCCCAAGATCAACACAAAAACTGTCCTATCATTGCTTCCTAGGATTCTGTAACCCAAATATTGTCAAATATCTACTTCATGAATTCAAGACACGGTTTCACAGAAATTATGTCAAACTACAAGCTGCAAAACACTTAAACCTTCACTTTAGGTTGTTCTTATGAATATACTGACTTTCATGAAAGTATTGTTTTGCTCCCATTAATAGTATTAAAGTTAGATATTAACTGTCAAGTTAAAAATTGTATGTAGAGAAGTCTGTTGATAGCACTAGCAAGAGCAAATGTAGAAAATATTTCTGAACAAGTTTTGTTCTTTTCTTAGAGAAACAAGCTGTACCAAGCTACTTTACTTTGGTTTCTAACCAACTCCTCCTTCCTCTTCTCAGGCGCTTACTGAAAGAACACCATGGTCAGGGCACATGCTAAAGGGGGAATGTTTATTTGTCACAGGCCTTTTAAGCCCTGACCTCACATAAACAAATGTCAGCATGAGTGTAGCCCTGCTTTTATCACTGAAAAGCAATGCAAACCAGAGCAGCACTGTTTTTTCCTGTTTGCTTTAAATTCCTTCTACCTGCTATGCTCCAAACTCTCTGAGTCGGGCTTTACAGACATAAGTTCAATCTGCCCCTTTTAAATGTGTAAGATTCAAAAATGAATTTTTGAAAAATAATGAATTCTTCATATTAACACAGAGCACCATATAAAGTTTTACCCAGGATCACCTTTAGGACAGAGTCAAACACACAGTCCTGCTGCCGAAGTGGAGCAACAAGGTGAAAGCAGGATTCACCTTGAAGAAATGCTTGCAGTGACTCTTACAAAATTCACAACAAAAGCTAAACAAGCACGCAGAGAGGGGCACGTCAAGCAGCCAGAGATGGGCACATCTCACCTGCTGAGCCTTCTGAGACAGCCTGGGCTCCGAGCCGGCCTTGAGGCGCACCTGGCTCTCCGCAGGGATCTGCACCAGGAGGAAGGCGGAGAAACTGCGGGCAACCACGCGGAACCTGCACGGGAGAGCACCGAGGGGCAGGGTGACACCAGATCTGCCAGCCTCAGCAGCAGAAAAACTGTAGGAGCTACCCCCGGGGCACCTCTTGCATGAGGAACTAAGAGAGGAGCTATTCCAATGCATCAGAAACCACTTCAGTCTCACAGAATCCCAGAATGGTTTGGGTTGGAAGGGACCTTAAAGCTTGTCTTGTTCCACCCCCTTCCACAAGACCAGCGGCTCCATGCCCTGTCCAACCTGGCCTTTAACACTTCCAGGGGTGGAAAGGGATCCCAGCTTCTCTGGGTATACACACAATAGGACACAACACATACTAGGAGATGAAGTAATACCTTTACAGGAAACACTGCATCTGTTTCAAGCCTAGCTGAAATACTCCTCAGGTGACAGAATGTAAAACATTACTATCACCCAAATCAAGGGACGAGTTGAAAGACACCAAGAATTCAGGGCAATTTGAACAGCAATGCATCCCAGAAGGTCTTTAAAAACATGAAGTTATGCTTAGGTGCAGCGTTGAATTGCTGTTCCAGAAACATTTATGGGGTTTTCCCTCAGTATTCTTTCCAGAGTGAACTTGATTTTGACAGCTAACAATCAAACTTGGTGTCTCTGTTTAGAAAGTAGAGTGAATCACAACGCTCCTTTGCACATCTCTTAACATTTCCAATACCTCAAGGTTAGGACAGAAATTCCAATGTGTCTGTTTTAATACAAAATCTTGGGAATCAACTGAATTAGTTTTCTATAGATCAGGTGGAAGTACCTTCCTCTAACACACAAACTTTGCTTGAGGGGGGCATTAAGTCAGATTTAGAACTGCATTTTCTTTCCTTTCCCACCACAACCTTTGCAGAGGTTCATACTTGCTTCTTAAGCTGCTTAACACACTCACTGTGCTGTTTCTGTGACAGACCCAAAGAACATTACAGATCTGGGGGAAATGTGGATTCTGATCCCCTTTTAACACTACACTGGACCCAGACCGGGCATGCTAGACCCAGACTGCAGGTTTTTAAATACCATGCCTCAAACCAATTAATCCACCACAGCTCCAGCCCTCACCTGGGTGACAAAGGAGACCTCCTGCCCAACCCAATAGCACCAAGTATTCCAGAAGTGAGTCTCTCTTCAGCCAGCTGGCTCTGCCGGGCCTGGATGGACAGCAGGGTCCTGATGACAGATTCAACCAGAACGGGGTCATCTTGCTCCAGCTGCACCAAGGACAGCTGCATGGCTTTATGCCACCAGAGAAACAGCTTTGCCTCTTCCTTTGCTGAGCTTTAGGTAAAATTTAAAGAAAAACGTAAGAGAAAATAAAAATTTAAGAGTCAGAGCATAGGTTAAGAAGTTTATTCCCCTCCTCATTAGGTCCATGAAGAATTCAGCTTGTTAATTAATAACAGCTAATTTTATCACATGAGGATAGCATAACTGTACCCCACCAGTAATTATACTGCTGTGACTGCTACTGTTATGGATTTGATCCACCAGCTAGCAGGTTTTAAGGGCCTGGACAAAGAACAGTGCTTCCTTTTAAGCTTTACAACTGGAAATGAATGATACTGCAGTCGTAAGTGGATTTAAACTTGCCTAAGACTTGGCACAAAAGGAATGAAGCTGTATCTCTACTCGTTTGTTCTTTTCTTTACTTACCAATAAAACGCTTTAGGAAGCACTGGATGTTGTTACCACAACAACTTAGATGTTTAGTATGATCCTTGAGAAAAGGAAACATTGAAGCTTTTTGTTGAGTAGAGCCCAAAGTGCAGTTCCCCCTATGCTATTTTTAATCTTTCCCCAAACAGCTGGCAGTTTAAGTTAACAACCTCAGATTTTCCACATAAAGCACCATCATGAGTTTTCTCAAGCATCAGACTACCCTCACATTACTCCTCCCAGTCATTTCCCATCACAGGCAATCTCAGATCTGATGTTTAGAGCAAGGTTTAGTCTGCTTTATGTGGTGGCTTTGCTGTCTCCTTCATGCCTTGGCAATGAAATTACTACAGTACCTACTATGGTGAAAGTATTTTTTTTGTATTTCAAGAAACAGTGGGAACATACATTTTTCCAAATTGTTCTTTTACAGAAAATATGAACATTAACATGGGAAAACAATAATCAGGTTTGCTAAATCCTGGCAATATCAGGAGCAACTCTAATTACCATTGCTACATGCATTAAATATTTTCATTTTTACCCCAAAGCTATGCATCCTTTCCCCTCAGAACCCACTTATCTAAGATATCTAAGAGGCTGCTAACCCTGAGCATCCTGTCATGCACTGGCTCCAGGTTTGGTTCAGAGCTGCTGCACAGTCCCCATCCAGCAGCTTCCAACACCAGGTCTCTCAGAGTGCCAGACTGAATATTCAGCACATAACTCATCCCACCTTGTGGACACGCTGGGAAGTGTAACCCAGAATCATTCAGGGTTTGCTTTGAGTCATTTTATCTGAGCACAAATCCTGGCTGTCATTGCAACCAAGCTCATCTGACTGAAAAATGACTGAAGCTCACTCATTTTCTAGCAGATTAAATTCTTTCTTCCATTTAACTACCACAACTACTTTCAGTTGGCACTGCAGGTGGGCAGACTCTGTATTAGCAGATATAGAAAGACAGGCAATTTCATCCAGCATTCTGTTGAAATTAACTTAATTAACCAGGGCTACCTAATTATACCAGCTATACAACCCTAAATAAACTTTAATCTAAATAACAATAATAATAATCCAAAAGTCCAGGCACATTCAGAATCTCCAAGTTTCATACCTGGGGTACACTTGCTCCAGCCATTTGCTGATGGTCAGCAGAATTTTCATTTCATTGGCAAGGGTTTGGTCAGTGTTCAGGCATTGCAGCAGGTAGACATAGAGTGTCAAGTAACTTCCTAAAGACAGGCACTCCTGCAGGAATTCTTCCATGGTTAGCTCAGGAACTTGGAGGGAAGCAAGTATAGGGCCCCAGCCTAACTCCTGGTGGTGAGGGGAATCTTTGAAGAAAGAAGAAGGATAGAACAGAAAGCATGTGAGAAAGCAGCACTTGATAAAACCTAAAAACCAGGACTACTAGTTAAGAGAATCTGGGTTGGTTAAGCTGTTTTTCAGGTAATCAGCATGTCATGCAGTTCTGATGGAGAGAACAGAAGAATTCCATTATCAAAGGACACCTCCTTGAGGTCAAAGTGAGGTATTTTCCCAGCATTCAGCCAGGACTAAAATTTGAACCTTTTTGCAATGGAATTAGAAGTATTTCCCTCAGGTGTACTGAAATCTTCCACACAGTGAAAGAAACAAAAATGTAGTTCCACAAGGATTACGTAAACAGAACGAAGAAGTAAAGGAAAAAAAAATCATGAACACCACACTTTCAGAGTTTTACCAAACTGGAGTGTTTTTTTCTTAAATTAGCTTACAGAACACCAGAGAAGGGGAAAAAAATGTCTTCAGTTCTCCTGGGGTGATTTTTTTTTACAAAACCACTTTATCTGGAAAAATGGCAACACTACAAGAACAAATCACTTTTCACAGAGACAGGTATGGATATTAGGAAAACACACAATTAGGGCAGCTGTAAGACCCAAACCACAGTCACAAAATCCCAGAATGGTTTGGGTTAGAAGGAACATAGAAGACCATCTTATACTATCTCCTTCCACAGGCAGGGATGCTTTCCACTATCCCAGGTTGCTACAAACCCCATCCAGCCTGGCCTTGGACACTTCAGGGATGGAGAAGCCATAGCTTCTCTGGGAAACCTGTGCCAGGGCCTCCCAATTCTGAAAGGGAAGTACTTGTCTCTGATACTGCATCTACCCTTGAAACAGTGTGAAGCCAATTCCCTGTGGCAAAGAGGCTGGAACAAGGTGATCTTTAATGACCCTTCCAAGCCAAACCAGTCCATAATTCCAGAAAATTTGTGCTCAGTGGCATCCCATGTCAGATTTCGCCCTTTTCTGACCCAGAGATGGGGAAACTGAAAGGCATTTTAAAAACTTTTATTCCATTTTCAGTCTCATGTGAAGGGTGAGACAATACAAATATAATCCATGCCATCACAATCAGAAGCCAACGATTTTTTAATTACAGTAAGTGTTTCTTGGCCTCTCACTTTTTGCCACACCATGCTGTAGATGCCTTAAAGCCAATCATCTAAAATTACCCCTCGTGGGCTCTACTACAATGCATCTTTCATAGCTCTATTTCTCCAAAGTATCCAGTCTTATTTGCAAGGCCATCCTTCGAAACTTGTTTCTTGCTCTTTCTCTCTCAGCAATGTCTGTCCTATTCCATGGCAACTCTAAGTCAGCATTTCTTGTCTCAAAGTTTGCACACACAGCAGGCCCACACACTATGAGAGAACTCTCTACAAATCCCACAACCCCAGAGTACCCAGGAGCTGTGGGACAGACACAGGCTGGTACCTTTGCTGAAGTAGGAGGTGATGCAGGCCTCGGTGGTCTCGGCCATGTGGCGCACGGAGGCCAGGCTGTGGCAGGCAGCCGTGAGGAGGGGCATGGCCAGCAGCCCCTGCACCCTGCTGTCGATCCACCTGCGCAGGCTGCCCCGCAGGGACTCGGCCGTGGTGATGCTGGAGTTGTTCAGCATCATCAGCGTCTCCGTGAACAGGCTGCTGAGGGCCAGGTGACGCGTCTGCAGATCCATGTCTGCGAGGCAGGAAACAGAGAGACCTTTCAGGGAAAGACACTGGAACCCAGATGCAGCTTCAGCACTGGGAAAAAACTCTTCCTCATTACACAGCCATGGGCAGGAAGAGACATGACCCCTCACAACAATTTCTGTGGCGTACAGTGAGACACGGATTTCACCTGAACTCACAGACTGACAGAGGTACCCCCAGGATGGTACTAGTACTAAAAATGAGACCTAAATGACCTCAACACACAATCCTGGATGTCTGGATGTGTTATATCACTATGGCACATCAGTATACCTCTTCTACTTCAGCACTGTCAAGTTTTCCTGGTTTTACAATTTGGAACCATTTCTGAGTCACAGAATCATAGAATATTAAGGGTTGGAAGGGACCTTAAATATCATCTAGGTTCCAACCCTCCTGCCATAGAGGAGGGTTGGAACATAGATGATATTTAAAGTCCCACTTCCACTAGATCAGATTGCTCTAGGCCTTACCCAATGTGGCCTGAAGCACTGCCAAGGTTGAGGCATCCCCAACTTCCTGGGCAACCTGTGCCAGTGTACCACCACCCTCACAGTAACAATTTCTTCCTAATACCTAACAATCTTCCCCACTTTCAGTTTGTACCCATTGCTCCTAATCCCTCAGGACCAGGAGAATGGATTTGTGCCACTCTTCCCTTTAAAAAAGAGGTAAATGAGAAGTAAAATAAAAATTTTTAAAAAACGCCAAACCACCAGATGACAAAGAAACAAATCGCTCAAGCTCCTATATGTCAGCCAGTTTTACTCACAAACTTAACCCCTGTTTTTAATGTTGGTTCTGTCACTCCTGACAGCTCTATAGGGCAAGATGCATATTTTTGCTTTGTGC
The DNA here is from genome assembly GCF_036417665.1 of Passer domesticus. Taxonomy (NCBI): domain Eukaryota; kingdom Metazoa; phylum Chordata; class Aves; order Passeriformes; family Passeridae; genus Passer; species Passer domesticus. The sequence goes on along the minus strand of NC_087512.1, from coordinate 2,865,868 downwards.
TAATACACCACCTATGTATCCATGACCAAAGCACCATGCCCTGCTGCCCATAAGGGAGAGGTGACAGTCATGTAAATAATTAAATCGTCACAGATGTTCACCAATCCATTCCAAGGAATAAAGGATTTTGACAGCTTTCAAGTAATTTGCCATTTCCTCAACACAAACCTGGGGGATTAAAGATGACTACATCATCTAGCAACTTGGCCATTTCTTGTTCCAAAACTGCAAGGGTTATCTTTCCACTTTGTTCTAAGGTGCTGAGGAACTGAACCACCTGGCGAATGTACACTCGGCACTTCAGCGTTGCATCCTGTCAAACAAAATTAAAATCAATTAGGGACAAAAAAATTTAAAAAGAGAAAAATCACACCTAGAAGTCTTTCCATATTCTGTAATATAAACAAGCAGAATTTCACAAAAGCCAAGAACAGCAAGGAGATGCTTCAAAACTAGTTCAACTCACAAGGTGGATGTGACTATCTGAAGATGCCCCAAAGCCTGCTGAGATTTTCAGGAGCTTCACAATCAGTTCAGCTCCAGCATCCTTAGCAAGGATAACAGAGGGAGGGTAGTGACTGTTGCAGTAGCTGATGATGCTTTCATAGGATGAAATGCCCACAAGCTGCCAAGGAAGGGAGGTGGTCTGTCCAAGAAGATTTATGAGTGGAGATTCCTGCAGATTTAAAGACAATAGTTTAAGCTGCACCTTCTTTGCAGTTTTCAATTCATACTCACAGTACTCAATATTGGAAGGAAGCTCTGGCTTTAGAGAATTTGAAGGAGATGGAGCTGAAAACCCACAGAAACAGATGACCTTAGGGAGTCTGTCTGAAAAGCAATTCCTTATTCAAGCAGTAAGCTAACACATGTACTTCATCTCCAACACTTGCAGAACTGTATTCAGACTGTTGCAGCAGCACAACTGAAGTCAGTGAAAAATGTTAAGATTTGACATGTAAACCTGTAAAGACAGCTAGGAATAAATGGAGACCCATCAAGTTAAAGTCACTTCAGTACATGTTAAAAAGAGGCGTTAATCTATTGTTTTTGAAAATACATTAATGCAAGTTCACAGGAGAAACTGTGTCCCTCATTTTCCATTTATTGAGTCATCCACCAACCTGGGGACTCCTCATGCTGTTATTCTCATAAATACCACCCTGAACAGCACAGCAGCCCCACAGCTCACACAGGCAGTGCAAGTCAGCAGATGTAAAAGTCTCTCTGTCTATGAGCAGTTCCCATCTATTCTTAAACAACTGCAGTGAAAAAGAGCCCCCACAGAGAAACACCAGCTGGTATGGAACTTTGTTAGAAGTTTAGACTGAGTATCAGGGAAAAGCTCTTCTCCAGAGGGTGCTGGCACTGCCCAGGCTCCTCAGGGAAAGGGCATGGCCCCGAGGCTGCCAAAGCTCCGGGAATGCTTGGACAGCACTGCCAGGGATGCACAGGATGGGATTGTTGGGTTGTCTGTGCAGGGCCAGGGGCTGGACTGGATGATTACTTCCAGCTAAGGATATTCCATATCCTATTCTGTGTTTCTACAGGTTTTAGAATGAACAAATACTGAAATTGAGGGGACAATCCAGAACCAACCCAAATTACCCTACTTCTACAAGAATGTGACACTGGTACAAAAAGTACTCCTCAGGTTGCTCGTGCCCTGGAACACAGGGTTGAGAAAGTTTGAGATTTAGATCAAGGTGTCACAGAAGTGCTCTGGGAGGCAAAAACCTCCTGACAGTGGGTCAGTTTAACAGACTGCTGGAGGGAAGGTGGGAATTCCTGAGGCTGACTCACACTGTGTGCAAACAGCTATCTTCTGAAGCTTGAGAAGCTTCTGATAAGCAAACACATTCAGGTCAAAGCACACGAACGCTGGTAATTTTCCTAAACTGAAATACAATCATGGTCAAAGGCCGCCAGTGACATCTTGGTGCAGCACCTTGTAATGCCTCAGAGGAAATGGAGAGCAGAAGATTCTGCAAGTGGTAGAAAGCTGACAGGTGTGAAATGGGACTTTTCAAGATGATCAAGACCCTCTGAAGAGTTCTCCAGAAGCAATGAACTGGATTTAGTCACAACATCTTATGCCCTTCCTAGTAAAGGATTATTTTTCTTTTAAGAGAAGGGTATGAACCTCCACAAAAATTACCTCTTCGCCTATAAGCTGCTCCTCCTTTGCCAGCAGGACCATCATGTACAGCAAACAGACAATCATGCTGTGAGTCTGAGGGTGAGGGTTGGGATTCCAGGCATCAGAGAGGACACTGACCCAGTTTACTTCACATAAAACATAACCCAAGAACAAGAAACAACTCTTGGGGCTGCCTCTTTCAATCTAGGAAGGAGAAACAGACACGCATAAAATGATGCAAGACATAAGTACTTTTATATTTTTGCAGTTCCTTAGCCAACTGTAAATCTACAGTAGCACTTTAGGTCAGCAGAGGAGTAGACAAATGTCTTTTCTCCATCATTTTGTTCCCCATCTTGCAGTTTTACCTTGTCTCAGACGACTTGGAAGTTAGAAAAACATGGCAATAGCAAAATATATTAAATCTAACTAAAAATATTAAATACATAAACAAAAAAGGAGACACTCCAGCAGATCAACAAAGAGGGAGCTGTACAGCTATCCACAACTTTGTCTAAGACTCAAAAGCACTCCTTCACAAAAATCCATCTCAAGCTGAGCAGCTGTGAATGCTAAAACCAAATGTTTTTGTATTAGAAAGCCTGCTTTCTAATAGAACTGCCTCCTGCTCTCCAGCTATTTTCAAGGGCAGCACTGACCATGAACTTAATTCAACAGATGCCACAAACTCACCTTAAAGAACTCTTCCATAAGCATCTGGTCTGGATGCATTTCCTTCCATGGAAGCCTTCTGAACTCAGTGTGGAAAGCATAGAGAATAAACTCTGGCATTTTGGGGGCTGTGCAACACTCACAGTAATGCATTAGGTGTAACCAGAGAGCCCCATGGTGGCTTGGCAACAGCTTTTCTAGAATCAAAGAAAATGGCTGAATTAACAACAGAAAAAAATTCAATAAAACTTGATTACAGAAGAAAGTCTATTTTTGAAGATTAAAAACTTGTAAGTTACACTAAAAGACACTCAAAGAAAAAAATGCACACTAATCTTCAGTATTTTTTTCCTCCAAACCAACAAGTGGGAAGGCTGAGGCTTTCATGCTCACCTTTGAAGCTCTCATGCAAAAGCTTGACGCAATCTGCAAACAGACAGACCATGGTGGAGGCTACAGGAGTGTCACTCTCCAGCCAAGGGTAGCAGGGCTGGCTACTGAAAAGAATCATAACACAAATTTCAGTGTTCAGTTACCTGAGCATAAATATTTGCAATTTAAATACTCTAGAGCAGTGAAGTACAGGTATCAGCAGTCCTCCCAGTTTCAGCTTTTTGGGACTCTCATCTTCTTCCTTAGAAGAGCTGCATAGCTCACTATGCCACTGAAGATCCACTGAGTAAGCAGAAATAACTTGTTTGTTTGATATTTCATAACAGAGTTGAAACAACAGAGCTTTTCAATGATATAATTCACCAAATGCAAACTACCTTCTAACTTCAGTGCTGAAGGCTGCACTCACAACTCCAAAAGCTTTCAATTTTGAAAGCAAGCAAAATTTGAATGTGTAGTAACATAAGTAACTTTTCATGTGAAGACAGAGGTACACAAGGCAATAGATCATCACAACATTCATTTAGCCTGAAGTTTCTTTATGTATACCACTGGTGTTTGGGGTTGTATTTGTTTAGCTTTTTTGTTTTCTTTTAAACAGGTATTATAGATATTATGGAGGCTAAAAAAACGGGAATCTGGAATTCAAGTTTCAGTGTTTTTAAAACTGAGTGAACCCTTCAAATAATCAAGCCTTGCTCACATTATTACAAGATCTTTCTCATATCTAAAATAATTATTCTATCCAAACCTTGGAAAATTTAATGTAGGTCATGAATTAGTTCTGTAATTATTAAGGAAATTACAAAGTGAGAGCTATTTAAATGGAAGGCAAGACAGTCACAAATTATTAAAAAACAGGTAATAATGAAAACCATTCTTACAGGACTAAAGTCTCTATTTTAGCAAAAATTCATTTAATTTTAAAATGCAATATATACCTTGCATCTTCTTTCTCCAGGACCAGTATCCATGGTTTAAAGAGTCCAGCAATGACTGAGTACAAGGACTGCAATGCTAAAAGGAAACAAAACAAAGTTGCTTTTTTCCTTCAAATCAAAAACAGAGAACATATTACACTTTTCTAAATGTGCATATAATATCTGTTTCTCATTCTAACATTCACAGAATTATAGAATAATCAAGACTGGAAAAGATCTCTAAGATCATTGAATCCACCCATTCAATCAGCCCTTTCTGGTCAAATAAAAATTTAAAATACAATATGCTTAATAATAGCTTAAGTTAACAATAGGGCTGTTTTAACAACCATCATAAGCATTTTGCATTGTTAAGATGTTTTATTAATACACTTTTAATAACAGACCAGAGATTGTGGGGGCAATAACAATTCACACTTTAAACCTGCACGTATTAAAATGTGTTAATTAATATTTAAATTTAAATTACTTTAAAAAAAAAGTAAAAGCTGACTTTTTCCAGATTTAAATCATGCATGATGAAGTTCAGTAGTGTCTCCTTCCAAACCTTTGCTCAGAGCAAAAGACTCCATTTTTCTTAAGAAAGTACAATCGCCTCATAAAATAATTTTGAAGCAAGCTCAAATATTAAAAAAGTTTCCTTTCATATTACAAAGCATAAAGTCCTACATGGCCATGAAGTAGCCGCAACATTTCCCATCCGTATTTTAATATTATCATTATTGCACAAATGCAAAGTAAGAAGATTTTGCTGTATATTTAAATGGCCCTTAACAGAGAGAACTGGAGAAATCAGGTGTCTGTTCTTAAGTAATTTGCTTTTCAGAGACATTACCTGCTAAAATTCTGCTGCTGCCAACAGGCTCTTGGGCTAAATTAGCAACCTCAGTGTCAATCAGTCGTTTAATGAGATACTGCAGGAATGTGTTCACTGCAGCCACATAAGGAGTCCATTTTGAAAACAGGCCAAAAGTCCTGAAGTCCACCGAGGCCAGTCGGAGTTTGCAGAAGGATGTAGAAAGCCATTCTATTGTCTCCCTGACCTGTAAAAACAAGGAGGCTATGAATGAGCTGCAGAAGGGCTGCACAGCAGTGTTATCTGTCACTGGAGAGCATCTGTTTCCTCTGAAAAACAAACCCAAGAGGCACCCACCTGTTCTGTGGAGAGCAGAGTTTTTGCAGCATCCCTCACCACAGGACCTTCAGCAGAATCACTTTTCTTGAAACTGCCCTGCTCAGTCACTGATGAATCACATCCCAAAGCCTGAAGTGATGCCTTCCAACAGTCAGGGCTTAGAAGTTGCTCTGATGAGCCTTAGGAAGAAGAAGGGAATGCATTTGTGAAAACCAGAAAGATGTCAGTCCCTTTCTCCAAGCAAGTCAAACAAGGCTGAAATTAGAGCTCCCCGCTTCATGTAAAATTAAGTGAAGTAGGAGTTTAAAAGCCCCAAGTTTAAGGGTGAAAGATCATCTCTAGTTTGCAAATATAATCAACTCAACATCTCCTTTTGGCACATGTTTCTCTTCTTAGACAGCTTCCCAGGCACTTTGTACACTCCTGACTGCAAACACACCCTGAGAGACAGCTGCTCTCTCAGCAGGTATGGTTTGACAAAGAGAAGCACTTTTGTTCTCATTTGAGGGGCACATCAGAATATGGGTGGCATCAAATGTCAACCAGGACATTTTCAGCAAATTTCAGCATCAGTTAACACATCTTCATAATTCCAGCTCTCCACCGATACTGAAGGGTAATCAAAAACAAGAGTTCTGCATTACAGACCATGGCATAATCATCATTAAGAGGTGCTTCCATAAACAGAAGACTCTACTCCATCCTTCTCCTGTTACATGGGCTGAAAATCTGTTGCCACTGATGTGTGTGCCTTGACCCACAGAAAAGCTACAATATGTCTGAAAAAACCACATCACATAGCAAGGCACATAAAAACACCCAAGGCAGAAACCGAAAGAAGTGTAAATAGTTCTGCAGTTTAACTCTGCTGCACAGGGTTCATATTTTTAAGCCAGAAGGGCTCTGCACAAAGCCTTAGGATGCATCACCTCAGATACTCACTCTGCACAAACAACCTTAAGAAATCACTGTAGTGGTCAGGGAACTGATACTGGAGAAGGTTAGTCCAGTGCTTGCAGAAGATATTAAACGGCATCAAAATATCTTCTTCAGGTTCCAGGCCACATGCATTGAGAGCCAAGTGAATGGACTCCAGGAGCTGGGTGCGTTCCGAGAGGGGCGGCTTGGCCACGCTCAGCCACTGTGTCAGGTCAAACTACAACAGAGCACAGGGAGCATTTGTGAGCAGGAGATTCAACAGACACAACCGCTTTGGGAGGAGGGAGAAGTCACCAGGGAAGTTAAATCATGACATTTTTATGTATCTAAGAAAAACCTCATGAATTTGCATCTTGTTGGCCCCAACTCCAAACCTCACTCTCCAAAGGCTATTGATTTAGCATACTGCAAAAGTCTCTAAGATCTATGAAACAGCCCTTGGCCAAGGGACTCAGGTTCATAAAGATGAGTCTGAGTTTCCACACAAGCATTAAACTGGACTGACGCCCACAGTCCATACATTTTCAGGAAGAGGAGCAAAGCCTTTGTAGCCCTTTATCACCTGCTCGGACCTTGGTGAGCAGGGACAATACTGCCACCATGGACAGCTCAGAGTCCTGCCCAGGACAGACTGCCTGCTGCTCCCAGCTGTCCCCCTGTAACTAAAGAGGAGAACCAGAGCAGCATCAAAGGCCAAGTGTTACACTAATTTCTCCACTGGCAGTATCATGAGTAACAGGAGATGTGCAAATCACATCTTGGTTTACCTTACTCTGTTTTATGACAGGCAGGAAGGACATGGGTACCAAACAGAGCTGGAAAATGCAGACACTGTCCCAAATTTTGGTTTGACTGTTAGATACCTGGCATTCACTGGCTATTGTAATGAATGTCTTTGCAGAGACACCAAGCAGAAGAAGTCATCAAGAGATGGTTTTAATTTCAGCAGTAAGCCCTGGGAAGCACATACTGATTCTATCTAGGCTAGAAAAGGCTACTTAAGCTATTTCCTTGTGACTCCAGCCCCTCCAGCTTAAATGTAACACTTACCATTCAGTACGACCAACACAGCTCTACGTAACCTGCTATTTTAAAGCACCAGATTTGCACCTCTTTCCTCTTTAGCTTAAGGACATGGTCTTTAGGCAAAGAACAACCACAGACGAGACCTCACCTTTGTCAGCAGCATGAAGACAACGTCGCTGTTATCCTCACTCAGAAAGGCCACGACTTTCTCATATAAAGTCACAAATTCACTGGGAGAGGCTACAGGAGTGAAGTAAGGAGAAAGGAGAGTACAGAGCCTCCGATTCTGCAGGATGGTCTGGAGCAGACGCTTGCACTCTGATTTGGTCCCACTGATGAACACCTGAGAAATGTCAGAATGGTGGAAAAAAACCAGCCAAATATCAGTCAACTGGAAAATATACCTCTTAAGCTTGTTGTTGAGATACCCACAGTTTTGGTTCTTTTATAAAAAAGGAAGTTTTTCTCAAAAACAAGAGACTGAGATTATAAGATTAACACCAAGTAAATGCTGTTATTCCACAAGATATAACACAAAAAAATATGTCTTCCTAGCTCACTTTAGACTGGTATTTGTGATAACATGTGTTGTCTAAATATACCCAGAATTACCATTTTTTCTGATGGAATAGCTTAAGAAAATGAATCCTGATTTCACCATCCCTGCTTGATAATAGGAAAAATTTAATAGAATTACATCTGTTAAGAACTTCTCAGTATTTCAGCTCTTAGAGGTGTTCAAGGACAGTTGCACACTGAAATAACCTGTATCTAAGATAAAAGTAAGTATCTGGACCCAAAGCAGAGGCTAATGATTTTCTCAGAGCACAAACAGAGCAAACATTACCACCACCACCAAGGACTTGTCTTCTCCACCAGCAAAGCTCTGATATAACTCACTACACAGAGAACACTGCAAGGCTGTGGAAGAAAGGTGTCTAAATACAGAGGCTGACAAGATGTGCATCAACCAGAAAGTGACAGGTAAAAGCAAAGTCTATGCTGAAACACACTTTTATGAACTGAAAGTATCCAAACCTTAGTTACCTGCCCAAAACTCCAGCATTTAACTAACACAATGACAATTTATTAACACTAAGCAGAGGCACATCAGAGCAAGTTTTTATTTTGCTTAAATACAAGCTTCACCTCTCCTAAAGACTGTGCACATTACACAATTAGCTGAAAACAAAATGGGATAGAAACTCAGAAATTAAGGTTTCTGAATTTGTTTGGGACCACCTCCCCCCATTAACAGCAGTGAAATTGGAATAAGCGTCAAAAATCAAATTAAAAAAATTTAGAAAATATTTTCATATTCAAGAAATAAACTCACTTGGCCCAGAATCTCAATGCAGGACGTGAAGAACTGTCTTGTGGGAGGATTACGTTGAGTTTCATCACACACATATTCTACTAATGTAAAAAACAAACCAATTCCAACTTTCTTGATTGCAGGCATAGGCTGCACCTTGTAGATATTTATCAGGGCCCTAAAAAATTAAGTTAAAAAGGCAAATTAAATTTACATATGGAGAATAACCTGTGACAATAAAGAAAGGTTTCTTGCCAATATATAACCTTGAGAGGAGTATTTGTGACACTCCCTGAGTATCCCTCCTTCTCATATCCAGACTGAAAAGTCACAGATTTAGCTCATGTAATTTTGCTGGCTGAAATGGATACTTCCAAACCTTAGAAAGTCTCCATAATCAGAGTCAGAAAGTGAACACTGAAAGATTTCCAAAGCATAGATCCAATGGATTATTTCTCCCTTTAATCATGTACTTCTCATATTCTCATGGCATCTCAACTGCCCTTGTGTTGCAAGAAAAACTACCCCATTTTATTTCACAAGCTCAACAATAAAAGAATTATAACAGAATCAGTCTTTTCTTGTGCACTGCCAAGTAAATGTTTCATTGAGACCAAACCCCTGTCTTCACTAAATCTGAATTAAAACAGGTGAAGAAGATACAGTTCCACAGACCTAAGTCCAAAGAACTAGCTCATCCACAGATTTTTTTTCAGATTAATGATCAAGAATGAAAAAGTAGTAGTGCATAAATCCTTTTACTTGTACAATCATTACACTCCATGGTAAACCAGCTACACTAAGAGAATCCCAGCAGAAATCTGGAAGATTGAGATAAAGTTGCTAAAGTGGACCTCTGGGATAAACTGTAAAAGTGAGGAAGAGGGCCTTGGATGATCCCATTTTATTCATACCCCCCCCCAAAAAAAAGTGGAATTATCTAGCCAGCTTTCACTGCATCATTTCGTTTCACCTATTCAAAAACTACTTCAAATTATAGCACTCTGTTAAAGATTTATGTCCTGCACTATAATGAAGAAAAACCCATAGAGAGTCATATTCACATCATGTAATTTAGCCTATGGCTGAGACAGCTGTGGTACAAGTTTGCCACTTCCTAAAGATTAGCACAGCATCCTTGTCATCTCAGTGTCCTTTTAAAGGATTAGGAGGGCTATTATAATGCACAGAACAATAAAAATAAGTAGAAAACAATAAACAGAAGTACAACACACTACTGTGTGCCCTGCTGAACCTGAGTGACTCTCTGATAGTAAGAATTACTGTGTCACAAACACAGAGGTCTCAGGATTCCAGCTCTGTTGCTGGCCCGAGCTGACGAGCATGACGAAAAACACACAAAGAGGTTCCACATGTTACCTCTAACACACTAAAATGGAATCACAAACACCACCACCCAGGGCAGCATCTGAACGACCTACGTTATGAAATTCTCCACGTGTACAGCTGCTTCCACAACACCCAGGGAAGGTGGCTTCATGGCTTCTGCCTGCAGCTGTCTCACTTCTTTACGCAAAGCATGAAGCTGCTGGCTCACTGCTTCGTTTTTGTGCTTCCCTTCAAACTAAATGACAGAAAGACATACATTCATTGCAGAATAAACACGGTTTTGCTAGAACTCTTCCATGTTGCAGCTATTTCCAAAAACAAAGCAGAGCCCACTCAGAGAACTCTGAATTTGGATGGCTTTCCCCCCTGAGAGCTTTCATCAGATTTAGTACAATGTGCCCAAGCACACATCTTGGTCATGCTCCTAATTAATTATCACACACACATTAATAGAATTCATGTCTTTTATCTGAGGCTATTAATCCACAGGGACTGAAACTTATAGGGATCAAAAAATTAATTTATTAAGCAACATGGAAGTATTTCCATAAACATTTTCATGCTTCTATTCCTATCAGCAAGCAAATTCCCCCATCCATACACTGGGAAGCAGTTTAGAATGGATGCCATGAGCAAAACAAATTATGCAACGACTTATTCTTCAGCTGTTGATCTGCTTCTCCTTTTGAGCATTACACATTAAATGTTTCAGATCACTAATAGGTGTGTGGATTTATTCAGTCAAATGCTACCACTTTTATAATAATTCAGCCATTTCACACTCATCCTGTATGTTCACCAGCCCCCAAACAGAGGTGATGCCATGCCCCTGACCTGGATGGTGAGCTGAGCTGCTCCCTGACAGCCTTTATTTGAAATTCCCCGGCACTCCAGGTGGAGGGTGATCTGCTCCTCCCTGTTGACATACAGCTTAGGCACCGTGTCCAGGATCTCACTGTTCAGAGCAACGTGCTGAGACTCCCAGAGAGCTGCAGTTCTGAAAGGCATTTATTAACAAAATTACCAAAATCTTTCCTGAAAACAGCAACGCTGAGAAATTTTTAAGAGAGGAGATTTCAATTTAATGTGCTGTTTAAACACTCATGACACTTTCCCGGAAAACATAAAAGGTTATTAAATGAAATTGAGCTAAAACTTCAAAGTAATACCACTTCAAAGTCAAAAAAAAAAAAAACAGGTTCATAAGAACAAGACTACTCAAGTAAGTGTGAGTTATTTTGAATTGCTTGATATGACAACCTGGAAGGAAACTGAACAGAATAATCTCTACAGGAAATGCAATTTTCCACCAGACCAAAAACAAAACAAAAACAAAACCTCAAATAAACAAAACAAAACAGAAAAAAGAGAACCCAGCTAAAATTGATAGTGGAATTGTTTAGACACAACCTCTTGGGGGCTTAGTAGCTTTTGTTCTGGTTCATAATATTGTTATTAAATTACTACATTAGGTAAGAACAGCTATAAATTGACCAGTTGTGCTTGAAAACAATTCACCTGGATTATCTGAGTTGGAATATTAAAAACAGAAAGTCTCTTTCATTCACAAAGCTACCAGAACCAGAAATCAGCTTCTCTTTTGGGTGCTTCACATTGCAACTACTACCTTAGTGCAAAAGGGTTAAATAATTCATTGTCAACAAATCTAGCCTAAAAGGAGGCTTTAGTCAGGAAATATGGCAAATGAGAAAATAAGTTAGATGCCATCTGATGTAATCTCAGTCATTAGGTAAGACCTGTGCACTCTTATGTCAGTTGAAGAAGTAGAATAATAACCTGATAGAACAGAAGAAGCAGAAGTCAAGTGTACTGACAGTCTTGTGCTAATACCATAAATGAGGCTGCAGTGAAGGGCAGCTTTAGGAAGAAACTGCTCCCTGTGAAGGTGCCCAGGGTGCCAGAGCAGCTGTGGCTGCCCCTGGATCCCTGGCAGTGTCCCAGGACAGGCTGGACAGGGCTTGGAGCAACCTGGGACAGTGGAAGGTGTCCCTGCCCATGGCAGGGGTAAGATGTGGTGAGCTTTAAGGTGCCTCCCAACCCAGGCCATTCTGTGACTCCACAATAATTTTAAGGCACTGCTGGACCCACTGGCGAGGCACAAGGAGCACAGACATGACTCACTTGGCGTGCTGCTGCAGCATGTTCAGGTCCCTGCGCATGAGCTGGATCGCGTCTTTCTGGCTCACCAGAGTGGCAGAGGAAATCACTGGCACAGGAGCTTTCATCGTCTGCAGAGGCAGAGGGGGCTTGGGAGTATCCAGCTTCTTCAAATTATTCATGATCCTCACTTTGGCTACAAAAACAAATTTTAAAAAGCAGAAGCAAGTTTGGTCAATAAGAAAAATTTAGGAGAAACTGAACAAAAACATTAGTTTCCATGCATGAAGTATTTTTAACTGCAGGCAAATATTTCTCAGGTTTCTCCTTTTAAAAAATATCACTCAACTAATGTTCTTATTTCTGTCAAACTTCATTTCACACAGCTAATTTTCATGACCAGCTCTTCCATCACACAAAGATTATGATCAAAAGACCCACTGGCTTCTGTGTTTTCCCCAAACACTCCTAACTTCCAGTTTTCCTGTCACTCCATTTATTTTACTCATCTAACACATGCACCCAGACAAAATTCTAAGCAAAATTCATCTTCCTTTCCCTAAACTGACCCTCACCTGTAGTCTTGTCAGCATCAACTCCTTCTCAGCACAGCCTCTATCTGGGTCAGCCTCCTCCTTCTGCTGATTTCCATTCAGTTTCTTTGTCCAAGCAGTTATGAAACTATTCCAGTTCCCTTCTATTTCCTCACTCCTTCTTCTTCTCTGGATCAGCCCCAAATCCAGTCTCTCCATGTCCTTAATGTACCAGCTATGATTATCACCCCTTCTGTGCTAGAACAACCCTTTCACTGTGCCAAAATTCCAGGGGAAACACACAGGGGAAAAACAACACAAAAAACAAACAAACTAACTAAACTAAACTAAACCCCAGAGACAATATGTCTTCAGGTACAGTAGGTTTTACCTTTGCTTTCACCTGTCTCTCTCTAAATTTTGGGAAAATGTTCAGAGGACACTCTGTGCAGAGGAACTTTCATGGAGCTCACCCATGATTCCCTAGCTCTGCTCTGTGACACAGCAAACTTGAAGCCAAAAAGCATCAATGTTAGCCTCTCACATGAAAATCTTACTGAGAAAACCATGACACCTTCATAGAAAATATTGTGCCCACAGAAAACAAACCATATTAGTATCTTTATTGACAGGTATCATCAAGCTCCTAAAGAAACCAGAGTTTTGGCATTCCAGGAATTCTTTAAGGCGCAGTTCCTTAACAGTACTTTTATCTCTTACCTGACAAAGGGTTGGTGAAATCTGTTTCCCCTGCAGAAGCACAGGTTGGATGTGTTTCAAGCTGAACCTGCAGCCAAAGGTTCAGAGCTTCCTGAAACTCATGGTGTATGAGTTCCACATTGACATATTCCATCCACAGATCCTGGAGCACAAAAGAATTAAATTATCATTCCCCATTTTGGTCAGCACCATGTGCTGTCCACCCATCCTAGTAGCTGTGGAACTAAAGTAACTACATAAAATACATACCTTGCAGTTTTAAGTCACAGGAAATTTATTACTAAGGGCAAAAAAAACTAAACTGAAGAAAAACACTGAACTATTTTTATTACATATATAGATATCTACTGAAAAGCATTTGTGACACTTAGAGATGAAACCTGGCACATGGTATAATTTCTAACACATAAGAGACAAAGGAAAAGACAGATTATTAAAAATCTACTCCTAAAAAGGGAATACAAGAGACCAAAATAGTCTAAAACATCATGGCATGATTAACTGCAGCCAGGCTAAAGCAGGCTGGATTTACAGTAGTCACACACACTGGAAGAGGGAAAACAAAGCAAGCATAAAGAAATGCCTTTGCAGAATAAGTCTTTAGGCTTGAAGAATAGAATAATAGAAGAATAACTGAAGAATAGAATAATACACACTCACTAACTTGTATTTGAACCCAACATTTTACAGACTACCAACACAAGCAGGTTTTGGCTTCCAGTCTTTAATTACTTAAAGCTGCACTTAAATAATCCTCTAACACTAACTTAAAACATAAAAAGAATTACAGAGCAGTACAAAAAAAGCATTGTGTTTCAAGAAATGACAGATATGCAAGGAATCTACATCTGAGTCCTCCTTCAAACATAAAGGAGGGCAGTTTGGGATAACACAGGATTTTAAGAAAAAGGTTAGAGCCATGAAGGTATCATACCTGCTGTATGTATATTACAGACCACATATATTAAGTAACACAACTCTCTCACTGATTTCAAAGACTCATTTTAGGAAGTGGACTTTAGATTTCATATTTTCAGTGTTATTAGCAACCCACCTGTTGATTCTGCATGACTTTAGCAAGTCTATGTGCATCATACTGCTTTGGTAAAGAGGGAATGTATGTATCTCCTTTCTGGAAACTCTCTTCTTCCAACCACAAAATTAAAACATTACAAAGCCTGAGGGGAAGAAAAAAAGAATATAAGAAAAAAAAAATCAGTGTGAATTTGATTGTTCTAAGGTTAGAATGAGGGCAATTAATTATGCCACAAGGTGGCATGGTTAAAAAAGCTATTTCAGGTGCATTTGCACTCACTTACTGCCAAGTTAAAGACCCACAGTGGAAAGAAGGTACTTAGAAAAATATGAAGGGCAGCAAAAAAAAAAAGAGAGGATAAATTCTGAAAAGGAAATAATTTATGCAATCTAGCACAAGACCCAGGACTGGAATAGTCTCTTATGTCAGAAAGTATCACCACAATCCCATTCAGAAGACCAGCAGAATAAACAGAGAACACATGAGCAAGTTTGGCTTCTCACCCCAGAACCTCTCTGCAGTGCGTGCTCCAAAAAATCATGCCTGAGTTAAGTCACATATTTTAATTTATTTTCAGAGTCTCATTCATGACTAGTTCATTCTCATTTCCTCCTTTGTTAAAACTTTAACATAAATACACTTTTTTTCAGCTGACAGCATTCCACTGACTGCTACCATTTTCACAGTCACACCATCCAAGCCTTCCTGACAAGGAAGCACTAGAATGCCATTAAATCTTCACACTGTGGTATTAAATATCACTAGCAAACTCCTGCTTCCTTCATCAGTGTCACTGGTGAAAAAATGGAAGTAGACCAACTCCAGGAATCAGCCCCTATAAACCCTACCAATAATTTCCCTCCTGTCCAGGAAACTAGACAGGTCATTAAACTTCCTGTGTATAAGATTTATTTGGGCGTAGAGTACTCTGGTTTTCTGCTGGAGCAGGAAACTTATTTGAAATCAAAGACTGAAAATATTAATCAAGTTCACCCTGTGACCATCTCTGGATTATTTTTCACAGACAATCAAGTGGGATTTATGGTCTCCCTCGTTTGTTTGTACAGTACCTACTGACTGCTGAGGGGAGCACTGAGCAGAAGCTCAGATTCCACACGTCCATGGCCCCTTAAAAAGGGACTCTTTTCAAATATTTCAGATAATCCTTTCAACTATTTCCTAGCAATATTTACATACTTCCTCAGATTTAGTGTACATGAGGTACTATTCCTCACAAAAGTGGGAATTCCCCAGCTGAGTAGCAGTGAGTGACTTGTCTCTCTCCTTAGCCTACTCCTAGACAAAAAGCGAGTCCTGTGGTGAGGTTTTGGTAAGCAGATTTACCATTTTCCAGGTGGCACAGAACACGTCTGGCAGAGCTAACCTTTAGGTTGCTAACCAAGTAAACTGCTTGAACCATGTGCTGAAGACAACAGTAAATTATCTGAAGAAGTAATCTTACTCAGACATAAATTCAGCCTCTGGTCTGTGACAAACATATATACATACCAACTAGCCTTTTACAGTTATAGCTAGTGATGTACATACAAGTAGCAAATATGCCTAAATAATAAATATTTTGCCACCATGGGGCTACCATTCATTAAAAAGCAAAGCTCTTCCCCAAAAGGAAGTGACAAACCTATCAACAATGTTTTATTTTTAGTAGTAAAACCATCCCCCTCTCAAACTAAACAAGTTATGCAAACAGAAGAATGGATTTGAGCCCAAATATGCACGTGGGGACATGGGCTAGTGGTGGTCTTGACAGTGCTAGGTTAAGTGCTAGACTTGATGATCTTTAAAGGCTTTTTCAAATCTGAATGTTCTCTGATTTTATGCTTTTAGTAAATGCCTCCAGTACATCTAAGGTCACATACTTTCATTACTCACACAGCCATGACCGTGCTGTAGCAGTTACTCAGGCAGTTGCATTGATTAACATGGAACTGGGCAGGCTTTTTTCTTTTTTACCTGACAAGTTCCTTATGCAGCTCAGGTGAAGTCAGGTAATCAGCTGAGCAGCTGGCCTTCTCTGGTGACCCGTCACTGCCCTCAGGACTCTCCACTCTCAGTGCTTTACTGGCAGCGTGGTGGAAGTCTGCCACCTCCGTCAGCCGCTGCTTCATGTCATTTAGCAAGTTAACATGAGCTGCACTCTGAAAAAAGCGTCTTCCAATACAGCCATCTACAGGTAATCTAAAAATGAACAAGAAAGCATCACTAAGCCTTGTTGCAAATGTCAAATCAGCATTTCTGCAGACAAATTGGCTCACCAGAGAAGCTGCTGGCACCCACTGCTTGCGGGAGCAGTCAGTGTAAGGCACTGACTCTCACTTGCTGTGCACTTAATTAATGCTTGATAATGTGCTGGAGCAGGTCAGACTCACCCATACTGTGGTCCTGGTCGGTGAAGGTACAGGAGGAAGAATTTCTGCCAGACCAGTGGCATGAGAGGGTGATCTGCAGGGGTAGCCAGGGCCTGGTGAGCCCAGCGGTAAATCATGAGCCTCTGGAGGGAAGGGACGATGGGCAGCTTCAGCTGGGTCTGGGCTTTCTGCAGAAACAACATTTCCAGACAGTGTGGTGCTGTAACAGGCTGTCACAGGTTAACTGAGCAGATTAACACAGTGTGAACACTTGGTAATTACAGAGGAGAAAACTCTGTAAGCAGTCACACATCTGTTGCAGGCCTTGAAGGATGAGCTGCCCACCTCACAGTTATGCTGAAGCAGACCTACATCTCTGGTGCTTACAAACCCCAGCATGATGGCTCTGACACAAGGCAAACATATGGGCCCTGGTGTTAATTACAGTTAATTACTGCTCTTCCTCACAGAAGTAGATGGCCCCGGTTTAGACCTCCAGCATGCTACTTTTAGCTTTTTCCAGATTACATTTAATACAGCTCTAGTGAAAATTTGAAATGCATAGTATAATTAATGTGAAGAGAGAACACAGAAGCATAAGCAGAACAAAAGCAAAGCAAACTATGAGCAGCAGCATCCCATCTTAGCAACCCCTAACAGACACACTAAATTATTAAACAGTCCCACTCCAAGCTCCCCTGGACTGTGCCTGAAGCAGGGGAATGGGAGGCCTTTCTGAGTTCCCAAGACTGGGAGCAGACTTCTTACTTCCTCATCCCCTACACCAAACCTGTTTTCCACACTCTTTTTGTTTTCCAGCTAAATCAAGACAAGCAAGCCAAAGAACAAATGCTCTCCAGACCAGCTCCAAGGATGCAAGACATGTACTTGACACAAGCCAAGCAAACCTATTTTCACAGGGACACCTCCTTTATTGAAACACACCAAAAGAGCTGAGACAAAGGACAGGACAAAAGTTACACTTTGAGAATGGACGGCTTTCCACTTGCTTCACTCCAGAATTTCTAACTGAATTTGGGCAAAGAAGCTGGAAAAGGCTGCAATGTAGCCTGAAGTAGTTAATTAAGTGCCTTGTTAAAGGAGCGACCTAAATAATTTTGAAAGCCCTGGAAAATAGTTCAGAAAGCAAGGAAAAGTAAAGGCCAGTCTTCTGCACAATTCAGGTCATCTGAGAAATCATCTGCTTGGAATACAGACACATCTTCCCACCTGAAAAATAAGCACTCCCCATATCAGGGGTATAGAATAAATCCACTGAAGGTTGTGAGGCATTTAGATAACCCAGAAAATTATGCAAAAGCACAAATTAGCTTTCTGTAAATATTGATATAATCAGGTATTTCCATTGTAGCTTTTAAATGTAAAAGAACTCAAATACACTCAAAAAGTAAATTAATATTTCCCTGCAGTATATTTTCTCCTGCACAGCCAAGTAAAGCATTATTTATACATTTATCCTGGTAAGAAAGTAGTACATAAGGGAACACTTCTCTCCAGCAGTTCTCTCTAATTTTAATGAAAAAAGATTGAAAAGTTGTCTCACCTTCAAAGCTTGATCAGGAGTTAAAGCATTGATAACCAGCTCCCCCTCCACAACTCTGCGAAGCTGTGAATCTTCTTCAAATATTGACTCCATATTCAACACCGTCCATGCAAACCAGACCTGGACAACACAGAAGTGACAAAAATATTGATAACAAAATGGCAGGGGCAGGATCAGGAAGCTTGATGATTTCTTAAGAGGAGTAAGTGTTTGACAGATTCTCATTGCAGAGTTGCAAAAGGCACTATCACATCTCAACAAGAAAACCTCTTTATCCTTAAATTCAAACTTCCCCTTTGTACCATTTTGGGAAAGAAGGGGAAAAGCAGACACAACTGACAGAATCACCCAGGAAGCTCTGGAAAGTAACTTGAATTCAAAGTATTTATCAGATAAAGACTGATCTGAAAGAAAAGTCAGGCTTTACGCATTTCTATCTTCTTAAACAGATCAAGAACAATAGTAGATTACAAGAAAATTTAACTAATATATCCTATTATATTAATTCTTTGATGCAGATTAAACAAACTCTCCCTGTGCAAAACATCCATGTTCCTTTTAGTGCAATAAACCCACAGCATTCTCTTAGGCTAAACTGAGATTTTATCACAAGAAAATTCTGGGACAGGAAGAAAAAGTGACCAAGAGAGAAAACTGAAAAAAAAAAACAAACCAAAGGGAAAAAAAAAGAAAAAAAAAAAAAACCAAAGAAAAAAAATCCTAGCTGCTGCTTTTCCCATCACAAAACACCACCATATATCTCACCTGAGAGGAGTTGGCACTGCCCTCCACAAAGGATGGTGTGACATTCCCTGCCACAATCCAGCTGACCAGTGAGGACAGCATACCCTTGTCACAGTGATAGCCCAAAGCATTCTGCACAGAAAGAGAAAACATTTGGGGTTTTTCATCAGCAGGTGATTTAGAAGCTACAGGAGGATCACTCAAATTTTATCCAGGTTCTTTTCCACCTCCTGTTGCTACTTTCCAACCTCAGCTCAGCCAGGAACCAATGAAATGCCTGCTTGGAGCTTCTATTTCAGTGAAAAAGTCCTGTTGCAAAAACTGTTTGGTTTTTTTCAGGACAGGGTGCTCCATTTTGTCCTAAACACTCCATCAAAGATTTGAAATGCAAAGAAGATAAACCACACTAGAACTCATACGAATGAAAACTGTGTTCCAAACTGGTTTTAGTAGCAATTATCATCATTATCATTAAAATATCAGACATTTCATTAGTCTTGACTGACTCAGAAAAAAATTTTCTGGACCAACTCAGAAAAAATCAGATAACCTCCTCACTCATCATGATGACTGGCTGTCCAGAGAAGCTGTGGCTGCCTCATCCCTGGAAGTGCTGAAGAACAGCTTGGACAGGGCTTGGAGCATCCTGGGGTAGTGGAAGTTGTTCCTGGACAGTGGAACTGGATGGGCTGTAAAGTCCCTCCCAACCCAAACCACACTAGGATTTCACAGTCGTTCTTGTTGCACTTCAGGAAAATACACTCACATCAAAATCTGACTGTGCAACACACGAGCTGACCATTTACCCAACAGCCACACCAAAACACCACAGCTCTGTATTTACCTTGTGCTGCTGGTAAAGCAGCTTTTGCACACAGTCCTCTTGGCTGTACTGAAAAGCAGCTTTGCACAAGTCATCCAGCAGGCAGAGCGTGGCCCGGTCCCTGTGCCACAGCTGCTGGCTGGTGAGCACCTGCACCCAAAACTCCAGGACTGCAGCTGGCCCCACTCCGTTTGGATGGTCACTCAAAAAAATGTGAGTCTGACAAATTAAAGGGTAAAGTTGGTCAACAGATCTCAGCTTTGAGCAAAGCTTTAGAATTTATTGTGGGACTGTTTGAGTTGCTTGAGGCTGTGGGGCTATCCTGAAATGAAACAATTTACAGCAACACTCTCTATACCCAAGTAAGGACAGCTTTGTCATCCTCAGCCTGCAAACTTCTGCAGATTCTGAAGCCTGGAGAGCAGAGAATCTTGTGCAATCAGTAAAAACAGACACAGAAGCCTTAAGAGCCTTAAGCAGGACACCTGCAGGCATAAACAGCACCTACTTCAAAAGTCCAGGCTGCTGTTCCTGCAAAAGGCCTCCCCAGAGTAGGTCTGTTTCCACCATCCCTTTCTATTGTTAGAGGGCCTTGGGTTTTGACCTCTCTGCACTTAAAAAAAACACTACTTCTCCCTAACTCAAGAACATTTTTCCATTCCAGTACCCTAAATTAATGGTAAAATGCAGAACTTGCAAACATTAATATCTCTGCTGCATTCCTCAAATAACACAAACAAGAAAGAAGCGCTGCATTTTACATTTCCTTTTTTACACAGTTTTGACCTGGTATGGAAAAATGAATTTTCCAAGAAGTCTGAAAGGTAAATACTGTTGTTAGTGTCACATGCACTGCCAGATTTAGCAAGTTTAAGAAAGGTTTGGTTTCTTGAAATTCTCCAACTCCTAATGTGTGATACAGGGTATTCTGTGACTGAACTGCCACGTTCAGTATCCTTTCTAACCTTTAACACTAACTCAGTCAAATAAGCTTGGTTTTCAACACTCTCTCCCCCCTTTTATTCTTTAAATAATCTTCTTACCTGTATCATACTACTGAGCAGCTTAACATTTTCTCCATAGTTCACTCCTGTCAAGTGCTGTGTCACTTTATGGGTAACCTGCTGGGTGACTCCTTGAGGGACTCCACTATCCAGATGAAGGAACAGTTCCACATAAGATAAAAACCTAGGGATGTCAACAAATGAAATTGAAATATCTCTCACTGCATATTAAACAGAAAGCCTGCTTCTAGAGAATTTAAAATCAGCTCAACATCACCAGTGAGACACAAACAGAAAGGCTTTGATTCACAACCACAATGCAGATTTAATTGCTCCAGTTCAGCCATACACTGGGCACAGTATGAACATTTCACACCAGCCTGTAATTCAAGGCAGCTCATCAGGACTACATACCAGCTCTTGATCTACATCAGCACCCAAATCTTACTCAGGATTTGTCTGGGAGACTGTCAGATGTCTAAACCAAAAGATTATTATTAACTTTCACTGCAACTGTGAATAAATTAAACAAATGTATAAGATTAAAAAATGAACATATTATGAACATATAATGCTTACTGTTCATTCTTCAGGAGGTAATACTGGCAAGAGTAAAACAAGGGTAAAATTTTATCCAGCACATGGACTACTGTTCTCAGATGTTTAGACTGGACTAGTACACCCAAAAGAGGGATCCCTTCAGCACAGAATTTCTCGATGCTGTCAGAAAACAAAACAAAATAATTTAAGAAAAAACATATTCACTAGCAGCAGAAAGAGAGAGAATTTATTTAGTTTTTATTAACTGAGATGTAAATACATTCATAACTTTACACTTTATCTTTGAAAATCTGAATAGCTAAATACAGAGTTTTTTCCTTCAGCTGCAGGAGTCATTCAATAGCTGACAGATTTGCCAAGTATTTCCTTCTCAAATATTTACTAAGTATCTCCTTCCTTCACAAATCCCTTTTAGGGGAGCAGCCTCCCATCTTCCAAAAATCACTAGAGATGCAAGCCTTCATCAAATTACTATCACTCACTAAACTCACTATTCTTGACTAACTTGGACAATTCGCCTCCCTCTCCAGGTAAAAAGCAAAGGCCAAACAGAGAAGGTGCAGGGGAACAAACTGAGGAGGTTCTTTGGTTTTCTATTTAATGCTCAAAGTTATGGAAAAACTTCCACTCTCAACCCAAAATACCTTAATATCAGTCTCAAACTACTCCAGTGCTTTAAAGTATCTATGGCACAATCTTATCATGAAGCAATGGCTTCCTTGGGGAAGGAGAAGAAAGGCCAGATAATATTTCCTTGGAAGAGTAACATAGCATTATACATAGAAAACAAGTTAGTGGAAATCTTGAATAGCACAGCACATAACCAAAGGGATCACAGACTCAGGGAAAACAGTTCTGGTGAGAACTGATAAAATTTTGTGTGGCTCTGTACATCAAACAAGAACATTTGATTATGTCCAAAAGCCTTACCCACAAACCAGCTAAATGCACTGGAAAAGACTGTGTTGGAACACAGTCATGGCTAAGAGGTTCACTGCTCTTATAATGCTCTTTATTTACCATTCCCAGAGGAGCGGGTTTTTTCTCCTCACTATTTTCTGAATGCAGTGCTGCCCTGATAAAAGAAATTACCTCTAGAACAACCCTTTCAGTAAGTGTGGTTCAAAGTTACTCCTGTCCAGAGAAATTACTGTTAACCCTCAGCTTCAGTACTATTTCTTATGACTGAACCCTAAAATGAAGAAGGCAAAAAAGTACTACTAGCAAAAAAAAAGGAAATAGCATGTTGTTTGAATGAATTCAGGAATAATTTCTTCCCAAAAAGGATTATTAAGCACTGGAACGCGCTGTCCAGGGAGTTGCTGGACTCTCCATCCCTGGAGGTGATCAAGGAACGACATGGCACTCAGTGTTCTGGGTTGGGTGACAAGGTGGGGATTGGTCACAGGTTGGACTTGATAAACTTGGAGGTCTTTCCCAACCTAAATGATTCTGGGATTCTGTGAAACTACAATCACAGAATCACAGAAAGGTGGGGCTGGAAAAGACCTTGCGATTATCCAGTCCAAACCCCTCCAAGGCAGTGTCACCCAGAACAGGAGACAAAGGAACGAGTCCACGTGGGTTTGAAATGTCTCCAGAAAGAGAGAATCCATGAACTCCTTGGGCAGCTGTTCCAGGGCTCTACTATCCTCAGCATAAAGAAGTTCTTCCCCATGTTGAGGTGAAACTGCTTGTGTTTTAGCTGAGGCTATTGCTTGCTGAAAAGAGTCCAGCACCATCCTCTGGACACCTGCCTTTGAGATGTTTATCTGCATTAATGAGATCCCCTTTTGCTCTTCTCCAGACTGACCAGCTCCTCCTCACAAGAGATGACAATCTGCTCAATCCCTTGTATCACAAGCCCTTTACTCTTTAAACAGGCACAAAGCTCTTAACAACCCTCAGCTCAGCATTAGGGAGTCTGCTCAGTTCCTGGGGCCGAGGCAAACACCCAAAAGGCCTCACCTGTGTCCCAGGGTGGTCATTGCCAGTGCCAGGTAGCAGCCGATGGGGACGTTTGCCTTCACAGCCTTGAGCAGGGGGTGCAGTGTGACCGACTCGGCCGCGTCCAGCGCGCTGTCGCAGGCGGGGACAGCCAGCCCACTCTGCTGCACCCCACGGTCATTCCTGTGCAGCTTCAGCCTCAGCACCAGACTCCACGCCCACTGATTGAAGGAAGTCTCTGGTGTTTCCCCATAGCGAACGATGCTGGCCAGGTAGGAGACCTGGAACAGAGCAGCAGGAGTGAGAGGAAGCACAGCCGTGACACAGCACGTGTGGCACTGGACTGGGATTTGGTCCTTGGAAGGGGACCTGGGTGATCTTTGGGGTTCGTTCCAACCCAAACCTCCTGGGATTAGACCAACAGCAGTTATTTTTTAGACATACCATGCAGTGTATCTAACCACTATCCTCCTATGGCCTCGACTTCCACCTCCCTCTTCTTCCCCCATCCCTTTAAGTAAAAGTTATCAACTTACACTGTCTGCTTAAATTTTTCCAAGACCTTTACCTAAATTTTAATTTTAATACTGAAAAAAAACACCAGACACAGTCTACAATAATGTTTAAAACATTTAAGACTGCTAGTGAAACAGAAAAATCCATGCAAAAATACTATCTGTCAATGAAAAGCCTAAAGCCTGGCAGGCCCTCCCTAAAAAAAGCCTGTATGTGGACAGGCAGTGTCACATGTGTAAGTGTCCACTGTCACAAAGACCATGTCTAGATCACAAGGAATTATACATCTCTGGGGAAAAAAAAAATGTACATGTTCTGACAGAGCAGTGTAAATTGCAGAGCTGGAGGGCAATGCATACACTTTATCCTCTCAGAGTAGGGGTACAAGAACCTAAGCACTATTTTCTCCAAATTCTAGTTATAGGCTCATGCAAGTCAGGACAGATTCACCAGCATAAGTGGCAACTAGGGCTGACATGGGCTTAAAAAAGAGAACTCATCTGGCTGGCACAAGACAACAAACCATGGGTAAGAAATGCAGGGGAGCAAGTCAGAACAGAGCAGAGACAAGGAACTGAGTATGGGAAGAAAAGGCTGGGGGGAAAAATACAGAAGAGGACAAAACATCATACAAAAAAAATTGAGAAGACAAAGCCCAGCACAATGTTAAAACCTCTGAATAAATAAATAAAAGCATCTTGGACTGAATATACAACACAAGGATTTTTTAACTTTGATTTTTCTATCCTTTAATTTGCATTCTGTAACTTGGAGCTATCCTTTCCTGAATCCAGTGTGCTGTAAAATCAATTTAATAAATGTGGTGTGTTCAGGTCACATAACACTGCCCACAGCTGAAAAGCTCCAAAAGGGATTATCATTTGAGTCTTTAAATAAGATAAGAGCTGGAGTGAGTTCTCCTATGCTCACCAGTAATGAAAAATAGCCTTCCTATTTTACACAAGTACTGTCTACCTCTGCATGAGTAAAGGAGGAGCAGTTTGTGACTATTCACAAACCTATTCACAAGTGGGTCAAAATTAAAATTCTATTTCAAGAAAGATGGAGAGAGATTGTTAAGAGCATGGAGTGACAGGACAAGGGGGAATGGCTTCAAACTGAGAGAGAGCAGATTCAGATCAGATCCTAAGAAGAAATTCTTTCCTGGGAGGGTGGGCAGGCCCTGGCCCAGGGTGCCCAGAGCAGCTGTGGCTGCCCCTGGATCCCTGGCAGTGCCCAAGGCCAGGCTGGATGGAGCTTGGAGCAGCCTGGGACAGTGGAAGGTGTCCCTGCACAAGGCAGGGGGTGGCACTGGATGAGCTTTTTAGTCCCTTCTATCCAAACCATTCTATGATCCTGTGATTCTCACACGGATGCTCAACAGAAGCCTGACAGTATTTTCAAATTCTGTTCTGTGGGTGCAGACACACTGAGTGTTGGTATGTTACAAAATTCTAGTTAGACAAAGAACAGTTTTATATAGAAGGGAAAAAAAAGTGAAAACAAGATCCTGCTCTGCAGCTTTCCCCATTTATAGCCATCCATAAGTTATTCCACTTAAGTAACAAGAAAGGATACCTGCTTTATGCTTTCAGAAAGCAGCCCAGCATATGGTTTTTGGGAGAGATATTTCTGATACGCTTCCAGGACCATCAGTGCAACTTCAGAATGGACAGCTGGATCCAGGTGAAGAGTATTCTGCTAAAAACAGTGTCAGAACACAAAACTTTGAGTCATTTAAGAGGTCTCTACAGCTGTACACTCAGCTGCACCACAGAGAAATAAATCCTCATCTTTTTCTGGCGGTTCAAATTAATTATTGCAGTATCAAGGCAAAAATCTTGCCCAATGAAAAAAATTCAGCTCAATGTTAAAGAGTACTAGGCTCACACTGGGAAATACAAAGCCCAACAACTAGATTGTTTTTAAAAAGGCATCATAATATTCACTTTCCATGTGCATTTTATGAACATATGATAATTAATCCAAAAATCCATAGATGCCATTTCCAAATTAGATAATACAGACACTTGAACTCTTGCCTTTAAAAACAAAACCAAATTCGATCACCATGTTTTTTGTATGAAAACACAGCAATTCCTCTATCAATTTACACATTAAAGAGCCATTTTTCCCCACATCAAAGGGTACAGACATGGTGTTGCTATTGCACAGCAAAGAATTCTGTTAATTTTCCCTAACATTCATTTTTATTTATATGTCTACAAGAAAGAGGGAGAAAAAAGTGAGTCAGTAGTCATGCACAACCACCAGCACAGCAAAGAGAAGAGTTCAGCATGACCAAATGCACAGAATGCAATGCTGAACTAAACCACTGAACACATGCAACATTATTCCACCAATTTATTTCTGTTTTTCTCTGAAACAGCACTCAACCTCAATTATATCCTGAACTCATGGAGCTCCTGGAGCAACCCAATATTATGGAATAATTCCCCATAATTTAAATGATGCTCGGAGTTTTGAAATGTCTCATTTCAATCATTACTTTTCTTGCACTGTGAAAAACACACCTACATGCAAATTATAGTCACACCAGTCTCCTACACATTTTTTGGAAGATTCCTCTATTTCTGCAGCCAAAAGCATTTTAATCATGTGACTCATAAAAAAATTGTCCTGTCAGCTATTTCTTTGTTTAGAGAAGTACAAAATCCCTGCTTAAATATCTCTTTTAAACTCACCTGCAGCACTGTAAGAAAACAGCACAAGCAAATCCTCAGGCAGAGTGCTGTAAAATTATTATGAAATTCCCATTTTGTGCCATTAGGTGTACAACCATAATATAAAAGCATGCAATTAACTGTATACAAATTCTGATCTACTCCCAGGTGGAGTTAAACTTTTCCTCTGAAAAAGTGAGGAGGTTCAGGCTCCTGTTTTCAATACCTACATGCTCACCAAATCCCCAGTTCAGCCCTTCCAAGATAATGCAAGCCAGTTTATTCTCCACTGCTGTCAGGCTGTAATTTAACAACCAGTCACGGATCAGGGCTATCTCAGATGAAGAAGGCTTCCACAGGTACAGGGGCAGTTCTTTAAACAGATATAAAGAAACCTTTGAGGAAAGAGAGCAGAAAGTGCAAATCAGTACTCAGCACACAACAATAATCAGCACTGTGCCCTGCAAGCTGAAAGGGAGGTATAACCAAAAACCCCACAGATAGCTCTTTAACACATCCATTCATAACAACCTGGTATGGCCTCTAAGTTTAGCTGCATGTCTGATTTAAATTATTTAAATTATAGATGTCAGCACTTACCATCCCCACCTTCTCAATGGTCTCTCTAATCCGATCCAGCAGTACAGAAATGATCTGTGTGTGGATGCTGGCAATGGCTCCCAAGAGCTCCCGACCAACCTTGGAAAACGTCTCTCTTGTGGAAAGACTAACATAGGACACCTGAGGAGATGAGCAGGGAGAAGTTACTGCTGCTGGCTGACCTCCACTAACATGGAAATAAAATGCCTTTTGGAAAACAAATTGGTCTTGGTTATTGAGACAAAGTTGATAAATGCCCATATGAAAAGTGAAACTGATTGCCCTAAAAGACCAGGAAAGTTCTGTGTCACAGTGCCAAAAAAAATTGTCCAAAACTAAACATAGGAACAACACAGCCACAGGAACTAAAAACAAAACAAAAGAAAACAAACAAACAAACAAACAAACAAAAAAAAAATTAAAAAAAAAAAAAACACAGAAAAAACAACGAAGTCCCACCAAAACCAATGAAAAAAAACCACCACATAAGGAATTCCAGAGCTACAAGCTAGACCTGCATGAGAAAAATAAAACAAAACAAATGTATTTTTATTTATTTGTTTCATTCTGGCTTCGCTTACAGAAAAGCTATTCTTTTTCCCAGAAAAAACAAGTACTTCAGTAAATTTTAATTCAAGGCTTTTTTTAAAAAGCAGGACTTTTTTAATTCTATGGAAGAACAAATTACAAAAGCCATGAAAGTCTCATACCTTCCACTGTTACAAATAAAAAAAGCATTTTCATTCTTTTCCTGAATAAACCAGTAACATTACTCACCTCATATATCTCCAAAACAACAATTTTGATAAAATCCTCATCAACATCAGCCCGTTTGGTTTGTGCCATCTGAGCAAATGTAGTGAGCAGACAAATTTCTTCTGAGCAGTTCATTGACTGAAGATACTTTTCAAACTGTGCAAGGTGCTCTGGATCTAGAAAAAAAAAGTCAAGTGAAAGAAACGTGATAAAAGTGCAATATGAAACTCATCAGCAGCATTTATATATTTATTCACTCAAAATCCCAGAGAAGTAATCTGTGGAGACCATTCCATGCCAACTACAAATTAAAATTCTGCAAGTATCTAGCCCCAGGTCTTGATTACACCCAAGAGCTATAAAGAAAGGCCAGTTTGAGCTTCCCAAACACAATACAAGAAAAAACATTTGTTCGGAATCTATCTGAAAACAGAGAACTGAACCTGTACAAGCAGGAGGGCTAAGACATGCTTTCACTCAAATTTAAGGCAGGTTTCCTCTCTAAATCCAAAAGAGATATTGCTAAAATCAAATAAACATTCCACTCCTCAGGGTGTGGGACAATAGGAAGGTAATGATAAAAAGGAAGCTGTACAGGACTTTAAAATGTTTTTTTTTAATTTCTTCCAAATAACTTTAAAGAAAGTCTGTGTAGCAAAACAAGCACTGAAAGCAGCATTTGAGCTGTAAAAAGTATTGAAGAGTGACCTGCCTTCTGTGAACCACAACATGCCAACAAACACTGTTTGCAGTGATTTTATCATAGCAGCTGAACATACAGAAAAAGCATCCATTGTGCACTCAGCTACCCAACCTGGGCACGCATGTGCTCAGTGTGCTTGTGATCAAACCCTTGCACTAAGGTTACATTCTATTTTAAGGGCTTTCAAGAATTTTGCAACTCTACTCCAACCTGAGAAGGTCAGGCCTGTACAGGCAAAACAGCTCATGGAACAGCACGCTAGAGGATTGTGCAATTTAGGAAAACGGTTTCTTCCAAACAGCAAGAGAAACCACACTGCTGACAGATACAGCAGGCAAACAGAGGGTCCCCTCATCCACTCACCTCCATTTCCTAATGCTGTTTTTTATCCTTAATGCTGAAGTTACAGACAACTCTGTACTTCAGGGTTTTTTTTAACATGATGGGGAAAGACATTAAAAATGACAACATCATGATTGTACCTAAAGGCACTTCAGGTACATTATTGTACCTATAGTCAGGAGAAGGGGTCAGCTGTGGGCTCCACACTGACCTCAAACCCACACCAAGCCATAGCCTGGGACTGAAGATGGGGACAAGGAATAAGGGAAGCAGAGAGACTCCACCAAAATCCTGTCCTCTCGTAGTGGAGAAATAACATCTTCACCATCCACTTGGTACTTGACCCTCTTCCTTTCCTCTAATCACACCACAATTCAAGTTCAGGACGCCCTAAAAATCACTGACTTCTCAAACCTTGATATTGGCAGCAAAGAAACTGTGACCACAAATAAAATCACAGTATCCTTGGATTAAAGGGATATTATCTTGTTTACAATCCTTGCCATGGGCAGGGATGCCACTCACTAGAATAGCAATTATGCTCCTGATTGCCTTAGGATTTTAGTTTTTATATTTTTCATACATTCTGCAATTCTTTAGTGTATAACTCTAAAATCCATATACAGTTAGCTACTGCTTTCCCATTTTGGTCAGACAAAACAATTCCTCTCTAAGCCTGGGAATCAAGGGAATATGGGAATCAACCTTACTGCCTCAGACCATGAGAAATGTAAACAAAAGTGAATTGTGGGAGACCAAACTTGGGGTAAATGCTTTCATTACCTGAAGCTGTAATTGGAAGATTAATCCCCAATATGCAAATGGACCAAATTTATAAAAATATGAAAACCCATGACCCACCATCCATTTTGGGTGTGGCCCTGGGGGGGCTTTGTCTGCCCTAAATGTACCTGAAGGCCCTTCAATAAATATAACTGCTTTTTATTCCCTTAATTTTGTCTGCTTTTAGGTAATCTCAAAAAGGCATTACTCCCATCCCTATGGATTTGATGCCTAAAGCTTCCATCAATTACCAAGGCTTGCTTCCACCTGTAGATTCACTACCCTTTTTTCATGCTTAATTTGGGAGAGGAAATCACTAAAAATGGTTCTCTCCCAAGAGAGAGAATGTTAATGTCATGATCTTCCAGGGTAGGAATTACAGGAAATTAAGCATTAATTTGTTAAGTGTCCATTGAAAGAAAATATTTCAGAAGATTAGATGGATTTCACTGGAAGAACTGTTGATATTCCCTGTCTAGGTCTAGACACTGGTGGAAAACAGTATTATGCTGACAGAACACACTGAGGAGAATGAAGAGGATAAAGAAATCCTGAATCAGCATACCAGGGACTTTGAAACATAAGAGTTAGCTAGAAGCAACACAATGCCTGAAAAAGATAATTATACTTTTAAAAAAAAAAATCTGTGTTTGTTACTGCAACCCATAATACACGCAGTAAACATTTTCTAGCAAAAACAAAAATAAAGATGTTCTACAGTAACAGTTACTGTTTTGGCTGGCAAGTGCTTATCAGATCAGCACCTCATCAAGTGCACACAACTACAATCTTCGTATCTCTCTCCCTTTCTGTGTAAATCACCTTAAATGTTACCTGAGATTGCACAGAGTCAAGATACTCAGTAACCTCTCAGAATTACCATTTCCTCCTGCTTTTCCACCAAGACTGGGCAGATGGGGTAACAGCTACCTGGGATACCAGCCAGCTGAGAAGTAAAACTGACAAAAATGAGATCTGCTCTCCCTGAAGACAGCAAAGCTGTGAAGCAGGGAGCAGTAAACTGTTTGTTTACCTGACCCCCTGTCAATCATGTCCTGAAATATTATCCATGAATGCAGCAGGAGAGGGAAACTAGCATTCCAGCTAGCCTCTAAATAGTTCTGCTATAGCTGAAGACACCACGTTCACTGTGGAGATCAACATGGGACAAAAGTCAAGAGGATTTAAAAATAAAACATGCCACTGAGGACAAGAAATGCATGAAAAGAAGTCTTGAGATAAAGGAAACATAGTTGGAGATGATGAGCAGACTCCCACAATGTGAGTTACTAAAACCAAAATTAGCAAACTTAGTGGGGAAAAAAAGGAGGACTCTAAAAATACATTATTTATAGAAGTACCAGCAGCTCAACAGTCAACCAGTCACAAAAAGAAACAAAAAACCAAAACTGCCACACCAACCCTAAGTGATGCAGAAGCCTGTACTTCAGGATTTAAACCTCACTCTTCAAATACTATTGAAGGTCAAGATGAGAAGTCATGCAAGAATACACAAGAGGTACCTCCTGCATGCCACTCTTGCAGCTCTGAGGCAGCCACAGAGAAAACCAGGACAGTAAATCTATCAGTTGCTGTTAAATGACAATTTGGGCAAACAGGTACTGGAAAACCATTAACTGCCCAAGACATTTCAGCAGCCACTGGACCAGTCATGCTGCCAAAGGTGCATTTAACAATGCAGCCTTCAAAGAGTTAAACCCACAGCTGAAGCATCAGCAGCTGACTGGGTTAGAATTGGTTCTGTGTGGGGGAGTTTTACCTTTGAGTCTCTGCTTGTAGTCAGCAGGTTGAAGAGTAGAGCAGAGCTGCTCCAGGTGCTCGTTCTCAGCACAGTGCATGACAAAGAAGAGCCTCCAAAGCATGCTGCTGGACAAGGTCCCATAGGGCATCTCAGACATGAACAGCCAGACTCCCAACCTGTTGGATTTGAGGAGACACTTAGGAACAGTTCCACCCTGATAAATCCCAGCATTTGGAAAGGAGGCATCTCTGGCCCACACCTCTGCTATACAACAGAATTAGGAATGTGAGGATGTGTATTACCACCTCATATTCTGAGCCAACCTCATTGTGAACTGACCAAGATTTCAGAGCTTCTGTCAGTTGCTATAATTCATGGCCTAATTCCTCCCCACCCTGAGGCTACCAATGCACTGAAAAATCCTACTTATTTCAGTCTTGTTTAAACCATTAAGTATTTAAAGCTACTCCAAATCCCAGTTTCAAGTATTCAACTCCTCCAAAACTAAGCCAGTGAAGGGATTACCCACCTTTTTGCCTTCAGAACATGTAGAACAGCTCTAAAAAACAGCTCATCAAACTCTAGTTGCAATTTTTCCACAGAGTAGGGGTGTTCTACTGATCCATATTGTTTATTGCCACTAACATACTGGGCCCAGTGGTCACTCACATGACACAGTGTCATCCTACACCGCAGAGAAAACAAGACAAAGAAGGATCATTAAGTATGTCATCACCACAGGAAAACAAAGACAAGGGCAACCAGATTAGAGTCTAGCCACAAGAGACATGTCCAAGATTTTGCCTTCTAGGTTCCAGAGGTTTCCATATAAATTGTATCAGTCAAATTTCTGTGTTCTCTTTCCTTGGTTTTGCAAGCTCGCAAGGCACAATATTCTGTTAGAACAAATTGGTTTGTGTATAACCTTTGGTGCCTTAAGGTAACTGTACAGGATGAAATGGCAGTACATACAGAAATCTCATACAGGAATAATTATACTCCAAAAGTTACTGCCTCCATAACACAAAGCAAAAGATGGATTTTGTTTCTGATTTCACTGTATTCCCCCTTGAGATTACACTCGTAGAAGCCATACAGAGTGAATGATAGAGATTTAAAAATAAAAAGCAGCATTTAGGCTTCAATTACATTTACTTACTGCAACAATAGGACAATTCGCAGGGAGCAAACTAAAAACCCCAAAACAATTCTGGGTAACAAAGGAAATAAAGCAGTAACATCATTTATAGATAGGGGAAATTCAATTTTTGTAGGGTTTCAGTGAGTACCCAAGACAAGCCTAACAACATCACTAATGTAAGTCAGCCTGGTGTTCCACAGCTCACCTGGCTCCTCTGCACCCACAGCATTTAGATTTTGCAATTCTCCATTTCAGATTCCCAGACTGGCTAATGTTGAAGTGACTAAATGTCAGAGCAAAACCAACCTGAGAACTGTTTGGGTGAAGGTTGGATTTTTTGGTTGTTTGATGGCTGGTTCTGGGGATTTTTTAGCAGCTCTGAATATCTAATGTATGTATAAAATACATTACATTCAATGTGATTCAATCACACCACAGAAAAAAAAAAAATCTCTTACTTGATGAGCTGACCAATTCTCTTCACAAACTGTCGGTACCGTGCTCTGTTAAATGTTTCTAAACCCACGGACAGAAGTTCCACTAAGGAGTTTGCAAAGGCAAAAATCTTCATCATCTTCTGGGGAGATGTTTTTTCAGGAAAATAAGCACCTAAGATAGAGACACAAAAAATAAGAGTCAAAAAAGTGTGAATTTTGTATTTTTAAGCAACTTAACAAGCACTCAAAGCAACAATTCACCATAGAGTGAACTGGAATGTATGCTTTGTTTATGAAATGAACAATAAATACCTGCTAAGTATGAAAGTGCAAATAAACTATGCAGGTAGTAAGACCTCTGGCAAGCAATTACAAATAAGAGGTGAGGGAGAAAAATAGTTCTGAAAGCACTTTTGGGAGTTGACTGATAACTAAACCCAAACCAGGGGAAAAGACTCTAATGTTTTGCATATTGCTAAGAGGTTTTTATTTATCCCATACACATGGCATACACTTCCATCTCATCTCTTTAGCCTGCAAGCTGCAGCACAAGTTCATTAATATTTTTCTCAGAGAGTTTCACAATACAGTAGCACTCTTGGCAGTGGCAGTCATTAATATAACTAGCATAAGCAAAATGAAGAATAATTCTCTAGCAACTGATTTACCTTCAGGTGTAAACCCAAGGAACTGCTGAAAGAGCTCATGAAATGGGAACTGTGACAACAGAGCAATCAAGTCATCTTCCAAGAGCAGAATCCAGCTTGTTTCAGGATCCTCATCCTATAGATAAACACAGATATTTTCAGTAGCTCTACAATAAAACTAATAGTAAAGGGCTTCACTGTTGTACTAAGTACAGTTTTGTGAGAAGTAACTGAAATATTTGAATTCTCTCTGCTAATACTCACTACTGGAAGCTCCACTCTGCAGTTATACCACAGATATAAAATGAGACTAAAACAAAAGCAAATTCAAATCATGCTTTTTAACTTAACAAGTCGAATTTTCTTCACCCATTTCACAAAGATCAATGATCTTGAACAAAAGCATAAAGGACAAAACAAAGAGGAAACGAAAGAAGTCATCTGCTGTACCTCTTCTCCTCCTTCATCTACCAGAGTCCAGTTCCCAGATTCCTTCCCAGAAGAAGAGGAACTTTTCCTTTCACTTGGTTTCATATGGCACATGAAGTCCACACGATTTCTGGTTTAAAGTGAAAGTAAAAAATTAGAAAACTAAAAATTCTGAATTCAGTAATCTTTCAGTTAAGGGAAGAAATTAAAAAATCCAGATGCAAGAGGAAGAAATCAGCAAGTAAAGCAGAAAGATGCCTGGCTGGGAAGGCCCTGGGTGTGTTGGTGCCAGCAACTGGACATGAGCCCAGGGTGCCAGGGGGCAAGAGGCCAATGGCCCCTGGGCTGTCCCAGCCAGGCTGTGACACAGCCCCAGGGCACAGTCCCTGTGCTGGCCCTGCTGAGGCACCTCCAGTGCTGGGACAGCTCTGGGCCCTCAGCACAAGAGAGACACTGAGGGGCTGGAGCGTGTCCAGGGCAGGGAACGGGGCTGGGAAGGGGCTGGAGCCCCAGGAGAGGCTGAGGGAGCTGGGAAGGGGCTGAGCCTGGAGCAAAGGAGGCTCAGGGGGGACCTTGTGGCTCTGCACAATTCCCTGACAGTAGTGCACTGTCCCCCCTGGGACAGCTGGGGAGGGCTGGACTCTGCTCCCAAGTTCCAAGTGACAGGACCATATGTAGCCTCAAGCTGCACTAGAGGAGGTTTGGATTAGACATTAGGGAAAATTTTTTCATGGAAACTTGGTCAGGCACTGCAACAGGTTGTTTAGGGCAGTGGAGGAGTCAACATCTCTGGAAGTACTCAGAAGGTTTGTGGCTGTGGCACCAGAGGACACAGTTCAGCAGTGGAAACAGTGGCTCTGGGTAAGGGTTGGACTCAACAACCTTAAAGGTGTTTTCCAACCTAAACAATCCTGTGATTGTAAATGACCCTGGGATAACCTGGTTCCTGACATGCAGGAGCTGTAACAGATAAGCCTCAGCTCTTTTACCAGTAAGAGCAGACCCTGTGGAGGCTCTGAGCTCTGGTATCAGCATTTAGAGCAGCACCCCAGACACATTAAATTGGCCCTGTTCCAAATACAAGTGTCAAAATGCACTGGCAACACACATTCCCTCAGGATACACTGGTTTTCCCAGGCAGTTCTAGAAATTAAATGTAAAAATGAAACCCTTTAAAATAACAGCTTTCAATAACAACACTCCCACTTAACCCAGACCCAAGCTATCAAGATTACAGTGACAACTCTAAATACCAGCATGACAACTCTAAATACCAGCAGTCTGATTCTTTGACCTCAAAATTTGGGCAGAATGAGAGGCAAGTTATTTATTTTATGTGGAGAACATAACTGCTTTCACTCGTGGCTGATTTCATTAAGTACCTTCTCCAAGCACCACAGCCCTACTAGATTTTAAATTTTTTTTTAAAAAAGGATGAAAAACATATCAAGACATCCAATCAGTGTGTACACCATCCCAACACCTTTACTTGGGGGATTCTATTGCAGAGACAGTATAAAAAACAGGCCATGTTGCAAAGTGAGAGGTTTTTCAGAAGCTACAGTAACAAAATGTGTGGGTTTGTCAGTCTTCACAAGCTATTTCACAGCTGAAAGAAAGCTGCATCATACTGTGTACAGCACAAGGAGGTACTGCCAAGGCTGAATTTTAAAATGAATGAGTAAAAGGAGCTTGAATTAAACTGTGAATCTATTTGTGCCCACTTTGATGACTTTGCCTGCAATGAACTTTCTGAGTTTTACAAGCAGACTGTATGTTGTGTCTTCTACTCTTAGATAATCAGAACATACTTATAAAATCATGTTCATACTTACTTGACAGGAGACATAAGCAAGGCAAGAGATTGCATGAAATGAAAGACACCTGATGGGTTACCCAAGACTTTGATCTGAAATTAAATGCAAAAATCTAAGTAAACGTCAATAAGCAAAGAGCAAGTTATTCTCAGCAGAAAAACTCACATTTCTCACTAGCTTTTTGTTAAGACTTCGAAGAATCCATAAAAGACAGCATCCACACTCTGAATAAAGTATTGCTATGGCAAAATATTGAATCTTGTCCAAAAGAATTACTTAGAAAAATTAAAGGAGGAGTGGGAGGGGAAAAACCCAGATCAAAAGCTCCACCAAAAAAAAAAATATACTGTGTGCCACATGACTCTCTTTGTGCCACATGTAGGTCTGGGCACCAGGGGGTAATTCAGACACTGAGCACAGGGGAAGATAAAATCCTACCACAGTAGGTTAATTGGACTCAATGATATTAAGGGTCTTCCCCAAGCTAATTTATTCTATTCTATACTTGTATTGCATTGTTTGCCTTTCCTGTTAGTGTAATTTTCCTGTGACTAGATTTCCAATATTTTCTCCTCTTAGAAGAGAAAATATGTTCTTTGGAAGAACACCGTGGTACCTTTGGATATACATTCACGCTCCCTCTGACCTAGACGAAGTGAATCCTTTGTCCCTGAACTGTCAAGGGAAACCAGTCCCACTTCAATGTATAGGATATAAAAAAGTGTGTTCTCCTGATCCCTTGCACAGCACAGAGCTGGCTTCAATCTCACTTTTCATATACAGCTGCTGCTTCAAGTCTAAATATGCTGGGGAGTGTTGGAGAACACTCCCAAAACCTTGTGCATAAGGCCTTGACTCCCTTTCAGGGAATCTCTCCAGTCAAGAGTGAAGTGTGTTCCCCTGTCAACCTGCACATGGTTGGCCTAACGTGGAAAAACGCATTCCCTGACAAACCCCTCAGTGCCACCATGATTCCACACATCAGGAAAGGCAGTGTGGGTCATGAGGAATTAAGCAGGCACAAGACACTCTCCTACCCACCATGCCACCCCCACTCCAACCTGCTGACAGTAAAGAATTAAACATTCACACCTGAATGAACGGACAAGCCCACTCGCTGATGCCAGCTGGACACCGAAGGATGTGGTTGAAGAGGAAGAGATGGTCACCTGGGCAGCCAATTCTCTG
The DNA here is from genome assembly GCF_036417665.1 of Passer domesticus. NCBI lineage: Eukaryota > Metazoa > Chordata > Aves > Passeriformes > Passeridae > Passer > Passer domesticus. The sequence continues at coordinate 2,828,733 of NC_087512.1, read as the reverse complement.
CAGCACAGACACCTAGAGGGAAGCATATTGAAATCAAGTAAATAGTTTTGAAGTTCATTTCCTTACAGTCTTGCTAACTAGAGTAATAATGTTCATCTCTCACCCTAACAAACCTGAATTTTCAGAGCATGTTACAGGAGAACAATATTTAAAATCTGTTTGCTTGCCTTATGAGCCACAAACCATTTTTTTTGGTGTAAAGTAACTATTTTTTCTACAACTGCATTAAAATCTGATTTATTTAGAAAATTGGCAAGAACAAAGGTTTCTCCAACATGGCAAGTCTGAACAGCTCTAGTTTCAAAATAAATAAAAGCACAATGAGTATTATTAAGTTCACTGTGAGTAGTATTGGCTGCTTAGGTGCCTGTCCTCACTAATGCTGCTTGACTTTATCAGACAAGGGAACCAATTCTAAAGATATCCTCAGAGATTCTGTTCCTCAAGTGGAACAAACCCCACCAAAAAAAACATTGCCCACGAGACAGGAAGCAAAACAGTAACACTTCCAGAAATTATTCCCGAGTTCATCCTGTGGATCAGATATTCCATGTCTACTCCCTCACCAGTCTCTGCAGCCACATGAGAAGGTCACTGTGAAACTGAGGATCTTCAATAACCCTGCGAGTGAAGCTGAAAAGGACACTGATACATTCCTTCAAGTGGCTCAAGTCTGAAGACAGATTTTCTGACTGCTTTGAAACTGTAAATTAAAAACAGAATTAATGAAGCTCTGACATGAAGTAGCAGCATGAACAATGGGTTTGGGGCTGGATATAAAACTACTCTCTCTATCTGCACACACCAAAAAATTTCAACACAGCTGCCTGCTAAATCTGTCAGAAGAGAATACTTGGAGTACTTTGTTTAATCTTATAATTAAGCTCTGGACACTAATTATAAGAAGAATATACTATGGTTATTCTCACACAAGGCCTTCCCTCAACACCAGCTTTGTAAAAATCACCATTTACCATGCACATAAACTATCTGGGAGGCGGAGTGCAAAGGGAGAAGCAATAAGAAAGAAAAATATCTGGGCCAGGAGGAGAAAAAATACTTTAGCTACAAGATTATATTGGCACGAACTCAAACACAAAACTCAGAATGAAAACCAAAAATATAATTCTAAATATTAAGAGCTTAAGATTTCAAACGCCTTCCGATAGAAAGTAAAGAAGGAAAAACATCCAGGTCATTTTAGAATTGGGACAAAGAACTATGTTAGAAATTGTCTTGGACAACAAAACATTGGGAATTTGGGTGTCCCACCCACAGAGTGTTCCTGTACAGTAATCAGTGTCAGTCTGTAGCCCAGACAGCAGAAGTCACTCCTGCATCCAGCTTTTACTGCCCAGGTGAAAAGTTAAGGGAATTGGAAATTTTCCTGTGAGAAAAAACTTTTACTGATCCCTACATAAGACTAACAGTTTTTTGTAACACAGGAGAAACACTCTGGCACACAAATTCCACCACAAGAGCCTGAAACTGCAGCCACACAAGGTGCTGGGCACCCTGACCAGGACTGGGAGCTGCCCAGACCAGCGAACACACCTTGTTCCTGCTGCTGCAGGGCCACAGATCTCAGCAGGGACGAGCTGCTGAGCAGCCTGTAAACATAGGACTCCACTTGCAAGCGGGACAGCACCGAAGTGTAGGAGTGCAGGGCCAGGGTCTGGTGCACGTGCTCTGCTTTGGCCTCAAACAGCTTCTTCAGCTCCCCCAGCACGCCCTCGTTCAGCTCCACTGTCTGGTAGCGGTGGTGGCCCGTCACCTTGCACTGATCTGCACACACACCCTGAAAAGAGAGCAAATATTTTAAGTCAGTAGTTCTGACGTTTTGTTGGGTCACCTTAACTGAAATCAATCGTGATATAACCCTCTCTCAAACAGATTTCAAGGCCTTCATAAAGTGGGAGGTTTCATAAATGGAAAAGACAAATATTTGGCAATATCCTATGTGCTTTTTAGAGGTACCAATCGCTGAAGATTCATATCCTTGACTTCTGAAGAAAAAATATTTCACAAACCCTCAGTAACTCAGGTTTGGAAACAGCCAGAAGTTACAGCTTCTGCAGCACTGAGAGATGTGAACAAAACCAGGTGTCTCACTCCCAGTGAGCGCACCTGCTTCTTAGTTTACAGATTTCCATATACATTTGGACCTGCTATTTTAAAGCTGAAACATTCACTGGAACAAAATAAATATTTCCCAAACTCCCAGGACTAATAATTTGCAGCAACTCCCTACTGCATGTTTAAAATGTTTTCCTCTGCCTCATCTCTACTTCTTCAGCACAAGAAAAGTACAATAAATAACATTCTTGCTATTCCTAATATAAATAACATTCCTGTTAATCTTTTATGCAATCAGGAAACATTCCTAAGAACCATCACTGGGAAAGCTTACCTTGAAAGCATTCCTCTGTTTTCTAAATTAGTAGAGTAAGAATTTTAAATTGGTATACAGACAACAATTATTCTGCACACGCAATAAATATATAGTGAATTGGGATGAAATAAAGCAAGTATCAATCTTACACAACTCTATGAGGACCTCAGAAGATGCAAGAGTGAAGCCAAACTTGCTTTTGGTACAGAAAATGATCACTGCAAACCTCAGAATCCAGTGAGGCTCGGTGTTATTCCCAAAGAAAAAGGAAAGAATTCAGATGTGTTCAGTTCCTCAGCTCTGATGAACTGCACTCACAGAAAGAGTAAAATCTACTCTATGCATAGGTGTTCAGCATCTTTGGACAATTTTGATGATGTGTGGGCTACAAACAGGATCAGAACGATTTCATTCACTCCCACTGTAATGCTGAGCTCCAAAGGCAAGTGTCACAGGAGTCTGGGGGAAAACTTTTCTGATGTGTGCCCCAAAGAGCTCCATAAACCCCTGTGGTTTGCAGACAAAAACGTTACAGAGTACCATGCCCATTCTGGAGGTAAGAAAAACCACAGCTACACTTATGGAACAAGACACTGCAAGTGGAGGGCACTAATATGAGCTGAGCTATGGGGCTGCTCCTGAGCACAACTCCAGCTCCCTGCAGCAGGAATGACATCAATGGAAACTGTCCCTACAGCTGGCAGCAGGCCAGGTGGGACATCACTGCTCCAGTCACTCCACCACTGTCCCCCACGTCTGCTTGGAGTGCTGTGAAACTTCACCTGACACCACAGACAGAGCTGGGTGTACACAGCTCGTCCTTTCTGACCCCAAAAGAAATCAACAACATATATCCCACTGCCCTGCACACAGAGGGTAAAAATCAAACAACAAACTGTCTTAAATTTCAAAAGGATGATATTCTGAAGTACTGGGTGTCAGTGGAGAGAAAGCAAAGAAAACAATTTTTGGGCATGGAACTGTTAAAACCAGAGGAAGTCCAGAGGAAGCAAAGAAGTTGGTAAGGGGACTGGAGCAGCTTCCCTATGAAGACAGGCTGAGAAAGTTCAGTCTGGAGGAGTGCAGAGACCTCACAGCACATTTCAGTATCTGGAAGGGGCCTACAGGGAAGCTGGACAGGGATTCTTCATCAGGAACTGTACAGGACAAGGACTAAAGGGACTAAACTGAAACAAGGGGACATTTAGGTTAAATATTAGGAAAAAAAAAGTCTTTACTGTGAGTGTGGTCAGACACTGGCACAGGCTGCCCAGGAAGGTTCCCCCAGTCCTGGCAGTGCTCAAAGCCAGGCTGGATAAAGCCTTGAACAACCTGGTCTAGTGGGAGGTGTCCCTGCCCATAGAAAGCAGGGTTGGGATTAGATGATTTTAAAGTCCTCTCCAACCCTTAACATTCTGTGATTCTTTTACAACAAAACACCTTAACTACGATAAACCTGGCAAGTAAAGTTAATTTCCACATAGTCTGGGTTCAAAAGTAGCTTCAGCAACAGCACCTGCACAGTTTTCTGCTGCTCCTTGAAAGTCCATAATCTCCCCTTCACATTTTGGCAGTCTGTTGTCATGGCCTGCAGCTCTGCCTCAGCCAACAGCAGCTGCTTCCTGCAGCGCATGTAGTTGAGGAGCAGCTCGTAGAACTCGTGCCTGTCCTGGTGAGCCACACTCTCAAATTCCTCGGCATAGGAGTCGACGTTCTCCAGCCACGAGCAGGGCTCAAAGATCTTCAGCTGCTCCCTGGTGAACGGCACCAGCTCTGGCTCGGAGGGCAGCTCTGGGTACAGCCTCTCGTGGTGCAGCAGGGGCTTCACTGCCATGATGGTGGGCTTCTCGTAGGACAGCTCCAAGGACAGGTCTGGATAAACCGGCCGCGGAACACGCGCCTTGGATTTCTCAGAGCGCTGCGAGGAGCTGAGAGGAAGTTTCTCTGAAGAGCAGGAGAGAGGATCTCTGAAGTCTTGTCTGTTTTCAGCTCTTCTGCCCTGTACAAAGCCCATCACTGACAGAGGTGGAGCAGCACTGGACTGAAAGGTACTGCTCAATAGATCAGAATTTCTAGATCCGCTAGCAGCGGCCTCCACAGGGCTCTGAGGTTTGTCCAGCTTGCTCTTCTCAATATCCTCCACACATTCCTGCTGGGAAGGATCAGCTGTGACCTCTTCTGCATCTTTGGGAGGCTCCGGAGTCACTGCCAGAGCCCCTTCATTTGCTGAAGATAAACGACTTTGGGGGATGTCAGACACATCATTTACAGTTCTCCTGCTGTCTACTTCATCTCTGAGCTGAATTTCTGTGAATTCTCCAGGATGTTCCACTTGCACTCTCCCAGCTTGAGAAGACCCTTCTGGCACAGGAGGCAGGAAAACATCATCAGGCTCTTGCACCCGGGGCTCCTCACTACTTTTCTTCTTTTTTTCCTAAGAAACACAAAAAATTAACAGTGTCACTGCCAAGTGAATCTCTTCATCTTGCATCCCAAATCCCACCAACACCAAAAGTAGTATTTGTCAGCGTTATGACTCCAAAAGCCCTTTTAAACATACTAATTTTCATAAATTTAATTATTATTATTTAATTATTTATTAAATATAAAAACAAATATACCAAACAAATCTCTGTTCTTTAGCTGCCCTACGAAAACTGTCTGCCAGTGTGTGGTTTTGTGCTCTTGCACAAGGCTTCAACACTTCTAAGCAAAAATCTATAAATATCACAGGACAGACTGTTTCATCAACACAGAAAATAATCAACATAACAGGTCCCTGACACCTAAGAAGAGTTACTCAATTTCACCTATGGACAAAAAAAAAAAAAGTTGAGTTCTCCTAACTCAAAAGTTACTCTGTGATCCAGACCCACCTTCAGTTTTACAGAATATTTTAATGACTGGAAAAATATTTTCAAAACAGTAATTTCAGAACAAAACAAGTCTGGAATGCAACCCTTAGTTGTACTCTAAAATCATGGTAACATCTAAACAATTACTGAAATACCTGTTTTAGCAGGCAATACACACTAGAGACATAGAAAAACTTAACTTTGCCATAAAAACTGTAAATCAATTTAAAATTACAATTAGTTTGAGGCTAAATAATTCCCATAAACCTAATCTAAGGTGTAGATTAGCTTCCTTCCCAAAAGCACAGCACAGGAAATTAACTAAGATTTTGATAACCTGTAAATCATTTGCCAACTTGTAAAACAAAAAATTGGCAAAGCAATTAGCCAGTCTGTGAATTGTGTAGACCTAGCATTGTGTGAGGAGCAAAAATGAGGAGTTAGGTCACAGTGCTCCAGTTTTGGATGACCCAGATAACGTAACAATCAACACAGGTGAAATGAGTACAAGCTTTTAATTTGGGGAAATAGTAATAGGAAAAAGACGACAGTTTTGGAAACTTGCTTACAGTATCACACTTATTTTTACTAAACATCTGAATGGTTTTGCCTTCAGAGAAAGCATAAATGAAAACAGCTCAAATCAAAGCATTAGCACACCTTTATCTCAAGACCAATTTTACTCTGAACATATGGTCACACGTCCTTTACTAAAAAAATGAATTATTCTGGCTTGCCTTTCATACTGTTTTCTGGTGTATTAAAACCTGTAAACACTTCACAAAAAAGCTCTGACTCACTAGCTAAAGCTGCAGGTGAGAGGCTAAAAATACATCAGTGCAATTCTTTAAGCCAGGACTTGTCATAATAAGCATCTCCTGACAATTACCTCAAAATCAATAACTTCCACAGGATACTGTATCACTAAATCATGTTTATACAGTGTATTGATCCACACACTTCACAAACACATCCTGGTCCTCTCCCCTCTACAATCTCAACGTTTCCTCTTGCAGTCCTCACACAGAATAAACTCCCTTTATCTCCCAGTATCAGCCTACATCCCTCCCAGACCCAGCTGTTTTTTAAAATTTATGTCCCTTTCAGTTCTTACTTTCCTAGGCAAAAAAAAAAAAAGGCATCATCATTAAAAGAGATTTCATCTGAAAAACAATGAGAGCAATCAAGTTCTGAACTAACACGGAGGAAAATTCTGCTTAAGCCACATATCAAAAAAGCCCAGAATGGTTTGGGTTGGAAGAGACCTTAAAGACCACCTCATTCCATAGGCAGGGACACTTGCACTAGACCAGGTCAATCCAAGCCCTGTCCAGCCTGGCCTGGAACACTCCCAGGGATGGGAAAATGCTCATCAGCCTTGCCCCGTGCCTGATGCTGCTGGTGCTGCTCAAGTTTAACTTTGGGGCTGCTATTGTCAGAAAGCCCTGGGCTCCATTCCACCACTTGGCAGCTCTGCAGCTGAGCCAGCCTCTCCCTCAGCTCACAAGAATTCCAGCTTTTCAAAGGATTACACTACAGCTTTTTCTGTGGCATGGGAATGGAAAAGTCCTTAACGTGACTGACCCACAAACTGCATCCTCAAGCACGCCCGGGTATTAACAGGGGTGAGCACAGTAATAGCAACAAAAACACCAGAAATGGGTCATGTGCAGCACTGGAGAATTCGGGGTTCTCACATGTGACACCTGCAGTGAATTGTTTCCCGGTGAATTTCACCTGGAAGGGATGGCTGGGGACTGGAGTCACCACACACATGTCCCTAATGAAACAGCAGTGTCATCCATGACTCACCACCTTCCTGCAGGGAGCCAGTTCTCTCAGGCAGCAGTTTGAAGGTCTGACTGCCTTGCACACGCCAGGGGGCTGAATCAAAACCAAAACAACGACACAGTAATTCTTCTGGGATTGCTCTTCCCTGCAATCTTTACTTGCCTTCCATTCAGGAAGCACACCCACACACACCTGACACTTAGATTTAACCCTGGTTTTACAGAACACTGGTCAATTAATTCAGTGTTTTCAAAGAGCTTTCACAGTCATGACTTCAATGTCCTTGCTCTATATGGTTGTCCATAGGGACAACAAGAAAGAGGTCAAGAAATCAAGGAAAACATTTCCACTATGTCAGGTAGTTCAGATCATTTCCATAAGCACTCTGTATAAAGAAAATAAAGCCCTCAGAAAGCTGTCAGTACTAATATCACGAACAAGGAACACACTCAAAATAGGATAAAAACCTAGAAATAGTGATACTTAAAAACGGCAGCACCAACTTATGAAGAAGCAGCACTATCACGTGTCACACACAGCATCATGTTCTCATTTCAAAGGCAAACGCAGACAAGATGGAGTATCACAGAATCACAGAATTATTTGGGTTAGGAAGGAACTTAAAGACCATCTCATTCCATCCCCTGCCATGGGCAGGGACACCTCACACAATCCCAGGCTGCTCCAAGCCCCATCCAGCCTGGCCTTGGGCACTTCCAGGGATCCAGGGGCAGCCACAGCTGCTCTGGGCACCCTGGGCCAGGGCCTGCCCACCCTCCCAGCCACCAATTCCTGCCCAACATCCCAAAATGTGTGCCTGCCCTGTGGCAGTGCAGCCATGGCCTGTGTGCTGTCCCTGCAGGCCTTGTCCCCAGTGCCTGGGCAGCTCTCCTGGAGCCCCTGCAGGCCCTGGCAGGGGCTCTCAGGTGTCCCTGCAGCCTTCTCTTGTGCAGGGGAGCAGCCCCAGCGCTATCCGTAGGGCTCTGTCCCCGCAGGACAGTGAAACACCGTAAATTCGGATAATTCCACCCCTGCACGCTCCCACAGCACTCAGCAGCCCCGCGGAGGCCGCGCCACAACAAAATAAAAACCTTGTTTACATCCTGCTACAGCACAAGGCCTGTCACCACCCTCACACGCCTGGCCAACACTAAAAACCCATGGGCACGGAGTGCAGAACAGGAATATTTTTACGGAACAAAAAAAAAAAAAAAACAAACCCACAACAACACCACCCACACACGCTCCCCCACCCTCCACCATTAGAGGCCGCACAAACACGGATGTAAACACGGCCTGGCGCGGCCGCCCCCACCCGCGGGCCGCTCCCCCGCCCCAGCGGCCGCGGAGCTCGCCGCTCGCCCCCCCGGCTGCGGTACCTTGGGGCGGGAGCGGGCGCGGCGCGGGGGCCGCACGGCCTCGGCCATGGCCCCGCCGCTGCCCCGCGCTCCGGCGGCGCCGCGCCGCGCAGGGACGGGCCGCGGGACACGCCCCCGCCGCGCCCGCCAATCGCAGCGAGCGACGGGCGGCGGGGCACGCCCCCCCCGCGGCAGCGGCCAATCATGGAGCGCGGTTGGGGAGGGGCGGGGCCGCGGCCGTGAGGGCGGGGCGGGGCGGGGCGGGGCGGGCTGAGGGGGTGAGGGAGCGGAGGGGGCGGAGAGGGGCGGGGAGCGACGGACGGACGGACAGACAGATAGACGGACGGACACACACACTCTACAGGGACAGACCGACACACAGACTCCCTATGGGGACAGACAGACACTGCATAGGGACAGACACACGGACACTCCGTGGGAACACATAGACACTCCGTGGGGACACACAGACAGTGCATGGGGACAGACAGACACACAGACTCTCCGTGGGGACACACAGACACTCCGTGGGGACACACAGGCACTGCATGGGGACACACAGACACACAGACACTCTATGGGAACACACAGACACTGCATGGGGACAGACAGACACACAGACTCTCCGTGGGGACACACAGGCACTGCATGGGGACAGACAGACACACAGACACTCCGTGGGGACACACAGACACTGCATGGGGACAGACAGACACACAGACACTCCGTGGGGACACACAGGCACTGCATGGGGACAGACAGACACACAGACACTCCGTGGGGACACACAGACACTGCATGGGGACACACAGACACACAGACACTGCATAGGGACAGACAGACACTTATGGGGACACATAGACACTCATGGGGACAGACAGACACTCCATAGGGACACACGGACTCTCTATGGGGACAGAAAAACATTCATGGGGACACACAGACACTCTGTAGGCACACACAGACATTCTATGGGGACACACAGAAAGTCCGCAGGGACACACAGACACTACATGGGGACAGACAGACACTCCATGCGGAGACACAGACACTCCATAGGGACACACAGACACTCATGGGGACAGACAGACACTCCATGTGGACACTGACATCCATGGAGACACTCAGAGCACCCATGGGGTCACACAAAAAGCATCCATGGGGACCCACAGGCCATCCATAGGGACACAGAGTATCCATAGGGACCCACAGAGCAGCCATGGGAACTGACAGGCCATCCATGGGGACACCCAGAGGATCCTCAGGGACTCACCAAGTGTCCATGGGCACACGGACCTGTGGGGACCCCTCAGGCCATCCCCAGGAGAGTGGGATCTGCTGTGGAAACCAGCCTTAGGGACACACAGATTGTCCATAGGGACTGACAGAGGCTCCATGGATGAGCAGGGTCCACTGTAGGGACCCAGAGATCATCCACAGGGACATACAGACCATCCATGGGGACTGACACAGGGACATACAGACCATCCATGGGGACACAGGGACATACAGACCATCCATGGGGACACAGGGACTGCCCAGAGGGACTCACAGAGAGTCTTCAGTGAGCCAGAGACTGCCACAGGGACTCAGAGACCATCCACAGGGGCAGCCCAAGCTCCTGCCACAGGGAATGTGGGATGAGAAGCCGAGCCCCCAGGCGAGCATGGGGAGTGTAAGGCCACTTCTGTCTGCCCCAGGTGTGAGACACCTCCAGCAGGAATGCTGGCTCAGCCCCAGACCAGGAACTGGTGTCCCTCAGACTGTCCTGGCACCCAGCCATCCCCAGGGAGCCACAGCTGGAGCAGGGGTGACTTCTCCCCATGCCCAGAGCTCAGTGGCACTGTGCTGCACACATCACAGTCCCGTTAATGGCCTTGAGCAGGCACTGCTCTCTCCCTGGGACCTCTACTTAGGGCTTGAGAAGTCCTTGTGTTACTAGAGTAACCTGGAATTTGTAGTATCGACGGGAAAGGTAAACTGTTTGTGGGTGTAAGGGGAAACCTTTCCCAGCACCCCAAATTTGGGATTACTTCTGTGCTTTCAGTAAATGTGCAAGTTTTAGCCTCACCGGGCACCTCTGCGCCCAGAAAAGCCAAACAGCATCTATTGTGCTCAGTCAGTGGAAAAATCCCAGAAAAGAAACCATGCAAATTTCTGCAGAGCAGACACTCCCAGGGCAAACAGCCCTGCACGGTCTGCAGCTCATGGCTAATGACAAGCACTTCTCATGCCGTTCTCTTCTGGGGTTTTATCTCCCACTGCCGGGTTGCTATTGAGCAAGGACTGAAATAAAGGATGTGGTCTTGTAGGTTTCCATCCAGGAGAGACTAGGATGCTTTGCATGCATCCCAAACCCATCCCCCACAGAAACTGAACATGACAACTTTAAAAAGAACACATATCCAGAACACAAGACTCAAAACTTATTTTTTAAAACATACATTTATAGAACTAAGACTACAGCAGGCTCCTTCAGAAGAGTATTTGTATCCTTGGTCTTTCAGAAATAAATAGGATAGCTGATTCCTTGCCATGTGCACTCTGCACAGCTCATGGTGAGGCAGCAGGGCAGATGTTAGAGCTCATTGCCATCTTCCCCACACAAATAAATCCAGTAAAAACCCCAAGCACCGGTGGGCTGAGGCACATGCTGAAGCCACGCAGATTCAACTTGAAAAACATCATAAAAACATCAAATCCTGTTGCTCCAGGTCAGTGACCTGGCACCAGGTTTAGACAGGTAAACTGTGTTTATCCCCATGTCCTGTGTCCCTGTATCCAGTGAAATAAGGCAGCGAGGAGCAGTGAAGCAGCACTGCACACAGGGACATCAGAGAGACCAGCAGCCCCGAGGCATGTAAGCTTCTAATCAAAACCATAATCATATCTATATATGTGGTAACAACAAGGGCAGGAACTTTCAGGAGAAGTGGTCAGAAAAACAAGTTTCACGGCTTCAGTAGTAGATAGGTTTGTTTCCAGTGGTGCATAGTCAGAACAAGTCCAGAGTTTAGAGAATCACAGAAGTTAATTAAATGATAGAACCAGAGAATCCCAGGATGGTTTGGGTTGGGAGGGACCTTAAAGACCACCTAGTTCTGATGCCTTAGGATTTTAGCTTTTATATTGTTTATATATTTGTAATCCTGCAATTCTTTAGCGTATAGCCCTAAACTCCACATGGAGTGTTAGCTACAGCTTTCCCATTTTGGTCAGACAAAGCAATTCCTCTCTAGGCCTAGGAATCAAGGACATCTCACTTCTCAGGCCCTGAGATATGTAAACAAAAGTGAGTTGGGCGGAGCAAACTTGGGGTAAATTTCTTCATTACTTGAAGCTGTAATTGGAAGATTAACCCTCAATATGCAAATAGACCAAACTTACAAAAATATGAAAACCTGTGATACGTTTTTCCGGGTGTAGACCCTAGCGGGGCTTTGTACTTTTATACCTGAAGACCCTTCAATAAATATAACTTTTTATTCCCTTAATTTTGTCTGGCCTCTGTTTTTAGGTAGTCCCAAAAAGGCATCAGTTCCAACTCCCTGCTATGGGCAGGCTCACCTTCCACTAGACCAGGTGGCTCCAAGCCCCATCCAGCCCAATCTCCAGAGCTTACCAGGGACAACCTGATAAACCTAAAAGCCCACAAGACCCTCAGTGGCTGGAAGAGTTGAAGAAATTCCTTCAGATCCTTCCTGGGACCTCCCAGCAGGTTGGATGTGACACAGCCCCTCCCTGGGTAGATGCAAATCAGCTTCCACTTAAGCCTGGAGCACACAGCTAAGCCAGATACATGGTGCAACTGCTGGTGCCCCTCTAAGTAAAATTTCTGAGGGATTTGAGTAAAATTTGACCTAAATGACAAGTTTAATCCCCACTAAATAAAAGACTTCAGGTATAGGCAAGACCCTTTAGGAACAGGCAAAACCTGAGATCTGAGGGGGATGCACATAGCTTGGACACAAGCCAGTGTGCCCAAAGCGTCGTGCAGCACTCCTCTCAGCACATACAACTTCTTGGTTACACAGAGAGTGGGAGGCCCCAGACTTTCTAGATGGCTACACTTTAGAAGAACTTCAAATCAAAACCTTCTTCCAACACAGGTCACCGCTGTGTCTGGTCCTTTTCCTCCTCTGAGTGTGAAGATCCATCCAAGGAGTTTGCTGATCAAAGGCGTAGGTTTTTAGTAAGCGCTTTCTGAATGTACAAACAATTATCAGAGTCCTCAAATATTCTCTTGAAAAGCAGAAGCACTTCAGCTGTATGTGTCTGGGAATAACTGAAAACACCATCTCTGCCACGCTGGTCAGACCAGCAGTGTCTTCTGCCTTCTGGAAAACCTAGAGAACATGATCAACAGCGTCTAAACCACAGCTACAGCTCAGACAAGAGATGGGAGGGCTGTCAGGAGCTCCACTTCTAATTAGTCACCTCAAAATGTCATTCCTTAACCAATGGCCTTTCTTTCTCCACTGTCCCTCCTCCGTGTAGCTTCATCTCATATTAAATCCTTTCTTACAGAATGCCAGAATGGTTTGGGCTGGAATGGCCCATCAGGACCATCTAATTTCAATCCCCCTGCCACGGGAAGGGACATCCTCCACTATCCCAGATTGCTCCAAGCCCCATCCAACCTGGCCTGGAACACTTCCAGGGATGGGGCAGCCACAGCTTGTCTGGGCAGCCTGTGCCAGGGCCTCACTACCCTCACAGGGAAGAATTTCTCCCTTCTAGCTGATCTAATCTACCCTCTTTTAGAATAAACCATTCCCCCTTGTCATTTTACTATCTGCCCAGGTAAAAAATTCCTCCCCCTCTTTCTTTTAAGCCTCATTCCATCAAAAGTGGGTACTCACTGTGACTGTTAGAAATGTACCAAGCTGTAGCCATCAACTGTGGCATAATCAGGCTCCCCTGAAACACAGAGCACAGAAAATCCCCTTAGGTTTCCCATGAGAAGTGCTCATTATGTGTGACTAAACAGAGCAGAAGCACCACACACTGGCCATCCATGTTGAAGGGGTGGGATGCAAGAGTGAATGAGGCTCAAGCTAGGCTGGGAGAGCTGGGAAGGGTGCACTTGGAGAAGAGAAGGCTCCAAGGAGACCTTAGAGTTCCTTCCAGTGCCTAAAGGGGGTCGAAGGGAGCTGGAAAGGGACTTTGAGCAAGGGCTGAAGTGACAGCTCCCATGGCCAGAAAGCCCATGGAGCAGTAACTCACCTGGTGCACTGGTCGGGGTGGGCAGAGGTCCCCTCCTGCACAGAAGGAAACACAGAGCTGAGGATCTGCATGGCTAAAGGACTCCCTCTGCCCTGTTCTGCATCCCCCAGCCTGGGCTTTATGGAGACCTGACAAGGCAAGTCATGGTGGGCCCACCACGCACGGCCCACTTGGCAAACACAGGAATTGAACCTGACACAGTGGGGAAGACAGAAAAATAACCAGAAAACACTGACTCAGGGAAAAATTGACAAGTGAGCCTCAGGGCATGTCTTTGTACGTGCCTTTGCCCAGAGTGAGACATCAGGAAGCTGTAATTGGACGTGACTCCTCTCTCAGCGTGGCAGCCAAAGTGACAATTCATCCTTAGCATGAGTCTTGGCCTCAATCATCATCTTGCCCCTGACAGAAAAACCCTTCACCCTGTCCCCCTTGCCCAGCTTCTGTCCCACGAGAGTGAATCCAGCTCTGCAGTTCCTCCCTCCACCACAAATGCTTTTAACTCTCCTCAGATCTCCTCCTGTAATCTGTCTTGGTGACAGATCACACCAAGAGCCACACAAGCAAATATTTTCCTCCAGTACCCTTAAGTTCAGCTTCCAATAGACTGAAAGGAACAAAATATGCCTGCTTTGGGGGAGCAAGCATCATTTGCAGTAACAATTGCAGTTGTACATGTTACACACCTTACCTTGATATAGGTACAGGAGCTGGACTTCTTGCAGGAGTCACATTTCTCTGGGCATTATAGTAGTTTTCATAAACAACAGGAGCTAGGAAAAGTTGACAGTAGTGAAGTACAAGTCTCTTACAGGCATAAAATACTTGCTATACCAACATTCAGCTGTCTTTCCCCTCTCTGAGAAAATGGCTGATCAGGAAACTAAGAAACTATGGGACTATGACCTCCAGGGGCTGTCAAAAGTGGCAGAGACTAGTGTTGCAAGGCAGTGAATGAAATGCAAAATGAGTGTTTTCTGCACACAAAATGATGCTGACCAGAGCAGCCAGCTCCATCAGGAGTACACAGCAGTCAGCACTACTTTCTGAGATTGTACTAAGCTCTTACCTGGAGCCAAACTTCCAGTTTTGCGTAAATTTACGAAAAAATCAACATCCTTCTCAATGCTGCACATTTCTAAACTCTTGCGGATTTCCTCATATTTCTGCAAAAGGGAAATAAAGTGCATTTGTATACATCACGTCAAAAAAACAAGGCTTTTCCTCTTTGCTTACCACACACAGGGTGAAAGCCCAGTACTCACACAAGCTTCAGCATCAGGGGAATCACAAAATCCCAGAATACTTTGGATTGGAAAGGAAATTTGAAGCCCATCCCATTCCATCCCCTGCCATAGGCAGGGACATCTTCCACTAGATCAGGTTGCTCCAAACCCCATCCAGCCTGGCCTTGGACATTTCCAGAGATCCAGGGCAGCCACAGTTTCCCTGGGCACCCTGTCCCAGGGCCTCACCACCCTCCAAAAAAGTGGAAATCCCAGAGGAAACCTCATTTGCAAGAGTTTTGGCCAATCCTTCTGCTTGCCCACTCGTGCTGGTGTCTGTGGTCAATCAAGGGGCAACTCAGCTGTAACACAGCTTAGTGCACAGGAAAACAAACTGGGCTTTGCTTTCTACACAGAAAAATGAAGGTTTTCAGTCGAGGTACCTCATCATTCTGGACACAGCCCAGGGAGAGCTGGTTGACATGGAGCCAGAGGGCATTACGGAAATAGTTGATCCGCTCGCACTCCTGAGTCTCAAAGAACTGAAACAGACAAAACTGTCCATAACATCTTCAAAACGAGGGCAAATCTCTTTTGTCCTGATTGCTTCTCACCCCCACGTGCCACAACAAAACTAACTGCCAGGAGCAGCTGGTGCTGGTCTTCTGCAGGAAGCAAGGAAGCTGTGAGTCCTCCAGCTTGTCCAGAGGACAAATAATCCCTCTATGCAGCCAGGTAATTCAAAGGTGAGTACTAAGCTTGGCAAATCTGCAAGACTAATGGGGAGGGGACCACCCAGCACATTTCTGCCTCTGGGGAGACCAAGCCAGCTTCCTCAAGGCAGTACAAGTTCCCACGGTATCCTGTGCTCCTGCGGTCCCAGCCTACTTCCCTTACTGAGGTACCCTTAAACCCCAGAATCATTTAGATTGGAAAAGCCCTCTAAGATCATCGTATCCCACCGTTACTCCTGCACTGCCAAGACCACCACTAACACACTTCCCCAGATGCCACATGTACATGGGGTTTTTTTTAACATTTCCATGTTCTAAATGTGGAGCAATAAAAAAAAAAAAGGCACTGTGATGTACGAAAACAAAGGTGTTTAGCCTTCTTGCTCTTTCCTACACAGTCCTTTTCCAAGCAGGTTTGAACCCTTTTGAAATCTGCTGTCTGGTACACCTCAATTTCACAAGTTTTTACATGTTTCTGTGAACACCCACACTTGTTATCACTTATGACCTTTGCAACACACAGAGAGGAAAACTTCCACATCATCCATCTGCAAAAATGAAACTGCTACTTTCCACTCCCCAGCACAGAATCATTAGGGTTGGAAAAGCTGTCTAAGGACATTGAGTCCAACCACTAAGACAGCACTGCCAAGCCCCACTAAACTGTGTCCCCATCCTAGAGGCTTCCAGAGAAGACTCCAAAAGCACGTCAGCACAGAGACACCCATGCATGCACACAAAACAGAAAATTCAGTTCAAAAGGGAAAATTGGAAGAGCAGCCTGAAGAGAGGTAACTTGGAAGGGATCAGCCCAGCTGGGAATGGGAAAGATGGCTGCAAGCCTGAAGCAGATCTGAGATAAAATCTGTCTTTGCAGTCTCTGTCCACCTCTCAGTCACAGATCACAGGCCAGCAGCAGAGCAGCTGCTCAGCCCTCTTGCTACCAGTCTGGAATTCCCCAGTGTGTGCTGGAAATCCCTGCTGGTCCACTTCCCTGTGAGGCAGTCTGCTTCGGGCTGATACACCCACTCAGAGGGGCTCCCACACCACTGCATGGTCTGTGGGACACAAGGTGAAGAGCTCTTGGCACAGTGTGCAAGTGGAGATGGCTTCACCCGCATCCCCAGCCACCACCAGCCCCTGCTGAAAAGTCATGCAGAGCTTCAGACAGTCTTCTGAGCAACAAAGGTGGTGTTGAGGCTCCAGGACATACTAGGCTGGGGTCACTGAGTATACAGAGGTGACCACAGCTGCTCAAGATGATAGCCATGCCACACTTGCAAGCAGGTAGTGGGCAAAAATGTCACTACCTTGACTCTGTCAATTTTAGAAGTAGTGGAAAAATAAAAATAATAAAATAAGAGCAGAAACCTTGAAGCAGTGGGGCCTTGAATCCAGAAGCCATGCTTGAGACATACACACAGGGTTAGCTGCAATACATCCTGCTGCTTCACTGCCAGGGGAATACAAATCCAGGAAATCTGTACTGTCCCTGAGCCCTGCAGCCAGGATTGCAAACCCAGAGGATCGCACTGCCATGGGGAGGTGTTTAGGGGCATTTACCTCACAAGCTTTGATGTGCTCATTCTGCCACTCATCCCGGATCTTCTCCATGGTGGTCACACTCTGCTGGTAACTCCTGTCTGTGAGACAAATCATATTTTGGCTGAAGGTGTCTCTGCCCACGGCAGTGGGGTTGGAATGAGACGACCTTTAAGGTCCCTGCCAACCCAGACAATTTTATGATTCTGTGATTCCATGATTAACATTCATTAAAAAAATCCTTTCACTAGAAGATAATTCTAGGGCTGGGAAAAAGGCTGAAAAGGGTGGGGGATCAGGGATAAAAAGCAGAAGGACATGGCTTTGGTGGGACCATGCAGGCTCCTCCGGGGATGTTGCCCACTGCTGCTGTCTTGGGCGTGTGTTCCTGAGGAGTCATGCCTGACGCAAGAGCTGGAGCTCACCAACGAGCCACACCACGGCTTCACATCACCCTGACCCTGACTCTCCTCACCCTCCCAACACGGCATTTCCACACTCACCAGTGTCCTCCAGTGCTGATTTCGTCTGAGCCAGCTTCAGGAACAGCTGCCAAAAACAGGAGAGACAAGGAGGGTGAAGAGGAGGCTGTGTGCGTCACCAACGGCACCGCATCCCCACAGCACCAGCCTCCCCGTGTCACCCCAAAACCCAGAGCTGGGACAAGAGCCATGGGGCACGTGAGCTGCAAGCAAAGACATCCCTTTCCCCCCCCTTACACCGTGGCCACCCACTTCCCTGGGTGAACGCCTCCCCATACCTTCTCCTGCTGCTTCTGCGTGACCAGGTTGGCGTTGCGGTGCACGGCCTGCTCCGCCTCGTCCTTGTCCCGGCAGCGCTGCTCGTACAGACGCTTGGCCTAGGACAGACACACCTCAGGGAAAAGCTCAGCCTGCGAGGCACCAGGGAATGGCACAAAAGGTGCCCTGCAGCTTGGGAAAAGCCTTGCAAGGCAGGCTGCTCTTGGATTGGGGTGAAAAGATTCTGGCAATCAAGGGCAGGTCCAGGGAAGGGCTGGGGAACAGGCAGGAGCACAGGTTTGATGAGAAGCAGCTGAGGGAGCTGGGAAAGGGGCTCAGCCTGGAGAAAAGAGGCTCAGAGGGGACCTTGTGGCTCTGCACAGCTCCTGACAGGAGGGGGCAGCCAGATGGGGGTTGGGCTCTGCTCCCAGGGAACAAGAGACAAGAGGAGAGGAAGTGGCCCCAAGTTGCATCAGAGGAGGTTTAGACTAGATATTCAGAGAAACTTCTTCACAGAAAGGGTTTACATGCCCTGGAACAGGCTGCCCAGGGCAGTGGTGCAGTCACCATGCATGGAAGCGCTCAAAAAAGTTGGCAAGTGGCACTTGGGGAGCCGGGTTAGTGGTGGGCTTGGCAGTGCTGGGCAAATGGTTGGACTCAAGCATCTTAGAGGCTTTTCCAACCTGAATAATTCTCTGGTTCTAAATCATTTGTATCCAACCTTGCAAGGCTACCACTAGCCTTGTCTTTGGCACGCTCTTCACTGTTTCTGAGCATACCCTGCCCACCATTCACATAGATACAGCATCAATAGTCACAGCAGAGGAGAAACCCCTCTCATTTAAGCCTGTCCCAGTGCTCTGTATGTGTGTGAGGAGCAGCATTGATCCAAATGGCAAGAAACAGCAGCACATTTGCTTTACCTCCATGGTCTTCTTGTACTGAAGATTCCTGTTTTTGTGAATGGCCTCCATTATCAGCTCTATCTGTGAAGACAACAGACCTGGGGTCAACACATCACTGACCATCAAAGGTCCAGGACAAACTCTGTGGGTTACAAGAGGAAGAGCCACCGACCACACTGAGATGTGTTTAAAGACCTTCATCCACCCAAATCATCTTCACAAAACTCAGCTTTTGTGCTTCTGCCTAAGCCTTGAATTGTAGGCAATTGCAGCCTTTGTGTATGCAAAGGAGCTCTACAAACTAAATTCTAGCAATATATAGTACTGTACCATCTCCACAGACTCTGGCAAAACCGGGAAGCCCACTCCACTCTGCTAGGTCCAAACCAGTCCCTGGTTCTAGCAGTTTTCCCTGGTTTTCCAGACAAAGAAATCTCAAGCCAGAAGTTAAAAGGCTTGGCCATTTTAGCAGCCTCTTTGGAGATCATACAGCATCATGAACAAATGTTTTAAAAACATTCCAGTGTTGTGGATAGCCCCAAAACACAGACAAAGATGTGGAAGTGAGAAGAAGGAAGTTGGAGGTTACTACACAACACAACACAGTTACAACACATAGGAAAGAGTTCAGTACTTCCCAGCAGCATGGGCACTGGGGGTGTTGGCAGGGGCTGGGAAATGGCATGAGACAGCACCAGGATCAGCCCCTTGCTGGGGCAGGATCAGCACCCTGCAGGAAGGCAGGTCCTCCCGTGGTGCCTGACCTTCTTCCGATGCAGCTTTTGCTTTTCCCTGAAATCCTCCATCTTCTTTGCTTCCTCCCGAAGGGTTTGCGCCAGCTGGATGTGACCTTGTCCCACATTGTCTATCTCTGCAAAGAGAAAACAAATGCATTATTTTTATATATATATATATATATATATTCCTAAAGAGGCTGTTTCTCAAGTCAGCTTAGAGCACACCACACACCCCCTTTCACAGATGTGAAAAAGCTCCAGCTTGTTTGAAGCAGCCTCCAAGCATTGCTCACCAAAGTAAGGATCAGTCCTGCTGGGACCTGCTCCCCAATTTGAGAAAACTCTCCCAATCATGCATGTAAATCTAGGCATGTTTCAACACATTGCACTGCCCCAGGCCAGCAGGCAGCAACCTGGGGCAAAATGAAGGCTAAAACAATCTCAGGGTCCTCTTGCTGAAGGCAAGCAGCTACACTGTGAAACATCACCCCAGGATCCACCAAGGGAGCAGAGCTAAATGACAGCTCCGGATTCAACCCCCAAGGCTGCTCCAAACCCACAGCTGTGAATTGTCAGCAGTGATGAGGGCAGAGCCCTGTTAGGGAGGTCCACAGGGGCAGCAAAGAAACCTGGATCAGGCAAGGGATGGACTGGGCACAGGACAGCAGAGTGCTCACCCTCCAGGTGCTGTCTGATGGTACCACGGCAGGATGTGACACATAACAACATAGAGTGGCCAAAGCACCATCTTTTAGATGCTCCTTAGAATCACACACTCATTTAGGATGGAAAAGCCCTCTTAAGATCCTCAAGTTCAACCATTCCCCCAGCACTGCCAAGGCCACCACTGACCTATGTCCCCAGGTGCCACATCCAGACATCTTTTATATCCCTCCAGGGATGAAAACTCCCCCACTGCCCTGGGAAACCTGTGCCAGGGCTGAACAACTCTGTCCATGAGAAAATTTTCCTAAGATCCAATTTAAACTTCCCCTGGCCCAGCCTGATGCCGTTCCCTCTCCTCCTGTCCCTGTTCCCTGGCAGCACAGCCCGACCCCCCGGCTGTCCCCTCCTGGCAGGAGCTGTGCAGAGCCACAAGGTCCCCCCTGAGCCTCCTTTGCTCCAGGCTCAGCCCCTTCCCAGTTCCCTCAGCCTCTCCTGGGGCTCCAGCCCCTTCCCAGCCCCGTTCCCTGCCCTGGACACGCTCCAGCCCCTCAGTGTCTCTTGTCCTGAGGGCCCAGAGCTGTCCCCAGTTTTGAGGTATGAGTTACAGCGTGTTTGTGAAGAGGATAAGCCTGTCCAACAAACTCCAGATGAGCTTCCCATGCACAGCCTCCTATGCACAACATAAACATGCCCTCTGAGCTGCAGCCAGACCTGAAAGCCCAAGAGATCCCAAAATGATGCCCTGTGGGTCTCCTCTCCCACACATGTCCTGGCTCTCTTCGTCCCAAGCCTCACACACTGGGATGCACCAGGCCAGCAGTACAGCCTTTGCCTGGCCTCAGCACTGCACAGCTTTAGAGATTTCTCTGCTACTTTCTTCCCAAGCAATTGCCTTCAGGCTTTAGTGTCCTGGCAAACACAAATAATTACTTACGTTGCTTGAAAACATCGAGGGATCTCTTCAGCGTGCTGAAAAACACAGGCAGGGCATTAAAAGGGTGGAGAAGCAGAGTCAGGCACAGGCATCAGCAGAGCACCTCTTCCAAAACAGAGCTCACTCAACAATGGCCAAAGAACCTCAAAACACATTTGTTTACCCTTTTAGCAACTCCAGCTTTTTCCCTCTCAGCAGGTGTAACACAGCTCACTTGGTGTGACACCCACTTTACATCTTTCTGAACACTGGATGCTATTAAAAATTCAGAGTTTCATGTTTCCAGCAACCTCCTAAAACCATCATTTGGAACAGATAAACAATTTCAACATGGTGTATTTGCCAGTGGTTGGAAAAATAGGGAGCTTTTCTTCCTATTAATACTGCACAGTAAAGATGGCAGAAATGTTTTAAGTGACACCTTAATACGCAACTGTAAGTAAATGACCAGGGCATGTATAAAGTGCAGAAACAAAGGAGGAAGCAGAAGGCACTGAGGGTCACTTGGGAAATGGAGCAAGCTGTGGTGGCCACAGCATGCTGGGCTCTAAAGATGTGCATGGTTTGAGTCAAGGAAGTACCTGTACTTCCCTCTGGCTACAAAACCTGTCCAGAGGCAACCCAAGGTCTCACTACCCCCAGCTTTCTGCTCACCCACCAGCCCACGCCCCCCTGAGCATCTAACAGTGCTTTGGTTCATCTGTGACTAAGGGGAACTTGGTGGGCTCCAGCTCAAAGCCAATTAGAACCCAGCTGGGCACTGCTCATTCATGAGAATGATTTCAGCTCATCTTCTGAATGTCTCAATCACGTTTCAATTCTGTTTTGTCTCACAGCTTTCTTCCTCCTCTTCCTCCTTCACTGCTTCAGGGACACCCATAAAAGCAACCTGAACTTACTTCAGCTCTGTCTGCCCACAGGGCTTCTTCTTTGACAAGTTAATGAGCTCCTTGCCATATTTTTCTTCTATAATTGCTCTGTTGGGAAAAGAGAGACATCAAATAATAATCAATTGGTTTGGGTTGGAAGGGACCTGAAAGCTCATCCAGTTCTACCTTCTGCCATGGGCAAGAACACCTTCCACTATCCCAGGGTGCTCCAAGCCCTGTCCAAGCTGGCCTTGGACACTGCCAGGATGGGGCAGCCAAAGCTGCTCTGGAAAACCTGTGCCAGAGAGGTTCCCACCACACTCACAGCCAGGAATCCCTTCCCAATATCCCATCTAGCCCTGCCCTCAATGTGTGGCAATAAGTATTCTCTGTACCTGGCACTAATCCTTAGGGAGAGCACCTGAAAAAAAGACCAGATCTTGTGAGGAACATAATTAACATCTCTGAGAGACCATGTTATCTCCCCTTCTTGGAAGAAAGGAAGGAGGAAAAGAGGTCCTGTGTTGCAGTGTAAGAATAACCATTTTTTTGCAGCTGCTTTGAAATCACTACAGACCATCAGGACTGGAATTGCTTGGTCAAATGTAGTTCTCTCCATGTGGCCAGCAGAAAGGAACAACTACTGCTAGAGGCTGCCATTAGATCATCTACTGGATAAAACAAATAACTTTCTAAAATGCCTTAACTACTAACACAGATGGAGACTCCTGTGTGGTTGATTTCTGGAGTTTGGCAATGAAATTCACCTACCTTAACTCTAAAAACTCCAGAAGCTAATAGGGAAATTGAAAAAAAAGTATTATAGATTGGTATTTTTTTTTTATATATACCTAGCAACATTCCCATGAACACAAAACATCCAGCAGGAACATTTTCCATAGCTGGAAGTGTGTAACAGCCATGCTGGACAACTGGGCCAAGTCCAGGGAGTGGCAAATCCAGGCCCAGGCTCTGACCTCCTCCTGGCCAGACATTTCAGTGGCAACCTACACCTCCTTCAAGACCAAAGAGGGCACAGGGTGTAGAGGAGGCTTTTGGCACTCTGCATTGTCACTGATGAGTGGGACTTGGTTCTCAGGGTCCACTTCCTCGTGTGGAAGGTCCAAATTGTCCTGGAACATGGGATTCCAGCCTGAACAGATGTAGGTGCATTAGACACTTTCAAGTGCAGCTCTCCTCCTGTTCATCCCCATTTTGATTGTTCCAGGATGCTCTGTACTGAGTTGTGCAGTCAGAGGTTGGTTTTCTCCAGCTGTCATTACCAAAATGACATTAATTCAATGTACAGTTCTACAATGCTCTTCATATTCAGCCACTGATAACAAATAAAAAAGGCCAGATAAAGGTAAAATACATGGCCAGACCATCACCAGCCACAGAACCTCTGCTTATGTCATCTGCTCTGATTAATAATGGCAGTACCTAACCTAACTTCTTAACACTGTTCTGTGGGGTGTGGAGAGACAAAGACAGGACAAAGCCATGGCTCTCCTAGGCCAAGATCTTCTAACCTGACCTTCTGCAAGGAAAACAGCAAGGTGAACTTCATGGGACAGCCTTTGAACATCAGTCAAGCACGGCAGAAATCAAACTGGGAATGCCAGGAGTGGGAATAGTGCCACAGCACCACTCCCAGGCTCAACCCAACCCAAAGCTGTCCGAGGCTGCTCCCTACCTTTCCTTCAGAAAGTCTTCAAACTCTTTGCAGTTCTTCCTGCCATCATTCAGATGCTGAATGATGCTGTCGTAGCCAACTGTGCTGGTCAGATCCGTGCTCTGGAAACACAGGAACAGGAGTCATGTCCTTGCCAGTGCAATCCATGGCTGCTGCCACCTCCTGAGGCATTGGTGCGGCCACGGCTCAGTGGGAGCAAGCATGCAAGTGCCAGTTTATGAAATAAAATATTTCATTTTAGGGGTGGGATTGACTCCAGAATGAGAACAATGGTGGCAATTTGGGACAAGGCACATCTATGCCACCCACACTTGTCATAGATTCTGAAGGGTCATTTTCTTCCAAATTATTCCTTAAAAACATATATTGTATGGATGCATGTAGGAAAAAAAAAAAGAAAAAGTAAAGAAAAAGGAAAAGGGAAAAAAAAAGAAAAAGGAAAAAGAAAAAAAAAGAAAAAGGAAAAAGGAAAAGAAAAGATAAAAGGAAAACAAGAAAAAGAAAAAAGAAAAAAGAAATAAAAAAGAAAAAAGAAAAAAGAAAGAAAAAGAGAATGAGAATGAGAATGAGAATGAGAATGAGAATGAGAATGAGAAAAAGGAAAAGAAAAGAAAAAAGAAAAGGAAAAAATGAAAAAGAAAAAGAAAAAGAAAAAGAAAAAGAAAAAGAAAAAGAAAAAGAAAAAGAAAAAGAAAAAGAAAAAGAAAAAGAAAAGGAAAAGGAAAAGGAAAAGGAAAAGGAAAAGGAAAAGGAAAAGGAAAAGAAAAAGAAAAAGAAAAAGAAAAAGAAAAAGAAAAAGAAAAAGAAAAAGAAAAAGAAAAAGAAAAAGAAAAAGAAAAAGAAAAAGAAAAAGAAAAAGAAAAAGAAAAAGAAAAAGATGCAGTAATGATGTAGGCTGACTTACTCTACCCCATTCTTTCCCCATTCCTATGCCTGGCTGCAGAAAAAGGAGCAATAGTAGAAGCAGGTATGAAACTCAGCAACAGGAAACAAAAGCCACAAAAGTTATCAAGAAACCTGAAGAGGATAGTGGCAGGATGGAGAGATTCAGGAAATGGTTCAAAGGCAGGACGAGAGTATGCAGAGATCTGGCATAACAATGTGGGCAGCAGAAGAGGGGATTTCTCAAGAATTTGTTCCTGGTGCAATAAAGGAGAAGAAACAGGGCTGGTTAATTAAGTGGAATTCCCTATTCAAGTACTTGACTGTCAGTGACCAGAAAGCAAGAAGTGAAGAGGAGATGTGGTGGAGTGGGACAGGCAGAAAATCCACAGGTATCCCAGATCAGCTTTGCATGGGAAGACAGGACTGTAGAGCAGGACCTAAGCAGAAACCAAACTTCCTTTACAAAGTAGAGATGTCCCTGCAAAACGAGGTTAGTACTGATAAAACCACAACCAGCTCTCAGGTTGTTCCAACCAGCTCTGTGAAAAGGGAACACTGCACTGAGCCAGGCTCCATCTCATTTGCAGAACACAGGAACAGCCTCCCTTGAATTCCTGTGCCCACTTTCAAAGGAGACAAAATGGATGCAAAGCACAAAGCTGCTGGCCACTGCAAGCCAGGCAGGAGGGAGGGTCAGAGCCCCATCACTGCACATCCAGGGGCACCCAGAGGCTCCTGCATCCTGCTCTGCTGCCTGGCACACTTGGGCTCTCTGTGCCAGGCAGAAGGGTCAAGGGGAAACAGAATCACACAATTGTTTAAGTTGGAAAAACCCTCTGAGATCATAAATTCTAAACGTTCCCCAGCACTGCCAAACCATTCACCTGGCCACATCCCTGAGTGCCACATTTATATAGCTTTTAAATTCCTCCATGTGAGTTTTCCACAGGAGGAACTCCTGGCCTAGATGGAGCTGGGTGGGGCTCTATGGTCAAATCATGCTTTGCAGAAACCTTCTGGGCAGGTTTGGCACAGAAAGAGTCAAAAGAACCAGCATGGCTCGGGGTGTTCAGCTGGAGAAGGCTGCAGGGACACCTGAGAGCCCCTGCCAGGGCCTGCAGGGGCTCCAGGAGAGCTGCCCAGGCACTGGGGACAAGGCCTGCAGGGACAGCACACAGGCCATGGCTGCCACTGCCACAGGGCAGGCACACATTTTGGGATGTTGGGCAGGAATTGGTGGCTGGGAGGGTGGGCAGGCCCTGGCCCAGGGTGCCCAGAGCAGCTGTGGCTGCCCCTGGATCCCTGGCAGTGCCCAAGGCCAGGCTGGATGGGGCTTGGAGCAGCCTGGGACGGTGGAAGGTGTCCCCTTCCTGATCTGCTGTCTGGATTTGCACACAATGGACTCAATAATGAGAAGGAATTTGTGTGCTGCTTGTGATGTTTTGGGGTTTGGTTACACTTTCAGCCAAAAGCAGGGCTAAAATGTTCTGCCAGGGGTGTGAAAGCACGTCATGATCCTGCCTGAGTCACAGCCAGCTGCTGAGCTTGACACTTCCATCTCCTACCCCACTTTACATGGAAAACCCCTGCAGACACACACTCTGAAGAAAATGACAGTGGAGAAATGTTTCAATTAGAAAAATCCTCTAAGATTGTTAACTCCAACCACCCCCCAGCATTGCTCACCCCACCACTGACCCATCTCCCCAGGTGCCACATCCACATGGCTTTTAAATCCCTCCAGGGATCAGGACACCACCATTGCCCTGGGCAGCCTGTTTCTAGGATTAATAACCTTTGCCATGAAAAAATTTTCCTAATACCCAATCCAAACATCATTTTACACAACCTGAGGCCGTTCCCTCTCCTCCTGTCCCTGTTCCCTGGAGCACAGCCCGACCCCCCCGGCTGTCCCCTCCTGGCAGGAGCTGTGCAGAGCCACAAGGTCCCCCCTGAGCCTCCTTTGCTCCAGGCTCAGCCCCTTCCCAGCTCCCTCAGCCTCTCCTGGGGCTCCAGCCCCTTCCCAGCCCCGTTCCCTGCCCTGGACACGCTCCAGCCCCTCAGTGTCTCTCTTGTGCTGAGGGCCCAGAGCTGTCCCAGCGCTGGAGGTGCCTCAGCAGGGCCAGCACAGGGACGGGCCCTGGGGCTGTGTCACAGCCCCTGGCACCAGCACCCCCAGGGGCTTTCCCTAAGGGCCCTTTCCAGCCCCTCTGCCCAGCCTGGAGCTGCAGGATGACCCAAGTGCAAGACCTGGCACTTGCTCTTGCTGCCCCTCACACCTCAGCCCCTGGATCCTGCCTGTCCAGATCCCTCTGCAGAGCCCTCCTGCCCTCCATCTGTCTGTCCCAACCTTCCCAAACCGAAAGGTTTGGAGCACTGCACATGTTCATGGACCACCTCTTGAAGGATCTATATTTATTCCAAGCTCTCAGTGTCTTTCCTCAGCCTTGTGCACTTAGAGAAACGCACCAGAAAATGGTACTATTTTAGTAGTCAGAAGCACTGTGCAACTGTAGCTGGCTGTGCTGTCTTTGCTCAGTCAGTGCAGCCTCAAAAGTCCAGCAGAAGTTACTGAGACAAAGAGAAGTGCTTTATGCTGGTCCTGCAGGGAGCAGGGTGAGGAGAGGCTGCAGCTCCTCTCCACCCCACAGCCAGGAGGGTACAACAGGACAGGCAAAACTCACTGCAGAGAGGAAAAGGCCTCGCTGCAAATCCACCCACCTGGGACCAGCATCCTGCAGAAAGCAGCTTTTTGATTAGTAATTTTCCATTTGATTAGAAATTTTCCATTTTCCTTCCCCTACGCCAGCACCTTCCCTGCTCGTCCCAGAGACACAAAAAGCAATGGACTGCTCTGCCTTGATGCAATTTCTTCTTCCCACAAATCCCACCTTGTTCCTTTGAAACAACGACCTGGAGGTTTCACAATGCCTCTGCTAAGCTCCACCAAGCCAGTACCCATTTAGAGAAGGACAAGCAGGGGGAAGGGGAAGTGAAACAGCCACCATCAGTCAGCAGCCAGGGAATAAACCCAGGAATGCAGGGCTGCATCCCCCCAGCCATGGATTATTTTAGCAGCATCGCTAAAAACACTGCAGGGAGCAGAGCACTGCCTCATTGAAGGCAAAATTACCAAAATTTCACTCTCTAAGCTGCAACCTGTTTAGCCCACAGATCAGAATTAGAGGGGTTCTTAGCATTACTGTAATTTCTATTTTTACCATATGGTTTTACAACACCAAAGTGCACTGACGAGACCCAAGACTGTTGGGTTACCAGAAATATGTGTGAGAACAGGCTTGTGGAAAACAAGGCATGTACAAAGACAGTGAAAAAAAGTGAAAGAAAAGACCTCACAAAGTGAAAGAAGAAGAGCAGATGGCAAAAACAAATGAAAACAAAATGTCAGGCTTTCCCAATTCGTGCCAGTCACTACAGGCAGGACAAGGGCAAACAAACACGAGTTTTGGGGTATTTTTGTTTTTGCACAGCTCCCTCACAGGCCTATGGGAGTGAGTGACATGGGAGTGCATGCAGGGCAAAAAATGTTCAGCTTCAGGCATGTCTGGACTTCATCCCCTGAGCAAGCAGAAGCTGCAGTGGGGTGCCAGGGAGCAAACATCCTTATTCAAGAAAATTCATCATCTTGTATTGAGACCCGGGAGCACAAGCAAACTTCAGTGCAGTGAGCCAAGTGAGCCTGTGTTTTCCTGACAGAGCTCATCAGGAATATCACACCATCAGCTCCAGCAGTGCAGAGGCAGACACAGCACCCACTGAAGGAACCAGAACTGCTGGGGTTTAAAACGAAATCAATCCCCAGGGGAGGCTGGAAGAACAGAGCAAAGGGTGGGCTGCAGCTTAGCCTCCAACACAGAATCCAAGAATGATTTGGGTTGAAAGGGACCTTAAACCTCACCCCATTCCACCCCCTGCCATGGGCAAGGACACCTTCCACTATCCCAGGCTGCTCCAAGCCCTGTCCAGCCTATCCTGGGACACTTCCAGGGATTCAGGGGCAGCCACAGCTGCTCTGGGCACCCTGTGCCAGGGCCTGCCCACCTTCAGCCTTACCATCCTGTCCCCACAAAGAAATTTGGAGGTCATCAATCACAATCAGTCACATGTCAAAGCTGGGAGATCCAATACCAAAACTGGCCCAGGTTCTGAGAGTTTGCTCATTTTTTAGACTTTGTCCCATCAGGTGGAGCATACTTCCCCTGGGACACTCCCCAAGTCTCCTCCTTCTCATCAGGCTTCCTAACCACCGAGAAATTTGCTCCCACAAGAATAACATACATTTTTCATAGTATTTAGGGATTCTGCAGATAGAATGGGACGATGAGTTAATTTGGGGGGGGGGGGGGAAAGGACGTGTACATTTTGTTGGACCAGGAGATCTGAAGCTGAGCCACTGAACCATCACCACTAAAGAACAGCATGTGGCAGCATCTGCCACCTGCCCACGATTGTGCAGCAATGGCCCTCTTGGTCTCACCTTGTCTGGCAGGTGAAGAACCTACAGATAACAAAAGTTGTGCCTCACCAAGCTCTATGTAATGACAGGACAAGGAATTATTATTTTAAACAAAAAGATGGGAGATTCATATTAAATACAGGGAAGGAATTGTTTAGATTGTTTATGACTGAGGTTATTAAAACACTGGCACAGCTTACCTACACAAGCCACACCATCCCTAGAAGCATTCCAGGCCAGGCTGGACAGGGCATAAAACAACCTGGCCTCGTGGAAGGTGTCCCTGTCCATAGCAGGGTGGTGGACTAGATGGTTTCTTAGGTCTTTCCCAACCCAAACTGCTCAATGCTTCTATGATTCTAAGAAATCACTTGCTTCAGCAAAGACTTCTCCTTCTATTTTTGCCTTACGCAAAGCAATCTAAGAGGAAAATTGCAGGAGGAAGTGCTTGCCCACTCACAGCACTCAGCAGCAGGTGGAAGCTGGATGTGCAGCCCTTCACACTTCATCTTGATTTGGTTTTTTTCCTTCCTATCCTTACTCACCCCTCCTCCCCAGCCCTCACAGCTGATGCACAGTCACCAGTACGTGGTGTGGCAGCTGCTTGGGGTGGTACCTGCCTTTTCCATGGGCCCAGTGACCACAGAAGGGCCTCAGTCTCTCCACTGAGTCACATCCATCACGCTCCCATCCAACCTCAGTCAAGGGGCTTGGAGCACACAGGCTTCAGAAAGGACAAAGCCCAGGAAAATCCCTGGCAGCACCAGTGGTTTGGGGCTCGGCAAGAACCAGGGATTATTCAGAAAGTAGCCGTGTTTGCAGTAGAAGTGATCAAGCAGGAGTGAGTGCCCCATGAAACACCCCACATCCTCCTTGTCTTGGGAGCTGGAGGCTGCTCCTGTCCTGGTGTTTCCTCCCACTGAGCCCCCTCCTCCAAGATCCTCCTTCAAAAAGCACCACACCACTGCTGGAGAGGAACAAACCGGGCAGAAACAGCCGAAGTCAGCCCTGCGGCGAGAAGCTCTTCTTCAATCCCGTGTGCCACTGAGGCACAACAAACCCTGCCTACTCAGCCTTGCTGGCATCACAGTTGCTCCTCCAGCCCAGGCGGTGCTGCCACCACCACCCTCAAAACCTCCCCTCCGCACGTCTGCAAAGCACAGGGAGCACTGTGGAAAACTGGTGTGCAGCAAATAGCTGGGAAGCAGCTGCCAGATGCAAAGTTGGCTTTATTCTCCACAACAGGTTTGACACCTGTGTGGGATTTGAGTATTTGACAACACTATGCCAGTTAACTCGTTAATGATGCTGGGCGAGGCTCTGCACTTTCTCCTCAACACTCAGGAGCCCCAAACCTGGTGCCAGCTCTTCCTGGGGCCTGTGCTTCTCTCCCACATCCTACAAGATGGGAGATGCTCCCAGGCAACATCTGGGAAACCCCAAGCACCATTCACAGATGAAGATTTTCAGCCCCAAAAGACCAAATTGGGTAACTTACTTCCTGGTCACCAATACCTAGAATGAAGGTCCACCACAAGAGGAACAGAGTAGCCACAGAGTTTAAGCTTTGCAGCAGATATGTGGGTTTCCTGCACTTCTCCTTTTATAAAAGCATAATTCAGACTGAAAAGAATAAATTGTGGTTTTCCCTGAACTGTGGGTTTTCCTCCATGGCTCAGCAGCTGGCAGCAGCACCACACTGAGTGGATTGCTCCTAGTCCAGGATTAGCTCCACAACAAGAGAACATTTTTCGCCATGGTGTCTTCAAGTAGTTCACCAATGGGAAATTAATGGTATCAAACCCTTCAGCCTGGCACTGACTTCCTCCAGCAAGGTGGCAGCCACTTGCTGGGATTATTTTGGCTGCATGGAGCCGGCTGTAAAGCCACAACTCTCAAGACATGCATGGTGGGCAGTGCCTGCTGGGGATCACAGAATCCCAGAATGGTTTGGGTTGGAAGTCACCTTAAAGCACATTTCATTCCACGGGCAGGGACACCTTCCACTAGCCAAGGTTGCTCCAAGCCCCATCCAACCTGGCCTTAGACACTTCCAGGGATCCAGGGGCAGCCACAGCTGCTCTGGGCACCCTGTGCCAGTGTTCTACCGACCCAGAGCATTCAGCAAAGTCACCCCACGACCACAACCGCTGGCTTTGGAGCCAACTCTAACCAGACAGCAGTGATTCCCTCCACCCCGAGCTGCGCCCCATGATTCCGTCTGGCTCTATCCCCTCTGTCCCGCCGTGCTCCCACTCACCCAGAAGTTGTCCCTGAACCGCGCCTCCCGCATCCTGCTGCCGCCGCCGCCGCGCTCCGCCGCTGCTGCCCGGCCCGCCCGGCCCGGCCCGCCCCGCGGAGTCTCCTCCCACGCACGGTGCTCCCGCCCCGGGATGCCCGCGGCCGGAGGAGCGGGACGGGCTGCGGCAGGCGGGTGGGAGCGGCGGGAAGGCGGCTCGGCAGCAGCAGCCGCGGGACGGAGCCAGCGGGAGCAGCTCGGCCGGCGGCGGCACAGCCGGGCCCACGGCACCTGCAGCACCCTGCCCGCCCGCCTCGGGGCTTCAGGGGCTTCAGGAATACTTTGGGAAGGTTTCACGGAATCACAGAATTGTTAAAAAAGCCCTCCAAGGTCATCGAGTCCAGTCATTCGCCCAGCACCCATGCGCACCCATGTCCCACACATCCACATGCACAGGACGTTTTAATCCAAGGATGAGGACTTCACCACTGTGATTAATCCAAGGATGAGGACTTCAACACTGTGAAGCCTGTCCGAGGACAGGAAAACTCTCCAGGTCAAGAAACTTATGTAATATCCAGTCAAAAACTATCCTGGCACAGCTGCAGGCTGGTGCCTGTCCTGTTCCCTAGGAGCAGAGCCCGACTCTCCTCCAGGCTGTCCCCTCCTGGCAGGAGCTGTGCAGAGCCACAAGGTCCCCCCTGAGCCTCCTTTTCTCAGGCTGAGCCCTTTCCCAGCCATTCCTGAACACACACAACCCTCCTTCACCACACACATCCCGTGTCACACAGTTTATTAGGGGCCATTGCCTGACACAAGGCACTCCATGAGGGAGCTCTGAGCAACACTTGGAAAATATGAAAGCAAAGATGGGACACTATGTACTGAAATGCCTCAGCCGCACCCACCACACTCAACTGCTGCCTCTGCTTGAACACAGGGACAGCTAAAACACTCCAGTAGTGTAAAAAAAGGCATCTTCAACTTACAGAAATAAGTGTATAAGTCTGCTGAATTGTAAGCTGAGGCTGATTTAGGCAGACTAACCCTGTGTGTAGCCTCCTGACACAAGAGCACAAACCATGGCCATGAATCCATACCAACAAGTACATAAATGGGCTCCAAAAGAGCTGGAGAGGGACTTTGGACACGGGCATGAAGTAACAGAGCAAGGGAGAACTGTCTTCCCACTGAGAGAGGGTAGGGATAGATGGGATGCTGGGAAGAGACTCTTTCCAGAAAGGATGGTGAGGCCAGGTTTCCCAGAGCAGCTGTGGCTCCCCACTCCCAGCAGTGTCCCAGGCCAGGCTGGATGGGGATTGGAGCAGCCTGGGATGAGGTGCCCTGCCCACAGCAGCAGGTGGACATGGATGATCTTTAAGGCCCCTTTCAAACCAAACCACTGTGATCCTGTGATCCACTCACTACTTCCCAGCTTCCCAGCCCAACCCTTAGCCAGGGCAGCCCGTGGCACCACTCAGGAACATTTATCTTATGTTAGCAGAAAAAAATACCATCTGTTTTGGACTAAGATACTTTTGAACTCAGGACTTTCCAACTACTGCAGCACGTGAGTGAAACATGGCACAGGAACATCAAGTAGTAACCAGGGTTTAGTCACTAGGCAGAAAGAGAGTCACAAGCTGTAAAAGCTGTCCTGGAAGGAACGTGATGTTGGGCAGATCTGAGTGGAAACGTTCCACAGCAGCATTCCCTCACACCTGAGAGGCCCCCCAGCCACCTCTTCTGGGGCTATGGGGTAAAAGAAACGAGATGGTGAAAGACCACGGGATCCTCCTCCTGGAGCACAGCACTGTTCCCAGAAACTGTTATCTGCCATCTCTGGTTTTCAAGTGTGTGTTCATTTTTGCCCAGTACTGCAGAGCCCACTCTCTCAAAGCACTCAGGCCCTGAACAAGAGCAGCTTGTTAGCCTGAACCACACAAGAATGTTCCCAGCTGCCAGTAACTCCACAGGTTTGGAGTGGGAGGCAGGACACTGCTGTAGAGGAAGTTAACTGGGGACAGCACACACACCAAGAGCAGTCCTGCCCAGCCTGAATCCCCCTGCCCTGGGCTGATCCCAGCGTGGGCAGCAGGGCAGGGGGGATCCTGCCCCTGTGCCCTGGGCTCAGGTGAGACCCCACCTGCAGAGCTGCCCCAGCCCTGGCTCCAGCAGCACAAGGACGTGGAGCTGCTGGAGTGAATCCAGGGGTGGCAGCAAGGTGATCAGAGGGATGGAGCAGCTCTGCTGAGGGAACTAGGACTGTTCAGCCTGCAGAAAAGGCAGCTTTGGGGTGACCTAGTTGCAGCCTTCCAGTACCTGATGGGAGCTGACAAGAAAGATGGAGAGAGATGATTTACATGGGCCTGGAGTGACAAGGAGCAATGGCTTAAGTGACCATTGAAGAAGCCAAGGTTAGATTGAAAATAAATTCTTGGCTGTGAGGCTGGTGAGGCCCTGGCACAGGGTGGTCAGAGCAGCTGTGGCTGCCCCATCCCTGGAAGTGTTCACAGCCAGGCTGGACAGGGCATGGAGTGACCTGGGATAGTGGAAGGTGTCGCTGCCCATGGCAGAAGGGTGGAGCAAGACAATCTCCAAGGTCTTCTCCAAAACCATTCTGGGATTTTCAGATTTAAATCTTTAGCTATTACTGCTGTGACAGCTACACCTGCAGTAGTCCTGAGCCACAAAGACCAGTATCCCAAAGGCCAGGCACCAGGATGGGTCAGACAGCAATAGCAAGAAATGCTCTGTCAGTGTCAGACAGTTAAGAGATTCCCGAGAAGTCCAGTGGGCTATCCCTGTGTCCCCCAGCTGCACTGCCCTTCTGCAGGATAAGCTGCCTGGCACAAAAGATAAACACTGAGAAGGTGCCTCAGCTCTGTGGAGTTTTCCCACTCGACCATTAAGGACACCCCTGATTTCCAGAGTTCCTCTAGCAGGGCTGTGTACAGGGGAGTTCAGATCTGTGGTTCTACAGGCGCAAGAGTGAGCCAGAAGTACAAAAAGCAACCACTCAGAACACAGTATTTTTACATTCAGAACAGAGCCTTTTTACATGGGAACCTTTATTCTCACCGACATCTGTACATTCAAGTCGCACATGCTTTCGTCTTTGACGGAGCTGGAACACTGGATCACAACAGCCTGGTCTGTTAGAACAGTTTTAAGAGTTTATGCCTCAAAAGTAGACAGGAATTTTGTGACTATTTCCTTCAACTTTGCTTCTGTCTGGTCAGAGATCTTCCCTTCGGTCCTGTGGGAAGAGTTCAGTTAAATTGTAATACAGCAAATCAAAACAGGGTCAACACCAAGACAAACATGGAAGCTTTACAACAAACCTCCCCATTTGTAACAAATTCAGTAGAAAAATGAACACATTTGTTTGGTGCATGAAGCCATCCCACTGACAAATATCCCTTCTCCTGAAAGAGCCAGTCCTGTTTAAGAACTGAAGTTTGTTCACAAATTCTTCCAGAACAGCCATATGTATTCCAACAAGGCGCAACCTACGGAGCTGGTCCCCAGAGACAGAAAGCATATGATTTTCTTCGTGACAAAAAAAGCCAGGACCAGTTTCCAGGACAGGACTACGGAAATACTCATTCCTTAACAGTCCACTCAGCAGCACTTAACCCACAGTACACCCTCCAACAGCTCAAAGCTGTCCACAATATGGGAACTGAATCAATCAAGGTCAATCAAGGAACAGGTTAGAAGAGACACTGCAAGAAGTTTACTTTAAGCATCAGCTGCTTTTCCCAACAGCTGAAGCTGAGGATGGTAGATGGTAGGAAGGCTGATACAACCCCCAGCTTTGATACAGCCAGATGAATGCCTGATACACTAAACTAACAGCTCAGTGACCATTACCTGCACTCCAGACATGAGCACCCTTGGGATAAAGCAAGTAAACCACCATACCTGATTGTGGAGAGGAGGTCCTGGTGCTGGCTCAGTACATGAGCTAGGAAAGCACTCTCAAACTTTGTGATCTTGCTGGGCTCCAGCTTGTCCAAGTGACCTCTTACACCAGCATAGATGACTGCCACCTGCTCCTCAATAGCCATGGGAACTGCAGGAAAGACAGCACTCACACCACCCGAACTCTTCCAGCAGGACACAACAGAGTCCTTGGAAGACCAAGCGCACATGGACAGCTCATTTCAAGCAAAGCTGCATTTACCACATGCACAACAGACACAAATGCTAACCGAGCCCAAGCTCGTTAACACAAGGCACTAATGGCACCCAGGGCACTCACCGTACTGGCCCTGCTTGAGCAGCTCTGTCAGGCGCACGCCGCGGTTCAGCAGCTGCTGCGTGGCAGCGTCCAGGTCAGAGCCG
Organism: Passer domesticus; assembly: GCF_036417665.1. Taxonomy (NCBI): domain Eukaryota; kingdom Metazoa; phylum Chordata; class Aves; order Passeriformes; family Passeridae; genus Passer; species Passer domesticus. Next base: position 2,793,111 of record NC_087512.1, on the reverse strand, counting down.
AACTGGGCGAAGGCAGCGACCTCGCGGTACTGAGCCAGCTCCAGCTTCATGGTCCCGGCCACCTGCAGGGTACAGTCACAGCCACTGACATCACCTCTAAGTGTGGCCAGCAGCTTCAACGTTATCTGGCAGCTGACACTTGTCAGCTCTGCCTTGCACAACATGCAAGTCAATCTAAAAACTGACAGATGATTACAAACAATACAAAAATCCCACACTTCACCATAAGCATGCTATTTCCCCGCTGAAAGAGCAACTGTTGATATTAAATCTAACTCTATGTCTAGACTAAAAGACTGCTGTTAAGAGAGCATTCATAAGTACCCAATTCAACACTTAATCCTACACCTTTATGTAGACATTACTTCCCCTTCTCCCAAGCCTTTCTAAAACAGCACACAATGAAAGCATTAAAGAGTTATCTGAAGTCTGCTCTTCTATGATTTTGTAACATTTTAAAATGTTCTGGATTTCTAAGCTAAAAAGCTCTAGATTTCTAAGAAATCCAGAGCTTTACTCCCTCTCTGTTCACACCTACACACCACTCATCTCTAGCATGAGGAGGAGCAGCAATTTCCCAATTACCTGCTTCATAGCCCTGGTCTGAGCAGCAGAACCCACACGGGACACAGACAGACCGACGTTGATGGCTGGACGGATACCTTTGTAGAACAACTCAGTTTCCAAGAAAATCTGCGGGATAGAATTGTGTCACTATCTTGTTCAGAAGCCTGGCAGCCTCCTCAGAGACCAGCCACTAAGCTCCACGGAGATGCTGGGCTGTGAGGAAGCCCTACCTGTCCATCGGTGATGGAGATGACGTTGGTTGGAATGTAAGCAGACACGTCCCCAGCCTGAGTCTCGATGACCGGCAAGGCGGTCAGAGAGCCGCCCCCGAAGGAGTCGTTCATTTTGGCTGCCCTCTCCAGCAGCCGGGAGTGCAGGTAGAACACATCACCCGGGTAGGCCTCACGGCCGGGGGGGCGGCGCAGCAGCAGAGACATCTGACGGTAGGCAACGGCCTGTGGGGAGCAAAGACAGCTTCAGAGCTCTGCACCCCACCTAACACCTTACATTTCTAAACCTGAGGTGTTCTTACAGCTACAAACATGAATACCACACCACAAGGCCTAAAACCAAAGTCTCCTGACCTGTTTGGACAAGTCATCATAGATGATCAGTGCGTGCTTCCCGTTGTCTCTGAAGTACTCCCCCATGGAGCAGCCTGAATAGGGAGCCAGATACTGCAGGGGTGCGGCATCGGATGCTGTGGCAGACACCACAATAGTGTACTTCATGGCATCTGGAAAGGATTGGAGACACCTCTGAGTGCATTATGTCATTATGCCCACAATCAGCAAACACAACAAGCATGTGATGGACCAGAGCTCAAGCACATCCAGGCAGTGTCACTATGCTGCTACAGGAAAGCCCAGCACACCAGCTGAACACACCTGCTAGCAAAACTGACTCGGGAAGTCTCCAGGGCAGCTTTGCAGCAGCTAACATCTAACACTTATTAACTTCTTTCCCATTCAAAACAAAGCTTAAGATGAAGACAAGTTATTCTTCTAAAAAAATACTCGCACTGAAAAGCCATGGTTTCCTGGCTGCTGTAAGACAGTACAATCCTCTGTGACAGTCTTAACAAATTATTGTCCCTACACGTGGGTTCTTCCATGACAGCTGCCAGGACCACCAGGCATGGGGTCAAAGTGCCTGATCTCCTGCACGCTCTGATAAATGTGGAGCCTCAGTCACAGAAATCACTGACTCTGACGAGATGCTATTATTTAATGCCTTGTGTTTGGGCAGTTAAAGCTCTTCACATTTCCAGATGCCATTCACACTGACTGGCACATGGAACACATGGGACAAATGCCAAGTCAATGACAACTTGAAGGCCACAGTTTGTCACCAGGCCTGCCTGAGTGCCAACACGAAGCTTTCAACTCTGCTGAAAAAAAACCTAAAACCACAGGGTGACTTTTCCAGAAGCAAGTCAGCAGTTTGGGAGCCTCAAAATAGTCCTCCTAATTGTGATACAGCAAAAATAAGGGTTTTTCCCCCCAGACAAGTACAGATTTTTTGTTCATAAAATTAAGTAATTCACTCATGTAACAGGAATTCTGTCTACACTCGCAGCCAGGAGAGGTCACAGCATTACAATGAGAACAGGAGGTCATTAGGTGCCAGGCTCAACCATCTCCCAAAATCCATACCTGCATCAGTGAGCCTCTTTACCAGCTGAGCAACAGTGGATCTCTTCTGGCCAATTGCAACATAGATACAGTACAGCTTCTTCTTCTCATCCGTGCCATCGTTGAATCGTTTCTGGTTAATTATTGTGTCAATTGCAATTGAAGTTTTCCTGTGTAACACAGAGGTTGGTAAGTTAAGCTGCCCAAGGCTCTCCCAGCCCTTCCCAACCCTGTGTCCAGCTTGGCTGTACCTGAGTCTCTGTTTAAGGAACATTTTAGGCTTGAGTATTTAACTTACCCGGTCTGCCTGTCACCAATGATCAGCTCACGCTGGCCACGACCAATGGGCACCAAGCTGTCCACAGCCTTAATCCCAGTCTGCATGGGCTCACGCACAGAGATCCTGGGAATGATCCCAGGGGCCTTCAAGCCAACTCTCCTACGTGTCTTAGATGCAATAGCACCCTGAAAGAGAGGAAAAAAACTGCTGAGGTCTGTGTCACACAGACACAAGCAGAGGAACTTAGCACCCAGCTACACTTACCTTCCCATCAATGGGATTGCCCAGGGCATCCACAACACGGCCCAGCAGCTCCTCCCCCACTGGAACATCCACAATGGCACCAGTCCGCTTCACAACATCCCCCTCCTTGATCAGTCTGTCGTTACCAAACACGACAACACCAACGTTGTCAGGCTCCAAATTCAAGGACATACCCTGCAACAAGGATCACATCACCCTGAGAAAATCAAATCCATACTGACACGCATAAAATCTTTCATACTGAATGATTATTACACTGTGTACAAAATCTTACATGATCTACCTCAACCTGGCACTAGTCAAGGTTCTGCTTTTATGTACAAGTGTCTATTTCCTTCTACACTGGCTAGAGAATCTGCCTAAGTTTTCAACTTACCAGGTATTATACCCCAGCAGCTTAGCACTCAAGTCAATTGTTTCTCTAAAAAGAGCAGTTACGGTAAGCAAGGTTCAAGTACAACATCACTCCTTTGCCTAGAAGCTGGATGACAGAAAGGACTGGCTTCTTCTCTGCTCAAAGTGAAACGGGCGTTAAAAATGCTCAAAGAGCTGTTTCAGTACTCCTGAAACAGGTTTAACTCTAATCCACTGAGATGACTACAAAAAGCCTGCCAGCTGCATAATGCATTGAAGCAGAGAGGTCATTATTAAACCCCAACCAGAAAAGACACCCTGAAACTGAAGAAAAAATCCAGTGCCAGGTTAGTCTTTTTACTTTCTAAATGAACACAAAGACAGCTCAAATGTGCAAATGCTAGATGAGAATCAAATGCTGATTCAAAGCAGTGTTACAAATTTAAAAAAAAAAAAAAATTACCAGTTACTAAGTATTGAAATTGCAATGCAAGTTGAAGCTAATGCAATGTTCATAGTGGTACCTCCAAGCATGGTATAAGGTTCTTCTTAAGAAACTGTCTTTTTAACATCCCTGTGCTAAAGAGAGACGCTGTGCTGAGTGGCAGCTTACCTTCAGCCCAGAAGAGAACTCCACCATCTCTTCAGCCTGGACATTCCTCAGGCCGTACACGCGGGCAATCCCGTCACCGATGGAGAGCACACGGCCGGTCTCCTCCAGCTCAGCCGAGGTGTCGGCTCCCAGGATGCGCTCCTCCAGAATAGAGGACACCTCGGCAGTACCTGCACAGGTGTTTAAATCAGATCAGCATCTTAAGGTACAATAAGCAGTAAGCTTGCCTCTAATTCACAAGGTGCCCTTCTCAGCGGTGCTCCAAACTCTAGCTAACAACACTTTTACTTAGGCTAAGATAAATACCAGCCTCTGTATTCCAGGCAATAAAAGCAGCTCCAACTCATCACCACCAGCCAGCTTCAACCAAAACAGTCCTGGCCATGCAGTTATCCACTTTCCTGATTATGTCCTAGGCTCTCCCTAAAAAGCAATTAGATTAATTAATCAGCCCAAGCCCAGGCAGAACAGGCCTGGTTGCAGAGCAGTTACTTAGCCTTGGACAAGTATCAGTACACCCTGCCAAATGATTTGTGATCCAAGACCCACACACATATAAGTAAGTTTTATTATGTTTCAGGAGCAAGTTGTTTGATATAAGACATAAAAATATATTCTCCATACTTCAATTTGCCTTCCAACTATACATTATCTCCTCAGCTAAGAAACAGTAAACAACACTGTGGAACTTATTTACTAGTAATGTCCTTAATCACCTTAAACCACTTTAAAAAATTTGCATGAAGCACTGCCAAACACACTGCCACACAGTGCAGCTGTCTTCTCCAAACACCAGACTGCTGGCAGCAAAATTAAGTTGTGCTCAAGGACACAAGGTCAAATCCAGGCAGGCCTGGGGAAGTCATCCACTCCTTCATTCTGTTACAGGCAACTCCAGTCTGGGGCTATGTTTTTTCAAATAATTTTCAAACAATGCTGCAGGTGACAGGAATCCTAGTGAAGAAGGTACTCTATGTAAGCCAGGTGACACACGGCCACTCCCTGCTCTGGGGCATTGTCAAGGTATTGAAGTGCAGTTTGCTGCATGTGACCAGGTAACAGTTCACCTAAATATGCTCAGAACATAAATGTCCTGAAGTGCTTTCAACCAACACTCACCACAATCAAATTCCTTTTTGTCTGACAGACCAAATTCTCAAACCACACTCAAGACCTTCCTCAGACTCACCAGTTTTCTGAAAGCATGCTTTGGAGGCATGGAGGTTTCTTGTAGCAACAAATGCTGCAGCGAGGGTGTTTCTGGAAACCTAAAATAAAGCATTTGTTTCAGTAACAGTAACATTTCTTTAATCATGCAAAAAAATGTTAAGAGGTTAACACATCTTTGATCTTGACCTGTTTATGCACATCTCAGCTTTGAGCTAAGCTCCACAGCACCACAAGCACAGCTATAGAACCAAGTTCAGCACAACTAAGAAAGGACAAGTAATGAAGGAGATTGCTCCAAATTCCTCGCTGCATTTTTCTGCAGTGCGCTGATGTCACCATCATTCGCTGCAGCAGCTCCCAAAGAGAAACCTCCTCACATTTGCCATTTCTGTGCTGAACATGAGAACCTTGGGGCTTAAAGAAACCACTGCACCATTTAGGGCTCTGCAGAGAGAGAAGACTGAGTCTTCCAGCACAAATCTAACTGCAGTGATTTTGGTATTGTTATAACACATAGGAAAAAAAACCACAAAGCATTATAACAAAAAATACCTCAGAATCACAATTACTTTGGAAAAGAGCTCTGAGGTCACTGAATCCAACCTATGACCAAAGACCACCTTGCCAACTAGAACATGGCACTAAGTGCATTATATCCTTAAACACCTCTGAGCCTGGCAACTCCACCACCCCCCTGGGCAGCCCCTTGCAATGTCTAATCACCCTTCCTATGAAGAAACGCTTCTCAAGGCCAACTTTGAACAATAAAGAAGAAAAAAATCTGTGATAATGAATGCATTATAAGATCACGCTTCTGCACTTTAAGCAAGGTGCAAAACACAGCGCAGCACCATGCAGCAACGGTGATGCCATTTAATATCCTGCACCCCGATCAGGTCTCTCCCCCGTCCATATTCGCTGGAAACACTGGCAGAAGTGGCTCCTCACACCTCTTCCCACTCTCCGTTTTCCTCACAAACACGGGATAAACCCCTCACCCCCCCCCCGACACCCACAACCTTGCCCTTGCCCTGGCAGGTTTAAGCCACTACGCCGAGCCCGGACAAGGACACCCCGTTCCTCAGCGGGGTCTGTCCCACAGCGCTGACAGCACTCCCCGCGTTTCCCTCCCCACACTCCCATGTCACCCCCTCAATGTCACCGCGGCCCCCAAGATGGCGGCGGCGCCGCATCGCCCCCGGCCCCGCCGACTCCGGGGCGGGCATGGCGCTCACCAGGCCGGCCTGCCGCGGCAGGGAGCGGGCGAGGGCGGCGGCCACGCGGGCGGAGAGCATCGCGGCGGCGGCGGGTCCCGGCGGGAGGCTGAGGCTGGCGGACGCTGAGGACGGCCGGCCGCGCGCTCTGCACACAAAATGGCGGCGGCGCCTCACGCCCCTTTTGGCGCCGAGGCCGCGCCCAGAGGGCGGGGAGCGCGAGGGAACTGCTTCCCGTGCCCCCGATTTGGATATGTGCGCGTGTGTGTCTGCCTGTCTGTCCGTCTACACACGAACATGTAGAACATGTAATGAAAATTATACACGTAATTAAAAATAAAAATTAAAAAAAAAGCTAAGTGAGGCTTTTAGAAAAAAGGCCGCTGCGGGAGGTGTCCTTGAAATGGCCCTGAGCGGGCGGAAGGGGCGGGGAGTGAGGGACGGCCGGAGATGGGACAGGGGCGGGAATGGGGACAAGGGCAGGGACACGGGAAGGAATAGGGACAGGGCAGGGACACGGGAAGGAATAGGGACAGGAGCTGAGGCAGGGACAGGAACAAGGGCCGGGGACGCGGGTAGTGACAAGGGCAGGAGCACGGAACGGACAGTGACTAGGGCAGGAGCACGGAAAGGGACAGGGACAAGGGCACGGAAGAGAACGGGCATAAGGACGGGGCAGAGACACAGGGACAGAAGTGTTACCCCGCGGGCTCGTTCCTCGGTGTGCAGCACCATTTCACACACCGAGGCGAGGTATTTCTGTCTTTCTTGTCTATTTAGCACAAAGCAGGTAGCTGGGTGTCTAGTTATCCATCATCAAAACGTTACTCTGTTTATACACTTCAACAACCAAAGGTGTCAGCATTTATTGCTTACAAGTTACATAACTTCTCTGTTAGTTAGTACCATTCTATTAACTACCACTTCAATTAATTACTACTCAGACCCTTCTTTGCTAGTTAAATCTCGCTTTTCATTTTAGTTAGTCTCTTTTCAGTTGGTGGTCAATGAGATGCTGGCCACAATCTCCCACTGCCAGAATTACTCTGCTCCCAGGTACTGACTCCTCAGTCCTGCTGACTTCAGTCCTCATGGCTCTCATCCAGACAGCCATTCCTCTTGGAATAATCTTGATTTCCTTAAAAAAGCCAAGCACGCAATGCTCACAACATGCAGCTGCTTAATTGTAGCTGTTGTGCTACAGCTACTGATTAAATTTTGAGGGGTGCAAATCTGGTGGGGCTCAGTATCATGGGTAGGAAAAGGAATAGGGCAGTGACAATGCTGTCTGCAAAAATTTGATTCCTTCCCTGTTGTGCAATAGGCCAATAATCAGACACACGAGAGAGACATTGATTATTTATTGCAGAGTTGTGCAAGACTGGGTGCTCAGTGGCATTCCAGAACAATCAAAACGCTTCACAATTTATAGATCTTAGCATACAAAGGAACTAGCATTCACTGGCTACATGTTACATAGTTCTTTTATTAATTAGTATGGGTTAATGATTCTATTGTTTCTCATGCCCAGTCTTTCTCTTCTTTTGGCTCGGTGGATTTCTTGGGTCAGTTGTCGCAGATTCCCCCACCAGAATTACTGTTTACCCAGTCAGAGCTGATTTCAGCACAGATGCTGGGTTCACTTTATTATTGGGAGTTCAGGCAGATGTCCTTGTGGCCTGTAGACTCTGCATTCTCTGTGCCCACTATCAGTGGTACATCCTTCCTCCCCAAGATTTGTTAACCTCCCCCTAGGTCTGAGATCATTGAAGCATATCAAGCTCGACAAGGCAATTCCACCAACAAGTAATTTGTTTTCTCTAACAGATGGACATTTCTCAGAGCTTGCTTGTTAGCTGCTGTTTCATGGCTTAAATTGGGTTGCCCTGAGTACAGAAGCCCAGAAGATAAGAGGTTGTGTGCCCCAAACACCAATAGCTGGATAACTGTAGAGCCAACCACGGATTGTTGATAACAGGAATCAAGGTTTGTTGGTAAAAACACAGCTGTGAGGAAGAACAGGATGTGGCTGGAGAAAGAGCCATTCAGAGATAGGGCAGCGTTTTTCTGGAACATCCTTGTTCTGGTTCCTAGAGACATACACAGCACAGCAACGAAGCCAAGAATCAGTCTAGGACTGTACAGGGAATCAAGACCACCAGAGACCCTTGAAGCTATCCAACTAATCTTCAGAAAGGTCTAGAAGAATGAATTGCAGCTGATAAATTTGCATGGGAAGTAGGAAAGTAACCTTCAGGGCAGGGAAAGTCATTGATAAAAGGTGCCCCCACCAAGACCTTACATGCAGGCATCCCAGGACCCTAGGCACTCCACCAGCTGGATCAACACTGGAGCAAAGCCTCGTGATCTCTTTCTTCCTCTCTCCTCCTCTTTAATCCTGCTTTCTTCCCTTTCACCCTACCTCTTTTTCCAAAACCTACTGTCCTGGGCTTACTTGAGGAGGTCAGAGACTAACATTAAAATTTCCATGCCAAGTGTGTAATTTAATTTGGAAAACTTTTGTGAAGTTTGTCATTTTGTCATTCCTTTTGACTATGAGCACCTTTGAATCTTGGATGCTCCATTGGACACCACACCAAGCCCCATGTAAACTGGGCCAGAACACTTCCAAGGTTGGGGCAGCCACAGCTGCTCTGGGCACCCTGGGCCAGGGCCTGCCCACCCTCCCAGACACCAATTCCTGCCCAACATCCCAAAATCTGTGCCTGCCCTGTGGCAGTGCAGCCATGGCCTGTGTGCTGTCCCTGCAGGCCTTGTCCCCAGTGCCTGGGCAGCTCTCCTGGAGCCCCTGCAGGCCCTGGCAGGGGCTCTCAGGTGTCCCTGCAGCCTTCTCTTGTGCAGGGGAGCAGCCCCAGCTGTGCCAGGCTGGCTCCAGAGCAGAGGGGCTCCAGCCCTGGCAGCATCTCCGTGCCTCCTCTGCACTGGCTGCAGCAGCTCCACGTCCTTGTGCTGCTGGAGCCAGGGCTGGGGCAGCTCTGCAGGTGGGGTCTCACCTGAGCCCAGGGGCAGAATTCAACACCCCCACCCCTCAGTCTGCAGCTGGGGAGGATTTTATGTCTCATATGTGAGACACGATTTGGTCTGCAGTGAGAAAGTGCTGAAACTCAGGCACAGTGTGATCGGTCCCTCTGGTAATCCACAGAGGTTGGTAAAGCCACAGATTCCAGTGGAATCCCCTTCTGTGAGTTGAAAAGGTTAAGTGAAAAATCCTCAGCTACTTTGTCATGTGTTGTACCAAACGTGATTCTTCATCAATTCTTCCCATGCTGATTATTTTGGAAATCACTTAAATTTCTGTAAAAGTGCCTGGGGGAAAAAAAAAACACAAAAAACCCCCAAAAAAAAACAAAAAAAAACCCCCACAACAACTACCAACAAAAAAAAAAAAAAGTAAAAAAAAAGAAAACAAAACCATATGGATGTTAAGAACTAACACCACCATTTCCCCCGGCCAGGGCTTCACACCCCTTTTTGTGATGACCATTTTCTGAATATCCAAATATCCGATTTAACCCTCCCCTGGCCCAGCCTGATGCCGTTCCCTCTCCTCCTGTCCCTGTTCCTGGGAGCACAGCCCGACCCCCCGGCTGTCCCCTCCTGGCAGGAGCTGTGCAGAGCCACAAGGTCCCCCCTGAGCCTCCTTTGCTCCAGGCTCAGCCCCTTCCCAGCTCCCTCAGCCTCTCCTGGGGCTCCAGCCCCTTCCCAGCCCCGTTCCCTGCCCTGGACACGCTCCAGCCCCTCAGTGTCTCTCTTGTGCTGAGGGCCCAGAGCTGTCCCAGCACTGGAGGTGCCTCAGCAGGGCCAGCACAGGGACGGGCCCTGCCCTGGTGTTAAAAACGAGAGCAATTTCCCGGTACTAGAGTGATTTCAGCATTTATTATCAGAAAAAGGAAGGCCTAAAGCAAAGGCGCCCGCGGCCCGAGCAGGAGCGTTCCCGTCGAGGATGCTGCAACGCTGGGGCTTCTCAGCAGGGATGTCCCAGATGGAGCCGCACAGATTCAGTGGGTCAGAAGCCCCTTTTTATCCTGTTTTTTGTTCCTTTGGATTGGTTTCCTTTTGGATCTTTCATTTGCATGAAGGTTTAAGGCGCTTGATTGGCCCATTACAGTTCTGTCCAGGTTGACTCATTTCGCTTGGGGGGGGATGCATTTTACTTAGGTGTAATACGGTACGCGGAGTACCGTATTTCCTCTAACTACGCTTTTAACCCCTTTTACAATAACCAAGCTAACAGTACATGCTTAACGATCTATCAACTATTTTACAACAGTTTCTGACCTATTTTTACACTGTGTCACACCCTGGCTGGGACAGCCCAGGGGCCATTGCCCACCGGGCACCCTGGGCTCATGTCCAGCTGCCGCCACCAGCACCCCCAGACATCTTTCTGCTGTACTTATTGGTGTCTTCCTCCTGCATCTCTTCTGTTGTTGGGGTTCGTTTGGCCTTTTTTAGCATCTTCCCTTAACTCGTTTCAGAGCGTTCAACTCTCCGGTTAACTGTTAAAACACTTTTTCGTCACTATTTCCCCCGCCGGCGCCGCCCCTCAGCCGCCCGCTCCCGTCAGGCTCCGGGAGGGATGGCGCTGGCGGGAACATCGGACGGCGATTCCTTCCAGGAGAAGCTCACACGGGTAACGGGGGCCGGCAGGGCTGGCTTTCTCTTTTCATCGCAGTTTTCCGCACACACACGTCGTTCGTGCTGTTTGCGCCTTGTGGTGCGGTGGTTTTCTCCATTGCTGCCTGTGTAGGTCGCTGAGGCGCGGGTACGGCGGCAGGGTGAGGGAGGAGGTGCTGGGGGGAAAAAAGACGCTTAAAGTTATACGGCTGCGTCCATTCTCCGTCAGGTTTATTAGGCAGGCTTGTGCAAGATTTTATGTTCCTTACGTGCTGTAGAGCTTCCATGTTCTTCAGCTGTTACTGGGCATAATCTAACCTTTCTAATCTAATTAGTTTGGATATTAGGGAAAATTTCTTCGGTCCAAGAGTTGTCCAGGCCTGCCACAGCTACCCAGGGCAGTGGTGGAGTCCCCATTCCTGGAAGGATTTAAAAGCCATATGGATGTGGCCTTGGGGACGTGGGTCAGTATTGTGCTGGGCAATGCTGGGGGAATGCTTGGATTTGATGATCCTGGAGGGCTTTTCCAGCCCAAATAATTCTATGACTCCACAATCACAGCCCTACCTGAGAGCACTGTGTTGATCTCTTATTTCTGACCTTGTTTCCGATGGTACAGCTGCTTTTCAGGCACATTGTGGGGACTCTCTCTCGCTCTCCTGCAGAGAGACTGTTCCCAGGGATGGCTCGGGAACTTTTATCCCACACGTTTTAAACACAGTGTTCACCATTTTTCCAAACACCCATTTAACATCTCTTGGGTCGTTACTGTGTCTGTAGCCAACAGGCCGCATGAAAAAGGTGCAATTTTATCACATGGAGGTTATTACACACAGGTGTCCAAAGATATGAGTGAGAAAAAAAAAAGGATATAATATAGTCTTTTAGACCACAGAGGGTGTTTAAAAAAGAGGGAAAGGAATTTTTCTCCCCTTTTCCCACCCACGCCTCCTGCACTGATGTAGGAGTTGCTCTTCAGGAGTGCAGAGTTTGCAGTGGTTTACATTCTTCACATCTATCAGCTATTTGCTGTCATTTCAAGTGATTGCTTGTTCTTTTGTCTCCCTTCTCTGGCAGGTTACTTCATGGCTAAAGAAATTATTTAACGATGCGCCTATTCCACAATATGAGGTGAATGAAAGGACAGTGGATATTTTGCATGAAATTGTGGAGTGCAATGAAGAGAGTGATAAGGATGCTATGTTGGTGATAGAGGACATGAAGGACAGGACAAGCAAGTATGAAGCAGAAGGTGAGTTTGAAGCTCCATTTCTCAGTTCCACCTGAGTCAGGCTGTTCTGAGCGATCTTGAAGATTGTATTTGTTGAAAACTTTGGAATATATATAAATATATGTAATTGAAATAGACTCAGCTTTTTTTTTTATTCAGTTTTTACAACAATTTACAGTGACATAAGATTGTTCAAGGAAAATTTGTTAAGCCATCTTGAGCAGGCCATAAATATGGACAAGGAGGTTAATTGCTAAAACCTCCTAGTCTGCTGGGCTGGATAGCACAACATGGAAATATTGCCTGGATAGAGAGGGAAGTGTCCCTGCAGCTATTCAAGAGCTTGAGCTGGTGCTAAGCCACTGTTAAGAAAAGCCCTGGAGGAGCCTGAAACAACTTTGAGATGATTAAGTTGTGCTGAAGCTGCCTAGAGTGACTATTTTTTAATTTGTTTGTTTTTTTTTTTTTTTTTAGTTAGTGGTTCAGGAGACCATAGTATGTTTTTAACACACGTGATAAAGGACTGTCACTTAACAGGCTTTTCTCAGGAAGGAATTTCACTTTTCTGTGCAACCACTGGCATAGTACGCATGGAGATATTTTCGTAAGAAAACGTGTTTGGTTTTTGTTCCTTCAAGTGCCTTGCCAAACAAAAAATTATGGAGACAGGCTTCCCAAGCCTGCCATGAACAAGGCTGAGCTTTGTGAGGAGGTGACCTGCATGTGCTCATTGCTGTAGCATGAGGGTGAGCTCTTGTTTGTCTGATGTCAGAGAGACTGGCCAGGGAGGGAGTGGAGCAGTGCTTTCTCCCTTTATACACTGAATTTGTTTGACAAATGGAGATGTGGCAGCAGGTTTGGCACGTTTAAGCCTTTTTTAAAAGCGTCTTTTTTCCCCCAGCAACAGGCAGGTAGCCAAGTTCCCACTGTGGGATTGGGTTCTAGCTTTGAAGAGCTCAAAAAAGAGCAGTAACATTAAAAAAATCACTTCTTTGGGTTGTATATATTTTCCAGCTGAGTACTGGCACGATATTCTTCGACAAACCCTGGGTTTTTTTGAAAACAGTCTGTTTGGAGAGGTCACCAGTGACCTGGTACGAAGTGCAATGGACCTCGAAGTGGAGAACACATCTCTTACCAGGTATTTCTTCACACTCTGCATTCGTGGTGAGGGTCTATGCTGCTTTCCTCTGTTTTTTCACTTCGGCAGCTTCAAAGTTGGCACTAGGAATCTTATTTGTCAGGGTTGTTTTTCACCCCTTTGGAGTGCGTGGGAGCTGAGCACAAAGTGCTAGCTCTAGGTTATCCCAGCACAAGAAGGCTCTGAAGCCTGAGAAGGGCCTGGGATGGAGTTAAATCCCTCCTTTTTCTCATGCTTTTGTAGTCAGTGGCTGCAAGCCACTGCAAGCCAGTTGGACTGTTGTGCCAGGTGTCCCAGGCTACAGCAGTGCTCACACTGCTTAGGCAAAGACTGGGGAACTGTGACTGGTCTTCCAGCCTCAGCTCCTTGTCCTTGTCTGTCTCATCTGGCCTCAGTTCATGCAAGGAGATGTGGAATTCACATTCTCTAAACAGAGAGACATAATTCTCTCTCACAGGTTTTTTTCCTGGAGAAGCACGGAGAGAAGAAGAGAAAACAATTCTTATCTCTATTCTCTCCTCCTGTTGTTTTTGCACGTCTGGAATGTGTTGGGAAGATTGTTTACCTGAAGTGATTTGTCAGTTGGATTCTGTGGAGGATTGTTTTGATTCCTTGGCCAGTTGGGTCAAAGCTGTGTCCTGGCTGTCTCAGAGAGTCACGAGTTTTTCTTTAGTATAGTATCTCTTTAATATATTATAGTAAGATGTAATATAATATAGTTTTATTAAAGCAATTGTTCAGCCTTCTGAATCAATGGAGTGGGGGGGCACCCTGTTTCTGTGATAAGGAGATTCCCTCTGCCATGGAGAAATGGCATCTGTTAGTCTGGTCTCCTTGGGCTGCTCTCCACAGCTTTGGCCTGTGGCACTGCAGCACTTGCAGCAAAGAAGGGGCACAGTCTGCCTTGGAATCCAATTTTTGTGTGATATTTAGGATCTTGGCTCTTACATCTCTCTTCCTGGGCTGGAGGGGGAAGAGCTTTGTGCTGCTGGGCACATCTTGTGACCATGCATTTTCAGGGTCTGGATACAGTTTCTCTCAAAGACACTGAGGCAAGCCAGGGGTGGAGCATGTGGTGGTTTTATTCACCAGAATGCCAGTTGTTCATTTGCTCAGGTTGCTGGGCTGTTTTCCCTTCCACATGGAAATCTGTGTTAGTTATGGAAAGCACATCCCCTTAGCGTCTTATTTAAATTTACTCCTGCCATAACATTAAGAGGAAACTAAGTCATTTGTTTGAAGTGTGGAGAAAAGAATAACAACAACTCTGACTTTCAGAAAAGCTGACTTCTAAGCATTCCCACTGATTCTCTCTTTACCAGCTTCTACAGTGTCTTAAATGACATGACCTTGGAACTGTATAAAACAAAATCAAAAAACGATGAACTGGAACACAAATTGAAGATCCTCATGAAAAAACTAACTTCAGCACTGATGGTGGAAAAACAGTTAGAGAAGTGAGTAATGGATGAGGAAGAGGGAAAGATTAAAGTAATACTGGTGATTTCTGTCTTAGGCAATGTTGGTTGTGGTAACTAGCAAGGATAACTGAATTTTTAGGGGTTTGACACATCTCCAATTCTAAGTATTTGGAAGTATCTATCAAAACCTGTGTGTTATGGATACTTTCAGTAGTCAAAAGAGATCTGGGAAAGCATCAAAACAATTATTTTAAAGCAAAAGCAATCTACAAGCTGTTTTCAGATACAAGTTTCCGTCTTCCTCCAGTTGCTTTTGTCTGAGGCTGAAGACAAATCTGATTTTCTTAGCACATTTAGCATGGCCTCCGTAGTCAGACTAAGGGAGGGGAAACAAAAACCATTCTCAGGTAAGAAGTTCCCTTAACCAGTGTGTAGAAGACGTAATAATCATAACAACTCTAAAAGAAATGGGTGTCAAGTCCTTTCCCTGGAGGATGTAATCTGAAGTGCTTTGCCAAGCACAGTGTGATCAACCCCAGCCTTGAGTAGGGGTTGGTCCGGATGCTCTCCACAGCTCCCTTCCAGTCTAATTATTTGTGGAGTGGGGTTTTCTTTTTTTTTGTCTTTTAAAGTGGTAATTTGGCCTGTAAAATAGGTTCCCATGCGCTTTCTGCAGGTTTGGCTCCTCTTGATATGGGGTTTAGCTCATGTAACAGGACTCTAAGTGAGTTAGGGAGTTATGGACAAGACTATTACCCTTTGCTTTTAGGCGTATGGCTTTCTTCTTTGCCTGTGTTTTCTCTGGTCTGTGGGGTTCTGGAGGTAACAGCTGTTTATGTTTCCATTGGAAAATCTCACCGGGAAATACGGGGCTTTCTCAATTTTCTTCCTTCTTGTGTTTGTTGTATTGCAGGGTTTAGCTTGAGCATAGATAAGTAACAGTATTTGTATACTGATACATGTTTGAATGTAACTGTTTTTATTTTTTGCCTTATTTTTTAAGGGATATTGAAAAAGTGGAGGCATCTCAGAAAGCAGAACAGGCCAAAGCTGAGATTCACTCCAAGAACTTGAAGTTTCTGGAAGATAAATCTAAGGATATGAAAATAAGGATCGCGGATGCTGAGGTAGGTTGAATGAATTTTCTTACATGACGCTGTAATGGGATGACACAGCAGTGTTTGGTTGAGCCCAAATTTGTAGCTACAGAGACATTCCATAAGCTTCCTAAACTCCAGTACTGGGGACTCTTGAGCTGACAGGACAACATGTGAATATAGCTCAGTTGTCCCTGCTGATCTCTCCTCAGTGCATCCTGTGATCAGTACAGCACAGTGCTGTCTCCTTGTTCCCTGAGAAACTCTGGCAGGTTACTTTTTGGCTAAAGTAAAGCCATGCCTGACACCTTGACAAACACGAGATGCAAAGTGTTGTATTGCAATTGACATTTTCCTGAGCAGCCTTTCTTCAGCCTTGCCATGTGCCCTTCTCCCACTGCTTTTCTGGAAAGACTTACTATTCTTACTACAAATTTTAGCAGCGCCTCATTTTGTACACCAGCTATAGCTATGGCTCCATATATAGCACACGTTTCTGCTGTGGACAACCTGGGTTCTTCTCTGCCTGTTTAGATATAAACAGAAGGAAATGGTGACATCTTTCTCCTTCTTGTTACATTTTGTGCTCTCTCCTGTTTGCAGAATGAGCTTGTTGCCAGGGGGTTGGACAAATCCCTGACACATGAGGCACTCATGAAATCATCTGAGGTAGGTTTTTGCATACAAGAGGGATGTTGCTGCAGTGGGACAGGCCAGGCTTGCTTGTTGGGTGCTTTCAGGAATTGTAGTTTGCTTTTTGGTTGTCTGAACAAATCTTAATGGCCAAAGGAAGCACAAATAAAAATCCTGTAGGTGGAGTCCTATAAAGTGTGATCTTTTGGGTGGGTTTGTTTCTCCTAAAGGTGTCTACTGGAGAATTTCCACAGAATAAATTCCCTGACGCTGAAAACAGATCTGCCTCCTTTATTTCTGGTCCGTGTTATAAACAGAGTGGATATTCTGTGGGCTATATCCCATTACATGGCTACTTGTGTATTGCAGTTTCTTGATAGAATGACCCATGTGCTGGGTCATTGCTGCTTTGTGTGAAGTAAATATCTTCCAAACACTTAAAAAAAAAGGGGGTAAGATCAAATGAAACCCAAATTCAGAATCACTGTGTGCTATTTTTTTTGTTGTTGTGTCTTTAAACATAGCATTTTTCAGCTTTATTGTAAGCCTCGTGGAACCTCTTAAAGAAAAAGCACATTTCTTGAGTTAGTAACTACAGGTTTTACAGCTTTGTCCTGTGCACTCAACATATTTCCATAGTTTTTGCTGTTATTGTAGTGGGGACTCAGTCTTTCTCCTTATTACTTTTGCTATCTTTTCCTTTTTGTTTTTGAGTGGAGCAGTGAAAATAGGTTTCCTGGTTTCTCTGTTGTGCTTCTCACCCGCCGGCACTGGGTGGCACTGCTCACATTGCCCAGTGTTAAACCAGGGTAGTGACCAGAACTAATTTTTGTTGGAATTTTGCATCCAAAAAGCCACAGGCAAATTTTCTAGGCTTGTCATCTTCTAGAGCACAAGCTTAAGGTACGGTTTGACTCCTTGACATTTATAGAACTGCTTTGCCAAGATATCAGTGAAACGGGCAGCACAAATAACTTTATCTTTTTTATTTAACTTTGATTATTTGGAAAGAGTTCAGCTCTGTGGAAGGTACTCAGTTTGCAGCCCCAAAAAGAAGTTACTTCTACTTTATAAGGATAAGGGAGAGTCTTTGTGCTGCTGCGTGTGCAAAACTTCTGTTTTCCACGTGTTTAGTAGAGAATGAAGTCTCTCAAAATCTGAAATGTTGTAGGTAACTGTGGATCTATCTCACTCATTTCCATCAATTCTACAAATAATTGTCTAGAATATGATCTGCCTTTCTCTCTCTGCAGGAGCTGGCTGCACTGCGTAAAAAAATGGAGCCATTGAAGATGGAACTGGCATCCTATCTTGATTTACCTCCTGTAATTATTTATTCCACTGTTATGTTGTATTTGCCATCAGGTTAACTTTAGTGGACTTCAGAATGTAAGGGATATCACAGTAATGTTGTGATGCCTTTGGTCTGTTAATGATGCAAACCAAAGACTTGATCTCTATTTATTAATCAAAGCCAAGAAATTAAGTGTCTTTGTCAGGCAAACTTTGTTCTAACAGAGTAGACAGATTTTCTGGGTAAATTAGTATTCAGGTGAATTAGCTAGAGATTGGACAAAGAAATATGGAGGAAAAGGAATCCCCTAATATAAACAACTTTTTGAGATTTACCAGTGTTTTAGCTGTAAGTGTTGTCGGGCTGTCAATATGGTGGACACAGCACATGTTGCAGATTTTGGAGCTCTGAACAGGATCTTAAGGATCCTGAAGAAATAGCCAAACATAGGTTTTGTCCCCTAAACTGGCTGCTCCATCATTTTCTTTGATTTCTCTTGAGGGTGCTGGGTACTCAGCTCTATGAAAATGCAAGTTTCTCTTCTCTATCATACAAACACTGATGTCTTTCTCCTAGAGAAAAAACAAAAAACAAAACAAACAAACAAAAAAAAACCAACCAAAAAAAAACCCCCACACCCACAAAAGCTATGGTTAGAAAGGTGGGACTGCTGCTGGGTCTCATCCATCTTCCTCCAAGAGGCTGCTTCTTCCTTCCTTGAAGTGGAACAGGACATTCAAATGGGATTAGGTTCTCCAGTTCCCTCCTCCAGCCTTGCTGTCAGTGGAGACAAGGGAGAGCCCCTGGTGCAGGCAGGAGGAGGGGAGGGAGGTTTATCCTTGCAAACCTACTGTGCTTTGGAAAATTCTTGCACAAATATTGTTGAAATCAAGTCCCTTGATTGGTGGGTTTGTAAAATTGCTTAAGATGAAGGGTTTTTTCAGACTTTAGGCCATACCAGACTTCTGAAAAATACATGATTGCCAAATCCACACCAGTATTAGACTTTTAAAGGCAATACCTTCTGCATGTGAAGTGCGTACACAAAACTTAATTAATTGTCCATTATTTCACCTGAGGCTCATAATTAGATTCTTGTAAAGATGCAGGGACTCTTGTTTCTTGATGAAATACTGATTTTTATTCCACTTTCTCCCATTAGAGCATTCTTCTGGCACAAGTGAAGGTTGAAGAAGCGAAAAGAGAACTTGTAAGAGTTTTTTTATCTTTCCAGGAGCTACATGTATAAATTAATTACAGATTTACCCACCTTAGACTGTAGTCTTAATGTTCTCATGGGGAGATTTGGTGAGGCAGAAGTTGTAGATGCTGATCAGGGGAACTGGTGGAGTGATGTCTGAGCTGCAAAGGCAGTTGGGCACAGTGATATCAGTGCAGATTAGGTAGCTATATCCCCATGAATTTTGCCTATTGGAATGTTTATTCACTCACTGTAGGTCTCAGAAGCTTCCTTGCTCCTCCTGAACTCTCAGAGAGCTCCAGGCTTATCTTAGTCAACATCAGCTTTTAAACTGCAATGGGGACCTTCCCCTGTAAAACACGGTGCCCATTTCCTCCATGCTTGTGTGATCTACAGGTGTGGCTGTTGAGCCAAACACCATAAGGCTGTTTGGGAAGTTCATATGTAGCTTTCCTGTGTGAGCTGAGCTACGTTTGAGCCCCATAAAACACGTTTTTGTTCCTTTGGGCTACTGCCTGCTTGCTCGTAAAGCATGAGTGGTAAGCCTTAAACCTGTGATCAAAAATCCCATCTAGGTAAGAGCATTTTTCACATTTTCAGATGAGACTGCCTGGGTTGGTATACCACTTGTTTTTGATTCAGGAGTACAAGCTCCCCTTACCAGCCTGAGGCTGTTCTGTGGTCAGAATGCTCACCTTTGGGGAGGACCAGGGAGCTGGGACGTCTCCAAAATCACATTGGGTCACAGAGTAAAGGCAGCTGAGCTTGTCCAGCCCTCTGGAGGTTTCCCTATGGCTGTGTGCCCTTTGCAGTGAGTCCCTCCAGCTCAACACCAGGGTTAATCCATCACTGCTGACAACCTCCCAGGGTTTGATAATTGCAGATGTGTTTGTTTGCCAGCAGTCTGTGGAAGCTGTCTCGTGGTCCCTGATTCCTCTTGGTTTTCTCTCCCGGTAGAAAGTCCTGGATGAAGAGCTCTCAAGGGAGATTGAGGCTGTGCCTTTCGAGCTGTTGTAGCCCAGCAAACCCCAGCTCACCTGAAGGGGCCTACATGGAACGTGATTTTCCTTCTGTTGCCTACTGACTTGCACTAGCAATGCACTTCAGAATTCTTACCTGTACCTTGGCAGTTTCCTGCTGTGCTCTTCTCTCTGTTGGCCTTGTGTTTGTAAACTTCACCTATTTTTCATTAAATAGCATTCAAACTTGCTGTTGTCTTTAGGAGTTGTTTTTCCTTCTCTGATACACACCTGTAAAGCAGCTCTATGGATAGTGCAGGCAGGCATAGTTTTCAAACAAAACCAGAAAAAAACCCCCACACAGTAAGACTTTTCTAGATGTGAAAACAGTGTTTTTGCAGAACCCCTGTGGGACGTGATGATTTTGAAATCAATTGCCCTTAAAATTCTACCTCAAATGTCATCTTCCCTAAGGGTTCCTTGAACCCCGTTTTTTCCATGCCACCACCAGCACCAGCCTTCCACACTTCCAGAAGTGTTTTGCACACGCCAGCTTTTAGAAACCATTTCATGCCAAAGCCAAAAATCAGAAAATCTCCTGTGTACAGGGAAAAAGCAAAATCTAGAAAGAGTGGTAGCGCATGAGGACATTGAGCATGGGCCTGTTTGTTGTGGGAAGCATCCAGGCAAATAGTGGTGGTCTCAGTGAGAATCTGCTTGCAGTTGGAGTAGCAAGAGATTATGCAAGGCCATGAGAGCTGTTTCACTGCAAAAGTTGATTTTCCACTGATCTGCAGGAAGAGAGATTCAAAATTACACTGGTGTCAATAAAACACCACAAGTGTGACCTCTCTCCTCTCCTTTCTTTTGCTGTGATGGGGAAGAACGGAGGGATGCCCAACGAGCCACTGCCCATGGGAAATCTCCAGCCTCTTTCATACTGCAGGAGTGGCTGTTTAGTTCCAGGTGTTTAAATCAAGCTGTGAGGAAAGGGTGAGTTGCCTTATTTTTGGGGCTATTTATCTTCACTCCTCTTTGGGTAGGAAATGAGGGCAAAAGCAAGTGGAAAACTCATGGGCTAAACTGGCTCAAGAGAAGTTACCTCAGGGGTAACTGATGTGAAATTTTGAGCAGGCAGCATAGTGCAGGGATGATTACAGATGCAGGGATGATTACAGGTGCAGCTACTGCTTAGAGATAAAACCCACACAAAAGCCAGGGGAATGGTGTTTGAATCTGGAAAGAACAAGAACATAATCTGATTTTCCTGTTGTGGTAGGGGAAAGAAGTTGTAGTCTTGGCAGGCATCAGAACATGGCTGGGTAGACATCAAAGAATGATCTAGCAAGAAAGCCAGTGTAAGGCACTGGAGGTCATGGCCTTGCAATTAAGGAATCTTAATCACTGGAAGCTCTTAAAAGCAAATTAGAAATTATTTGCTCGAGTGTTTAAAATGTGAGGGAGTTTTGATCACTCTTTGGAATACAAAGATGGGATAGATGAGGGCTTGAGGGTGCTGCCAGCTCTGCTTTTTAATGAGAGCCTCAAGACTTGGCTAAGATTAGGAGAAGACTTTTTATCTCACACGTGTAACCACGACTCCAGGCTTGGGAGGATTTCCTGGGCACTGTGGCACGTCCATAGCTCCCCCTCGTCGTGAAGTGCTGCCCCAGTTATGAAACCTGGGGCTGTTCTCCCCTCCCCACGCCCACGGAGCAGCTGCACCTCTCCCCGGCTGCTGCTGTTTCACAGCACGTGAAGAGCCTGAATCTAGAGAGCAGCAGGGCCAGACTGTCTGGAGAGCTGCCCAAGCACAGCCACGTGTTGCTTCCTAGCACTGGAAACCCGAGGAGGGAAATAAAAAAATCCCCAGCAGCTGCACCCGAGCCGTGTGTCACAGCTGAGCCGTCCCCGGCGCACGCCGCGTAAATCAGCAGGCAGCTGTCAGGTCTGACTGCTCAGCTCCTGGTTGGAAATCGGGAAAAGTCAAATAAACGAGATTTGTGCAGCCCTTTGGGAAGGTTTTCAGCTCTTTGGTTTTGCATGGGCAGAGTGCCTTGAGGGAACCCTTCTGGTGTTTTGGGACAGACCAGCTTTTCCCACGTGGGCATGGGGTGCTGGAGGAGGAACAGCTCGCTGAAGTCATGCTGGGACAGGAGCACACCAGGCTGGCTGGGAAAACCTCTGATTCTACCCTGGCAGCTGTTGAGTGTTTCCACAGGAGTCACAGCGGGTGGCTGCCAGCTGGACCTCGGCTGTTATGGAACAATCACCCAACTGAGAGGGACAAGAGGCTGGGGAGGCCTCCACTGCCTCACTGTCCCTGCAGGGCACATCAGCTGCTCCACTCTGAGCTCCCAGACTGAGTTTTGGAGACACCTGTGTTAGCACCTGCAAGATGAGAGCAGGTGCAGGGCCAGGCTGAGCTGCAGACATTCCATTCTCCCAACCATGTGCAAGAGATGTTTGTGTTTTATTGCTGTGTGCTCAATTCCTCCTGGAAAGCGTAAGGAATTCCACCAAAAAACAACAACAACAACAACCAAAAAAACTAACAACAACAACAACAAACCAAACCAAACCAAACAACAACCAAAAAAAAACCAAAAAACAAAAACCCAAACCAAACAAAAAAAACCCCACAATATCCAAAAAAACCCCAAAAGTAAACAAAGAAAAACACCCACCAAAAACACACACAAAAAAGGTGTCATTAAAATTATGAACTAGATGTGAAAAATGGGGATCAGTCTCAAGCAAAAAATCATACACATTTTACCACAAATTGGCATAATATTATCAGGCCACTATGTAAAATAATAACTCCTTCAGGAAAAAAAAAATAAAAAAAAATTTAAAAAACCCAACCACTTGCAGACTAGCATAGTATTGTGAATCAATTTAAAAGAAAACATTCAGATACTAAACCCAGAATAATTAAAGTAAAATGCTAGAGAAATGCAGAATCCATCAGGCAAATTTAAGGCTTCTAAGCTGACATATGTATCTTTTTACTTAAAATGCATTGAATCAAAAGGTGTAGCTGGAATCTCTTTTGGCTGTATCTTTTGGCTAGTACTATAGGAATACTCCGTCTGTTGCAAACATTTCATTGTGGTTCTTTTCCAGTCTTCCTTTGACTGAAAGTATTCAAAAATCTCCTTTCATTTATATAAATCCCTTGGTAGATGTAGGATATTAAGATAGGACCTTAAATAAAAATAACTAAAAATATTAAAAGTTTCAATATTTATTTTAAAAGTAAGTTGGTTGCATTTGGTACCACCCCCAGTAAAACATTCCAAATATCTTGATACTCAATGCTGGTTTGGGTACTTACAAGCAAAAGTTTATGTGTCAAATCGTAAGTGTGTAAAAGAGCTTTCAAATTACATTTAGAACTGAATGGGTCTTAGAGGTCTGGGAAATGTTTTGTGTTTCTAAGCTATTCTTTGAATTTTCAAAGTATAGTGTCAGCAGTGAAACAATAGTGATCCTGCTCTGTGTGACCTTGCAGGAAATCCTTCATTTTGCCTGCAAGCAGGCGGTCGCTGTTAGTAACTTCAATCAACTTTAGAAACATTTCTTATTTTGTTAAATGCTCACTTCTCTAAAGAATTTCAGCACTGGGCTGTGTTTCTGCTTCTCCAATTCACAATTATTTCTCCTGCAGAACACCACATGTGAGTAAGCAGAGGCTTTTACCAATCAGAGTGTGTTTGAAGTAAGACTTGTGATTCCTCCTGTCTTTGCCAGGTACCACATGGGAGGACACGGAGCTGCCTCCCTCTGCCTTGAAGTCCTTCAGCATTGCACTGTCCTGAACTGTGTAAACTCTAGTAAAAAAAACATCCAGGAACTCCAAAATTACAAACTAATCTATATAAATTCTTCCTCTAGCCCCTTGATAAATATGCCTCTAATGCTAATGAAGCAGCTGTGCTAGTTAATTAGATTATGTGGCTGATAAAACCTAGCAGCAAGGAAATGTTTTATTTCTTTTCCTTCCCAAGGAGACTCTGGCTGTACCTTGGGGGTGGATGAACACCGTGGTGTTCTGGATACCTTTTCCATGGTCCCTGTTTGGCCACTGCTGTGGCTGCAGGAAGACCTGGGTGACCTCAAGAGCAGCAGGAGGATGTCTTGGCTGGGTTTCAGCAGTACATTTATGATTTCAGACTCTTGTTTAAATGTGGCTTGGAAGGTGAAGCTTCCTTTGCAGAGGATGCCTGTGGATGCCTCTGAGATGAGCTCTTGAAAAGTCATTCTTCAGTCTGGAGCTGGAGGGAAACTTTTGGCCTGGGGCTGAGAAAAAGAAGGGAGCAGGGACAGAGGAGTGTCCCTGTGCCAGGAGCTGGCTGAGAGAAGCCACCCTGAGAGCCCTAATGAGGCAAAATGCTCTCACAACCAACTTCTACTTTGTTGAGAGAGTGTGGCTCAAGGTTGTGCTCCAGGATTGAGTTGATTTCCTCCCATTGTCCTTGGGGAAGCGCCGAGATTCCCTTTGCTCAACCACGTTTTTTCCTGGCAGGGGAGTTCTTATCACATCCTTGTGGGGTAACTAACACTGAAATCATTGCACTCTTGGCAGACACAGTCAAAGAATGATAGCATAGAGCCAGAGGAGCCTAAAAGATGTGCTGGGCTGCACTCCCAAAATTCCTGGAGCCAGCACCACCTCCAGCCTTTCCTCTTCCCTTCCTAATCTTTCAGTGCAATCTCCTGATGTTTCAGAATGAGTCCCTTGGTATTTCTCCTAATCTGTCATTTAAAATCTCAGGCAATAAAGCTTTCACCACTTCCCTTGGGGAGATGATTTTTCCAGCCTGTGGTTCTCCATTCAAAAGCTTTCCACACGGATTCTCAGCTTAGACATGTCCTTCTGTAATTTCACCCCATTAAAATAATTAATGTATCCCCAGCCTTCTCCCTTGATGCCACTTGCTTCATCCAGACATTTACACATGCCTGGTGTCTCCCTGCTCAGTTTACTAATTCCACGGTGCTTAAGGCAGTCGGAATTCCTTTTCCTCTCTTTTGTAAAGCCTGCCGATTCCTTCAGCCATGGAATCTTGGAGCTCCTTCCCATGTATCACTCTTCCCGCAAATCCGAGGCAGATGCTCACCGCCCTCGCCCGCGTCCTTATGCTTTCCTGTACTCCATCCAAAACTGCTCTGCCTGTTCCCGACTGCCGTGTCCTGACACCTGTGAGCTGCGTGGTGTCCTCCGGGTGTCCTTCAGGAGCCGTGCTGCCAAAGCACGTTGTTCCCTGGAAATGCAGTTTCTGGATGCTTTTCTCCCCCTGGAATACAGGTCTCCCCCCCAACCCCTGGAAATACAGGTTCTGGGTGTTGTTCCCCCAATGGAAATACAGGTTCTGGGTGTTGTTCCCCCAATGGAAATACAGGTTCTGGATGTTTCCCCCCTGGAAATGCAGGTTCTGGATGTTTTCCCCTCCCTGGAAATACAGGTTCTGGATGTATTTTTCCCTTGGAAATACAGGTTATAGATGTTATCCCCCCCCCCCCGAAAATGCAGGTTCTGGGTGTTTTCCTCCCTGGAAATAAAGATTCTGGATGTTGTTCCCCCAGTGGAAATACAGGTTCTGGATGTTATTACCTCCCTGGAAATGCAGGTTCTGGATATTCTCCCCTGCTCCCAGAAATGCAGGTTCTGGATATTTTTCCCTCCCTGGAAATGCAGGTTCCGGATGTTTCCCCCCTTGGAAATACAGGTTCTGGACATATTTTCCCCTTGGAAATACAGGTTCTGGATGTTTCCCCCCTGGAAATGCAGGTTCTGGATGTTTTTTCCCCTCCCTGGAAAGGCAGGTTCTAGATGTCTTTCCCCCTTGGAAATGCAGTTTCTGGATGTTATTCCCTCCCTG
This sequence comes from Passer domesticus, assembly GCF_036417665.1. Classification (NCBI taxonomy): domain Eukaryota; kingdom Metazoa; phylum Chordata; class Aves; order Passeriformes; family Passeridae; genus Passer; species Passer domesticus. The sequence goes on along the minus strand of NC_087512.1, from coordinate 2,767,512 downwards.
GAAATGCAGGTTCTGGATGTGTTTTCTCCTTGGAAATACAGGTTCTGGATGTTATTCCCCCACTGGAAATGCAGGTTATGGATATTTTTCCCTCCCTGGAAATGCACATTCTGGATGTCTTTTCCCCTTGGAAATGCAGGTTCTGGATGTTTTTCCCCTCCAGAAGCAGCCGGCTGGGTGGTGAAGGTTGATGGTTTGAGCTGCGCAGGAAATTGGAGCGGGCTCTGGGTTCTGCGCTCAGCCCAGCACGGGGGAGGTTTTGTCTTTGCTCAAGTACAGATTTTGTTAGTGCTTCCCTTCCTGCTGACACCACAAATGATGCATTTCTCGCCACCTTCCTTGACGAGACAATTTTTTTTTTTACACATCTGGTGAGAAGCACCTCACAAAGCACCGGTTTAAAAAATAATTGTGGATCCCTGAATGCGTGGTTCTGCTTCTAGCTGAATCTCTTCATCTCTCCTAAGATGATAAATGCTTTTGAGGTGGCATGATGTCTGTTTTTCCCGAGTTCATGCACACGATTTGGGTGGTGGAGCCGGTAGATTTCCCACACATTTTCCTGCTACCAGTCCTGGGACTGAGCTGTGCCACGAGCAGCTCTCTGCTTAACTCCTGAATTTCCCAGGTGCTCCTAGCCCCGATCAGGACTTACGGACTATGTTGAAATAATTTCCTTCCACGTTTCCGAGTCTCAGGAAACACCTGCAGCTGCACAGGACAACCCCCGGGGTGCAGAAACACCGGGAAGGTGTTTAAAGAGGGCATTACAATGTTTAAAGTGTGCATTACAGTGATCAAAGTGTGCATTACAACGTTTAAAGTGTGCATTGCAACGATTAAAATGAGCATTACAATGTTTAAAGAGGGCATTACAATGTCACTCTGTGCCGCACGCTTCCCCCCACTCAGCCCCCCGGGCTCGGGTCTCCAGGGGTGTATCCCAAACCCAAAGATCCCGGGATTCTGCGGCCTCAGGGATCGCAGGATCGCCAGGATCGGTGTGGCAGTGTGTGAGGGGTGCTGGGGGATGTGTGTGACAGGGACAGAGTCAGTGACGAGGGACAGTGATAGGGACAAGAACACCGTGACTGTTACAGAGTGACAGGGACAGTGATAGTGACAGGGACACTGAGAGTGACAGTGACACCGGGCTGGTGACACAGGGACACACGGACAGTGATTAGGGACTCAGGGACAGGCACACAGATACATGGACAGGGACACAGAGACACAGGGGCAGGGACACAGGACTGGTGACACAGGGACAATGATTAGGGACACGGGCACACAGACACAGGTGGGCAGGGACACAGGGACACAGGGACACTGACACAGGGGCAGGGACACAGGACTGGTGACACAGGGACACAGGGACAATGATTAGGGACACGGGCACACAGACACAGGTGGGCAGGGACATAGGGACACAGGGACACTGACACAGGGGCAGGGACACAGGACTGGTGACACAGGGACACAGGGACAATGATTAGGGACACGGGCACACAGACACAGGTGGGCAGGGACACAGGGACACAGGGACACTGACACAGGGGCAGGGACACAGGACTGGTGACACAGGGACACAGGGACAATGATTAGGGACATGGGCACAGGTGGACAAGGGCACAGGGACACAGGGACACTGACACAGGGGCAGGGACACAGGACTGGTGACACAGGGGCACAGGGACAATGATTAGGGACACGGGCACACAGACACAGGTGGGCAGGGACACAGGGACACAGGGACACTGACACAGGGGCAGGGACACAGGACTGGTGACACAAGGACACAGGGACAATGATTAGGGACACGGGCACAGGTGGACAAGGGCACAGGGACAAACACAGACACAGGTGGACAAGGGCACGGGGACACAGGGACACTGACACAGGGGCAGGGACACAGTGACACAGGGACACAGTGACCCAGTGACACAGGGATGGTGACAGTGGCCCAGAGACACAGGGACACAGGCAAGCAGGGGCACGGTGACACAGTGAGAGTGGCGCAGTGACAGGGACACAATGACAGAGACAGGGACACACAGGAACATAACTACAGAGACAGGGACATAGAGACACTGTAGCAAGGGGACACAGGGACACAGGGACATGGGTACATGGGGAAGGGGACACAAGGACACAGGGATGCAGAGACAGTCACACAGGGACAGGGACACAGGGACATGGGGGCATAGGGATATGGAGGCACAGGGACATAGAGACACAGGAACACTGGCACACAGGGACAGGGACAACGGGAGAGGGTCACAGAGACACAGGGACACAGGGACAGGCACACAGACATGGGGACAGGGACACAGGGACAGAGGGTCAGGGGCATGGACATGGGGGCAGGGGCACGGGGACACAGGGACAGAGGGATACAGGGACAGAGGGACATGGGGACAGGGATATGGGGACATGGATACAGGGACATAGGGACAGGGACCCAGGGACATAGAGACACAGGGATACTGGCACACAGGGACACGGGGACAAGGATGCAGGGACACAAGCACATGGGCACACAGGCACACAGGGACAGGGACACTGTGGCACACAGGCACAGGGACATAGAGACACAGGCACAGGGGGGCAGGGACACAAGGACACAGAGACACAGGGACACAGGGACACGGGGACTGGGATACAGGGACACGGGGACACAGGGACACAGGGACACAGGCACAAGGGGACACAGGGATTGGGATACAGGGACACAGAGGCACAGGGACACAGGCACACGGGGACAGGGACACGGACACAGGGACGTGGGGATACAGGCACACGGACACAAGGATACGGGGACAGGGATACAGGCACACAGGGACACAGAGACACCGGGACACAGGCACAGGGGGACACAGGCACACGTGGACAGGGACACAGGGACACAGGCACACAGGTACATGGAGACACAGGGACATAGAGACACAGGCACAGGGAGACACGGGGACGTGGGGACACAGAGACACAGGCACAGGAGGACACAGGGATTGGGATACAGGGACACAGAGACACAGGGACACAAGGACACAGGCACAGGGGGACACAGACACACAGACACACAGGCACACGGGCACACAGGGACTCAGGCACACAAGGGCCCAGGCACACGGGCACAGTGACACCGGGACACGGGGACAGGGACACGGGGATACAGGGATACAGGGACACAGGGACACAGGGATACAGGGACATAGGCACAGGGGGACACGGGGATCGGGATACAGGGACACAGAGACACGGGCACACAGGGACACAGGCACACGGGGACAGGCACATGGACACGGGCACACAGGGACACAGGGACACGGACACGGGCACACAGGGACACAGGGACACGGGGACGGGCACACAGGGACACGGGCACACAGGGACACAGTGACACGGACACGGACACGGGCACACAGGGACACGGGCACACAGGGACACAGGGATACGGTGACACGGACACGGGCACACAGGGACACGGGCACACAGGGACACGGTGACACGGTGACACGGGCACACAGGGACACGGACACACGGACACGGACACGGGCACACAGTGACACGGGCACACGGTGACACAGTGACACGGTGACACGGACACGGGCACACACGGACACGGGCACACAGTGACACAGTGACACGGACACGGGCACACGGTGACACGGGCACACAGGGACACGGACACACGGACACGGACACGGGCACACAGTGACACGGGCACACGGTGACACAGTGACACGGTGACACGGACACGGGCACACACGGACACGGGCACACGGTGACACGGGCACACGGTGACACGGGCACACGGTGACACAGTGACACGGGCACACAGGGACACGGGCACACGGTGACACGGGCACACAGGGACACAGTGACACGGACACGGGCACACAGTGACACAGTGACACGGTGACACGGACACGGGCACACGGTGACACAGTGACACAGTGACACGGACACGGGCACACACGGACACGGGCACACGGTGACACAGTGACACGGGCACACAGGGACACGGGCACACGGTGACACAGTGACACAGTGACACGGACACGGGCACACGGTGACACGGGCACACAGTGACACGGGCACACGGTGACACAGTGACACAGTGACACGGACACGGGCACACGGTGACACGGGCACACAGTGACACGGGCACACGGTGACACAGTGACACAGTGACACGGACACGGGCACACAGTGACACGGGCACACAGTGACACGGGCACACGGTGACACAGTGACACAGTGACACGGACACGGGCACACAGTGACACGGGCACACAGTGACACGGGCACACGGTGACACAGTGACACAGTGACACGGACACGGGCACACAGGGACACGGGCACACGGTGACACAGTGACACGGACACACACGGACACGGGCACACGGTGACACGGGCACACGGTGACACAGTGACACGGACACACACGGACACGGGCACACGGTGACACGGGCACACAGTGACACGGGCACACGGTGACACAGTGACACGGTGACACGGACACGGGCACACGGTGACGGCCCCCGCGCGCTCCCGCGGCCCCGCGCGCTCCCGCGGCGCCCCCGCCGTTCCCTCTCCGGCCGCGCGGGGCCGCTGTGGGGCGCGGCCGGCCCCGCGCGGGCGCTCGCGGCGCGGCGGGCGGAAGTGACGGCGCGGCGGCCCCGGTGACATTCCCGGCGCTTCCCGGCCGCTCCGGCTGCTCCCGCGGCTCCGGCTCCTCCGGCCGCCCATGCCCCGGCCGCTGCCCCCGCCGGGGAGGCCGCGAGGGGCCCAGCCTGGCACAGGTGAGCGCGGCGCCGTGCGGGGAGGGGCGGTACCGGCCCGGGGCGGGGGCTGCGCCCCTCAGGGCTGGTCCCGCCGCCGCCGCTCCTCCTGCCCCTGCCCCTCCTCCGCCCTGACCCCGCGGGGGCCAAACTCCCCACACACAGCTCCCTGGAGCAGCTCGGCGGCTTCTTTGTCTTTCCCGGGACTTTTGTAACGTGCCTATCTTTTCTTTTTTTTTTTTTTTTTTTTTTTTTTTTCCCTCTTCCTGCAACGACTTTTGGGCTGTTGGAGGGCACCCCTTGGAGAAACCGGGGGTGCAAGGGCTGCAGCTGTGCGCTTCTCCAGGGGTTCCTTCGCCTCTTTGTTTACCTTTCCGGTGGGAAAATGTGTTTTCTGTGGGAAGGACGCTCAGGCTGCTCGTGGCGAGCCCAGCCCGCGTTCCCCTTGGGCTCCTGCCGTCTAATGGGTTGCAGATGTGGCCACACAGCCATCCGAGGGGAATACAAACCTTAACTGTGCTACCGGTTCCTTTATAAAAGCGAAACAAGGTGGACTGAGCAGACTTGTAATATTTTAACTGTTTCCCCAGTTCCAGTACTGTAACTTTCTTTGCCTGGAGGTTATTGGACAGCAAAGACCACTTTCTGAATGACTTGTTTTGTTTTGTTTGTCTGGTTTTTTTAAAAAAATTTAAAATTTACTTTTAGGGTCACGTTGCGTCCACCTTTGTTTAGTAGCATCAAAGTGTATTTATGTCTCAGTTTGTTAAGCCGTGTAACAAGGCAGCTTGCCTTAAAGTTTGTAGGTCCCTTGGTGAATCTATAACTGTAATAACTTAGTTAAGCAAGGCCGTGGTTGTAACTAGTTGTGCACTTTAAACCAGCACAAAGTACCTAGCAGGACTTCAAAAGCTGAAAAAAAACTCGTGTGTCAAGATGGCAGAAGTCAGTCCTGTTTGACTTTCCTTTTCCCTGACAAGTAATTCTAGCTTTTAAAACTGAATGAGTAAGTAAATCTTTGAACCCTTGAGCATCCCTTTAAAAATGTAAAATTTATTTTCGTTCCCCTTCCCAGAGATTTTATTAGGTTTTAGATCTTCTCTGGTACTTGTCAAGCATCAGACCAAATAATAGTTTGACTTGCAGGCGAGGGCTGCACCATTTCCACTCTTCAAGCTAAAAATTTAGGTACAAACAGTTACGCCTCTCCCCTTGGAACAGGAAACAAATGCTACATTTAAAATGTTTCTCTTAAAGCATACCAAGTTGCTTAAGTCTATTAAAAACATAGTTTGACCTTGGGGTGGAAACTGAGCGTGGTGCTCTTATGAGCTCCCCTCGGTGGGGCTCTCCAGCCTGAAATTGCTGTTCCTGTGGTGCAAGTGCTGGGAGCCAGGCAGTCAGGGCACACAGGGACACACAGACACGGGGACAGAGGGACACAGCACAGCTCTCCCTGCTGCCCTGGGGGAGGGAAACCTGGCCTCTGTGGGGGAAACAGGTCTGCAGCAAACTCTCAGGGGAGCAGTGAGGTGCTTGTCATGTGTTTGCTGAACCCAGAAACCCCCCCGTGTATATATATATATATAGATATATATATACAGATGGATAGATAAAATAAACAGATATATGGTAGGAAAGCAGTGATAAGAAGTGTGGGGAACTCATCTGTCCAGCAGCAGCAGTTCTTAAGAGTCGCTTTCTGAGCATTTCTCACCTCCAGTGATCTAGAGGAGGCTGGTGCTGTCCAGGCAAGCTCCAGAGGGGGTGGTTGTGTGGCTGCTGAAAGCCAATAAAAGCAGTTTTCTGCAGTCCTGGCTTACCAGGGACCCTGGTGCTCTGTCTGGGGAACCAAGGGCAGGGACGCAGCAGGTGATGGAAGGCGGTGAGTCTGGGCAGCTGGTATTTCTGCTCCAGTACGTGAGGGTAACAGTTCTGACTCATTTTGAAACACTCGAATTTTTTAATTACACTGTGTCAACTCTTTCTGTTTGCTCTCCAGCCCAGCTGGCTGGTGTGGTGGAGAGGTGCAGGGAGAAGTCAGGGAGGAGGGAGGGCAGTGCTATCCTTGCACATCCAGACGTGTGAGGCTTGTGGCAGTGCAGCCTGGCCATCTCTGCCTGCTTGGAGGGAATCACAGAGCAGGAGTGGGTGCTGTGGAGGGAGGGGAAACGGGAAGCCACCCACAAGGCAGTTGAGAACAGTCACAGCACGCAGAAAATGTTGCCCTGCTCTAGCTGATAAAGAGGAGGTAGGAAGGATGTTTGGGTGCCTTTGACAAATGGGCACTGTGGGGGAGGTGGGATTAATGGGGCAAGTTAAGGTTGAGTGAACAAAGAGTAAATATGGATTATCATGAGGGGCTTTGAACATCAAACACTAGGGAGATAAGTTGGTGTAACTCAATCAGAGCAACAAGGAATAATTGCCTTGGCTGTCCTGACCTCCTTCTCCTTGCTGTATATTTACCTTTAAAATGCAGGATTCTTTGCCTAGATCCTGTTCACTTTCTTCCCTTTCCCTTGTATATTATCACATCAACTCCCTGCAGCACCAAGGATGTATGTGCCATCTTTGACCTGCCTGTACATCAACATCTCACTGAAACATCTGTTAATGAGATGGGGGGGTCTCTGTGTACCACACGGGGAAGGGGCTGCACACTGAGTGATCCAGCTCTCAGGTTACCCTCTGACCAAAATACCACCAATTATCTAGTGATATGAAAGCTTTGGAAAGTTTTTCAAATGAGTAAATAGTTTCAGGCAACCTACATGTACTTGTCTGTAACACTTCAAACTTGTTGTGTTCATGGTACTTTTTGACAGAATTGGGTCTGTGGTCAGTCTCAGCTTCTGTGTTTTTATCTGCAGTTGACAGAATGGCTTAGAGAACTGCAACCATTGACAGAAACAGAGCAGCAGATTTAATAACACATTTATAGATCAAAGTAAAAGATTTAAATATCATAATTGCCAGCATGTAACTTGTACTCTGGAAGAGAATTGCTAACACTTGAATATTTTTGCTGGCTTGAACATTATTGGTGGTGATGGGAGCTGAAAATGAAGCAGCACTGGGAGAGGGGACAGGCGTAGTGCTGGGAAAGAGCTCTGAGATAAAGTGTGGTACAGTGTGTGTCAATGCTCTGAGATGACCTTATGTGGAAAGGAAACAGCTTTTGGTTTTCCAGAACCAAAATAAATGTTCAGCACGTGAATGGGAGTTCAGCCTTAATCACTCTAACTCAGGAGCAGCCAAACTTATGATACTGGAATCTGTGGCAGCAGTTATTAATTGCAGGGAACTTGGACAACACAAATCACCAAGATACAGTACTTTCTGTCACATCTTTGTTCCAGGTTTTTAATGCATAATGCAATTCTGAGTCTGCAACTTGAGGTTTAGAACACAACGTCCACAAATGTGCAGTTTTGAGCAAAAACAGAACTGGATGGAAGGACTGTAAATCAAATGTGGATATGTTGTAAACATTAATCTGTGCTGTTGCCTCCATAGTCCATCTCTGTGCTGAGTGACTGATACCCATCACTTACTCGGTGTTACTGCTTAAGGATTCACATTTAATCTGTGTTTGCCATTCCCAGTTGTTAGTGCTGCCTCTCCCCGTGTGTGATCAGCCTGAACGGAGCCTGTAGCAGTTTGTGCTGGATGTGGCTCCCTGAGCTGGGGCACACACGGGTTACCATGCAGGGCTGAAATGAGGTGCAGCTCAGCAGCACGGGTGTTGCAGTGACACTGTGTCAGATGCGTTTCTGGCTGCTCCAGGAGGTCGAGTGACTTGCCCATGGTCATGAGGTACGTCAGCTTTATGTTCAGAATGATTCACCTTATTATTTAAGAAGGTGTTCAGGGGTTTTGTATCAATTTGACCATGTAGTCTGTCTCTCCAATGCTCAGAAATTATCTAAGTAGCAGAATAGTGTACAGGCTTCAGCCTTACTGTGCCTTGTGATATTTGGTCTCCAAGAAAACAGCTTGGAAGCTGTTAATACTCAGTCTGACAACTTTTGAATCATAAGTGGAACAGGTGGTCACTTTTTAAATAAATGCAAGTTTTTGAAGGCTCCTTCAGGCTAACGTTCTTGTTTCAGTGTGTGTGGATCATAGATTTGGCATTATATTGGCATTATAGTGATGATTTTGCAGTGTCCTGCAAGATGCTCTTCTGTGTGATGCTTCAAAATTTCTTGAAAATGAGCAGGAAGACCCAGACCTTGATTTTTCTTCTTGCTACCTCTTTGCTTTAGTGTCTTGTTTCATGATGCTTGATGGTTAGCATTTCACAACTTATTTTAGAAGAGGCAGATTTCAGTTCCATTCATCCAACATGGGTAGAGGCCAAGTGACTCACAGTAAGAGAGCTGAGAATAATGAAGAGCCAGACTTTATAATATCAGTTGTCTGCATGATGAAACAATTACCATGTCAGTAATTTGTTTTCCACTGGGACTATTGCATTTAGGTGGTTGCAGTGTGAGGCTGGTGTGCAAACACTTGGAAGAAAAAAAAAGAATCGGGTTGTCCTGATAATAACGTGGGGCTGATCCAGTGCCCTTCTCTTGTAGTTTGGCTTTCTCATCAGCTGGTAATTCTCCTGGCTCCTCAGCTCACTCTCCTGGTTCATGTTCTCTTGGAATGCCACATCTTGCCATTTCTAAGCAATCTGGCAATTTGGGGAAAAAATCTTGGTAAAGAATAGATCAGGAGAGTTGTCTACTAATTCTATGTGCTTGTGGCTGGAAATACAATGATTTAAAGGCTGTCTCCTAATGAAGGAAGTTGGGTGAAATGCTTGTGGGGTCCTCATCATGTTTGATGAGAAGCTTTTTGGAAATGAAGTTGCCCTTGTAGGAAAGAATGGTCTTTTGAGTAGCACCTTTTGGTAGCACTGTGCAGAATCTGTGAGGAGTTACAAACAAGCACCTATTTCTTTGAGTATTGTGTTTTGAAAGCCTTCAAGGTGAAGGTCTATTTTTCATGGTTCCACTTACTGTTGTTAGCAAGTCATCTTAAATGGAAAATACAGACTTTGGATCCACTCACTGTAATAAAGAAAATCTAGGAATCATTGAATCAAACTAAGCTAAGGAAGTTCATTGAATGTCTTGCCAGGGTTACCTTCATAAGCCCTCAATAATTAGTTATAAACCTCACCTGAACCTAAAGTGAGTTTGATAACAGACACCTGATTTCCCTTGTTTGTTTTACAAGATCAAAATGGTTTTTTTACTGTTTAACACCTGTAGTGGATATTATTGTTTGTCTATATGGAGCTCTCCAAGCTCCAGCAGCAATAAGGCTGTGTTGAATTAATGGAACGAGATTGAGTTGATAATCCAGGCTCCATGTTCTTGTGGTTTTTTTCTTCCATCTTCCCTTTTATTGGGAAAGCTGTTTATATAGTTTGTCTCCTGTTGCTAGCTATTAGTTCTGCCAGCTGAGACACTTTTTCCTAAACAGGAATAATAATGTAAGAAGTGGTTTTGGGGTAAAAGATGCATTTTAAGGATTGTTTGGTTTGTGTTTCTTTTTGGGGAGGGGGGAAAGAGGGAGTTAGGTTTTAGTTTTTAATTTTTTTTTCTTCTGTCAGTACTTGCTTGCATGGTTCTGCTGAAAACTGCCTTTTAATTTTCTTTTTCTCTTTATGTAGCTGGTAACTTGGTATCTTCTTACAAACTATTATTTAATTTCTGCAGTCAAATACATGCAAAGTCTTTTGTGTGTTGTGGGAAAGAAATGTCTACGTCCTGGTCTGTCTGTTCTCTTGAAGGAGAGCTCAAATTTCTTCTCCTCTCCCAGCTGGTAGTAAATACTGTAGAAAGATAGCAAAGCCCATGTTAGAGGCATTTTTGGTTATCACACATGTGACTGGCTTTTGACCCAGTCTGTTCTTCTTTTTTAAATACCCAAAGTAGTTTTTGTTCATTTGTAGAGCCAACCTGTGTTCGCTTCATGCTGAGACCTGTGGTGTGAATCTTTTGTTCTTTTAGGAGCACTTTGGACATGTAAAGACTGCACTGTGATTGTAGGCAGTCTGGTGGATGCTGAAATCAACTGGCACCTCTTGGTGTCAAGAACATCCCAACAGCTGTTAAATTTCATCATTTGAATGCCACATGAGTTTACTTTAGTGTACTGATACCATTTATTTTTTTATGGTATACCTCCTGTAAATCTCTATTGCAGTACTTAGATTTGATACCACTAGCTCAGGAATTAAAGAAGCATGTGAATACCATGAGTAGCTATGTGGATAAGAGAATTATTTGAGATCAGGGCTTGTTGGGCGTGCAGCTCCTTTTCAGCCCTTCTGTAAAATTTGGATGTGTCACCTGATGATCAGACTATAGAATTGGTATCTTACTGCCCTATACCTTATGGCAAAAAACATTCATTGATGTTGAATTAAAGCATTTGAAACTTTAAAATACTGAGGGTCGGTTTTGTTTGTTTACCATGGCAAAGATGTGTAAAAACATCTGACCATAAAATATTTACAAACTGTAGAGTTACTTAGTATCTCTTAACTTGTCTATGTTAAACAGCTGTCCTAAACCCACAGCAAGTCTAATTCAGTGCCTTGAGCTTTTGGAGAGATGTGGAGATGCTGGAAAATCAGTGTGGAATGTGACACCTGAGGACATGGTTTAGTGGTGAACATGGTGGTGGTGTTGGGTTGAAGGCTGGACTTGGTGATTTTAGAGGTGTTTTTTTACCTTTATGATTCTGTGAATATGGCACTGCTGAGATGTATTTACTATTTTGAAGTTACATTGGAATTGTCTTGATCTACCAGTTGGAGCTGTTGGCAAATGACACAATGTTGATTACTTTCAGTATAGCTCAGGTAAATGTTCCTAACTTCTGCGCTGAAAGTTAGGATTAATTTGTTACGTGGTGTTCAAGCAATTAAAAATGTGGCTCTTCACGTGAGCATTACTTTTATCACAGTAGAACAATAGGCCAAGGTTTCTTTAGGACATCTGTTTGTATGTAGTGGGGAAGCACAGAACCCATTTTGTTCCAGAAACAGAAATGGATAGGTAAAGTGGGAAAACCTATTAAACTCAGTATCTTAGAAAAAGATGATCCATCCCTGTGATGATCCTCTGTAGGGTGCTCTCCTGAAAACTAATCTGTTGCAGAGAAAGAAAAGGGAACTTTTGTTGTGTTGACTTCTGCCACTTGTTTTATTGAAAGAAAAAATGTAAAAGTGAGTCATTTAAAGTTTTAGGAGCAGGTAGTAATAAAGATATGCCTCTCTAATTTTTAGAGTAGAGAGCTTTGTAGACTTTAAATTGTTGTGCCCTTGAGAAAAATGGTTTCATTATGAGGAAGAAAGGAGATTCTTAGAAGGCTAAGTGCAGCCAACCCTGCGTGCTTTTATCTGTGTGCAAGGACTGTGATTTTTTTATTGTGGGGTTCCAAGTGCAGCTGGTGAATGTTTATGGAAACCTGCGCAGAGTTGTGAAATAAACCTTAGCTGGTACTTGCCTGTCCTTTGAAAGAGGCAGAATATGTGCATTAAGCATTACAATGCAAAAACCTGTATTTAAATGTGCAGTCTTACTTCTTATGTAGGATAAAAAAATGTTGCTTTTCAAGATCGCAAAGGATGCTCTGCAAAGCTTTGTATTAACACATACACTTGTAATTTGTATTCAGGCTTTGGTAATTTGTATATGCAGCCTGTTGAGCACTCAGTAGGAGCAGCCTGTTTTTAACCTTCATTTCTTTATGCAAAACCAGTTGAAACACAGAATTAGTTTAATCCTTTCTTCTTTTGCTTTGTACTGCAATTCTCTTACCCTGTCTGTTCCAAGGATCCTATTCTTTGGGGTTGCTACCAGGCCTGATTTGTGAATCATCTGATAAAGATCCAGCTCCACTCCCAGAAATGTGCCTTAGGTAGAATCGCATGCCAGTGAGTCAGCTTTAGGGCAGCATTTTCAAAGGAACGCTATATAAATTACACAGTATCCCTGTGGGGGCGGCTCAGTGTTATGAAAAATCTGCCGTGGAGCATCGTGCACACACATCCACACAGAGCTGAGTCAACTGTCTTAGCTTAAATTGACTGAGTGCTGGTCTCACTTCTGTTGTTTTAAGTGCACCGGTTTGTGTGAGTCTTAAAAGAAAATTAAAAGGAACGTGTGGTATCTTTGGGAGGAGCTGAACAGCCAGGAAGTCCAGAAAGTGTCAGTATTTCCACATTTGTCTGGATGCAGATCGGTCTTTCCTGATACATGTCTGATTTTTTGAATTTATTCAAAAATTACTTTTAGTTAATTAAGCATTCTGCTCTCTGGCGTAAGGTAATGGCTTTAAACTGACAGCGAGTAGGTTTAGATGAGGTATTAGGAAACAATTCTTGGCTGTGAGGGGGCTGAGGCCCTGGCACAGGATGCTCTGTCCCAGGAAGTGTCCAAGGGAAGGGTGAATGGGGCTTGGAACAGCCTGATCCAGTGGATGGTGTCCTTGCCCTTGGCAGGGGATTGGAACTGGATCGTCTTTAAGGTCCCTTCCAATCCAAACTATTCTGTGATTCTCTGATAGTTCTATGTGGGTTTTTTTGTACTAAAATGTCACTGGTGAGTTCACTGGATTAATTGTGTTCATTTTCAATGGAAAGGAAGGTGATTTGAGAAGAAAGAAAGCATGATCAAGACACCTACACTGGCAAAGGGTTTTGGTGATGCTTCAGAAGTGGACAGGTTCATTAGCATTTCACATCTTCTGTCTTTCTGTCAGAAGAGGATCTAACTTTGCTTTTTGCCAATAATTCATCCCGTATTTTGAAGCATACATGTATAACAGTCAACTCTTCAGTACCCAGGCTGTTTGGAGCTTCTCTCCTTTCCCAACCCACCCTCCTCAGACACAGTCTATCAAGTGTTCGAGTCAGAGCTCTTAATGAGCTCGTCTGTGTGTTTACATTTTTAAAAATAGTCAGCTCTTTTACATAATTTTATTAGCCTCTGTTTTATACATTTGTCGTTACCTCTCTCACACCTCTGATTTATTCCATCTCTGTTGGGTAAATGTGAGATAATGTAACCCACTGGAGGTGGAAATAATTGTTTGTGTAAAAATGAGCCATTACAGTGTTCAGTTCCTTATAAATATCAAAACATTCATATTTAGATGAAAATAACTGACTTCTGTGGCACTGAAACTATGGGGTTGGAAGGATCTCTAGTTAATTCTGTACTCTGAACAAATAACTTGTATGCAGCACTGCAGTTTGACTTTTCATTTATGTAGTCACAAAAGTCTAAAGAATGTACACGATGTTATTTGCTTCAATAATATAGGTACAGTTTCTCATTTCTAAAAAAAAAAAAATTATGGCTTTCAGTTGAATGGTAAGTGGTGAGAGGAGGTGGGTTGTTCAAATTGTTTTCTTTCAGCACTGACTGAAAGGGCATTAAAAGGCAGTGTTCTGCTAGATAATTCTTTTTCATTTCAACAACTGGTAGAATTGGCATAAGAAGGTTATATGACCATAAGCAGGGAAAAGAAGTGGTCTGTTGGACTGTGATTAAGAGGAAATGTGTTAGTAATAAGCTAAAGCGAGTTTTCCAGCAAGCTGCTGTGAAAACACTAATACCTGCAAAACAAGAATCTGTCCCGTCCATAGGTTCAGAAAAAGAAGAGCTGGCTTGCTGCATACAAGCTAGGCATTCTTTATCAATACTCACCTCAATAAATTAAACTCACCTGAAATTACAATGTACAATTAAGGTTAAGGTGTCATGGGGTTTATTAAGTGTTTCAGGCTGTTGAGGGATACTCGTTGTTCAGCTGAAGTGAGTAAGTTGTAAATAGAAGGAGTTACCTTCTAGCTGTTAAGATATGTGATTTAGTATGTTGATTGCTTGGCCCGAGTAGCTGGATTTGATGAAGCCTTCAGCCTTAAGCTGTGAATTTAGCTAATCTTCCTAACAGCTGATACAGAGCTGTGTTTTATCTGTGTTGTGGGAAGGACATAGACAACAAATGGATGTTTTAATTGCTGCTGAGGACTGCTTACCAAGGTGAGGGCTTTTGTAGTTCCCTGTGCTCTGCCACAGAGCAGAGGCACCAGGAGCTCAGCCAGAGATCAGCAGGCAACAACCACCAGCACAAGCTGCAGTTCCACATGAGCTGAATGGCCTGCCTGGACATGGAGAAGGACCCAGTAAGGTGCTGTAAGGCCCCAGAAATCAGCAGTGAACTAAGAGATGCAGGCAAGATGGGTGAGGGGCAGGTGCCTAAATTCTGTAATTCCCTGGGGATTTCTTTGTGAAATCAGGGTCCCTCTCCAGAGACACACAGCTGATCTACTGCTCTAACACTCTGTTAAAATATTTATTTTTATAATCTGATGCCTGAAACTCTGCTCTGGGAAACCTGTTGTCTTCAATATAAGTCTTTTTGCTGTAGTTCATATCATATGGAATTTGTTCTTTAGGAACCTACTATCACCTCTGAGGCTTTTTGCTCTTAATAATTATTTTAAATTTTATTTACAAAAGTCTCTTCCCAGAGCAAGCGGTGCCAAGAAGGAATGCTCAGGACCTTCTACTGTGTTCAGGCAGAATCTGTGAGTTCAAGGTGTGATGATACAAAACAGCAAGCAGCTTTTAATCAGATCTGGTTTTTTTTTTTACAGGGATGATTTGTGCTTGCTCTCCTGTCCCTCCTTCCTGCAAACTCCGGCAGAAAATGTCACTTACTTTCTCATTTTGATTTCTGCTGGCTTATTGAAAAGAATCTACTCACAGAAGGGTGGGCCAGTTCTGTGCCCTGGAGGGAATATGATGGTGCAGTCACAGTTAGGTGGGGAAAGCATGGGGGCAAAACCCAGAGAGACTGGGCTGTCTCTGCAAATCTGACCTTCTAAATCCTTCTGGATTTCTTCCCTGAAGTGCAGATGCCCTAATGTATAAATCATGTGCCTTTACAAATGAGTCCATGATTTGAAAATATTTCCCAGGATAATTTAATGGCTTCCCCACACTGGTGTGTTATATGTGTGACTTGGAAAATAACACTTTCTGTTGGAAAAATTGAGCAAAGCAGTTTTTACAGAATTGCCTTTTAAAATTTTCATTGCAATATCTGTTCACCAGTAAAAGGAGAATGCCGTTTCTGATCAACGTCTAATTAAGTATCCATCTGTGTCTGTAAGCATCACAAATTATTTTCAGTGCTGTGTTCCCATTTCAGTAGAAAAAATGGTCTTTCACTTGCACCACCTTGAGATTTCCTCTTCTAGTACTGTTACTAGAAAGGTGAGTGGCAAGAAAGGAGTGGGAGTTTTTCAATAAAGTCTGTTCTTGCTATTCTGTACATTTTTCAGGTAGAACTAAATACAGACTTTTTTTCTTTCTTTGAGACAAGGCTTTCTTTGGCATAGATATTTTTTGCCAAATGGACTGTATTCTTCCTTGAAGCGAAGTCTGTTTGAGTCATGGTAGGATTATTTTTTTTCCCATTGAGAGAAAGGCAAAGCTCTGGTTTATATATATATATAAAACATATAAAAAAGGAATTGGTGATGTCTAATGTCTAAAGAAACAATTCAATGGACCTGTAGAGTACATACCTTACCAGAACATGTGTTTTCTTTTCTATATACACAGAAACACATCAGTGTAATGAAATTACTATTCCCTCCTCTATGCCAACTGAAAATCACTGTGTGAGGGATAAAACCAGTGTGGTTGTAGTAGTTAAAGATCTCACTTAATATTTAAAAAATCCAATAAAATGATTTTAATTGAGCTGTTAGCAAGGTGGCAATGTGCAGATGAAACATATTTTTTTCTGGCTGATAGACCAGAGAGATGGAAAGGCAAGTGCAGGTGTTGTTACAGCCCCTTTGGGAGCTGTGAGGTAAATGATGTTTCCAAATAGGACATTTGTGGAAAAAAGTCTACAGCTGACTTTGGCTGCCCTTTAGCTTCGTGTCAAGCTCTGTTCTTTGTGCTCCCCAGGCTAAAAGGTTGAACAGTGCAGAAACTGTTCTGCAGTTATTACTATGAATATTTAAGTATGTTTTCATTTGGCCAAGCTAATACTCTTTGGTTTGTGTCTGAGCAACCAATATTTTCCCTGTGTGTACATTTCAAAACTCTTAGAGAAGATGTTTTTCATTTTAAAGTGCGTGGCCAGAGGAAAGCTGGGAGCTGCACTAGCAGGTACAATACAAATTCCACTTGTTCCATCATCAAATCTGTGTTTCACTTACCTGTATAATAGGAGAATTATTTGATACTACAGATTTGTGAGTGAATTATGTGCAAATATTGATTTTACTGACTTGCTTTTATATTTGAGAATATGTGTATTCATCATTTGGGTTTGTTGGTGCTCTGCTGTAGCCTTGGAAATAAATTGTTCCTACATGATGTTTACTGCTTACATGAAATTACTGTCTCCAGAAAGTCTTCTTTGAAGTTGCTTTCTCAGTGACAGTATGCACAAATATTTTTTCCTGATACACATGTTCCTCTATTCCACAGTATGCATTTTATTCTGGTTTTTGGAAGGACTGTGCTGAGTTTATTGTTTGGGGTTTTGGGTTTGTGGTTTTTTTCCCCATACATTTAGCAGGCTTGGTCTTGCCATCGCCATCTTTCTTGTGATGTCTGATATTAACCAACCTTTCTTTCCTTAGCTGGTGTTTCTCTGCCATGAGTATTTTCTTCATTTCCTTGCACCAAACAGCAGTTCATTCATTAGCCTGAAGGAAACATGAACTCTATTTTAGTATTGCCTAAAAATGAAGTTTCAAAGTGGGTTAGGGCACACAGGACAATGCTGAGCTTTGCGCAGCACCTTTCAGAAGCAGGAAACTACCCTTATATTGTGTGTTACATACGTGTATACAATTACATACTTACAGGCAGCTTGGGATGGATCAGGGAACCAAAGAAGGATTTTCAGGGTACAGAAAAATCTCTCAGAACCATCCGTGCTGCCTCAGGGTGCTCAAGTGCTGATTGCCCACCTCTGCAGAAATGTAGTTTTTCAGATAAGATCTCACTGCTGCATTTTCTTGCCTACACTTTGTTTTTTGAAGTGCCATAAATTTATAATTTACTGTACTTCTGAAGCTGTAAAGGGTTTGTTCCATGCCATTCATCTGTAAGTGAATGTGGTAATTGAAAGGTCTTTATTCTGTGTTGTATTCCAAGAGAAAATTCAGGTGAAAGGCAAAGTGTGAATAATGAAGACAGAATGGTAACTATTGATCTCTCCAAGAAAATTTCTTTGAAGTTGCTTCAGGTAGTTTTGGGTAGATAATGTGCAAGTTATCAATCAGATAAATAGCTTGGTCTTTTTATTTGCACTGAAACAATGCAATTTATTAAATTATAACTTGAAGTAAAGTGTAGGATACTGGTGTGGGTAGATAATGTTTTTTGCTTGCAGCCCCTACTATTTAATGCTTCTTTCCTGGCAGATTTGAGAGAAACTAAATCAGCCTTGGGGTTCTCATATAACCAGGGCTTGCATAGGAGACAATCAAGGACTTCCTGAATGGTGTATTAGATATTCCTAAAACATCTTTATGTGACTCACCAGCATGGTGGTGCTCTGGTGAGAGCAATCCGTGTGACACCTCTGGAGCCAGAGCCTGTGGCTGTGCCTCTGACAGTTCAGGAGCACTTCTTTATTTAATATGTCTGATATGTAAGGTTCCCATGCAGCATGATTCCACTGGGAACCCCATTCAGTGTGACTCCAGTACCATTTTTCATGGGTGTGTAAATGAAGGAATAATTTGGTGTAACAGGATGAGTTCACTAGGAAGAGGTAAATGAAGAAAACCAACATGATGCTGAACAATAAGATGCTCTTCTATAGAGCCAGCCTGGCACAGCTGGGGCTGCTCCCCTGCACAAGAGAAGGCTGCAGGGACACCTGAGAGCCCCTGCCAGGGCCTGCAGGGGCTCCAGGAGAGCTGCCCAGGCACTGGGGACAAGGCCTGCAGGGACAGCACACAGGCCATGGCTGCACTGCCACAGGGCAGGCACACATTTTGGGATGTTGGGCAGGAATTGGTGTCTGGGAGGGTGGGCAGGCCCTGGCCCAGGGTGCCCAGAGCAGCTGTGGCTGCCCCTGGATCCCTGGCAGTGCCCAAGGCCAGGCTGGATGGGGCTTGGAGCACCCTGGGACAGTGGAAGGTGCCCCTGCCCATGGCTGGGAAGGTGGCACTGGAAGAGCTTAAATGTCCCTTCCAACCTGGGCCACTCTGAGGTTCTGTAAACCCATTCTGTCTGCAGCCAAAAGCAGTGAGTTGTTTAAGGTAACACTGTGGAGAGCAGGCTGAGCTACTTGTGTAATTGTTTCCTACTGTTCTGTTCCTGTGCAGGCTGCTGCATTGCTGGAGACCACGTCTAGCTCACCCAGCCTCCTAGACAACGTGCTCAATGCTTTGAGACTGGAAGGACCTTGCTCTGCAATGAAGATGGAGGCAGTAGGAAAAGCAGAAGAACTTGTTGATTCAGAAACTCCCCCAAAGACTTCTGAAAAGCAAGAGACTGCTCCTGATGAAGACAGGCCTATAGAACTTGAGACACAAGCTCAGAAGGACAGTGTGCCCACTGCAGCAGACTCTGCAGTGCTCTCTTCCATGCCTTGCTTGCTGATGGAACTGAGGCGGGACTCCTCGGAGTCTCAGCTGGCATCTACGGAGAGCGACAAGCCAGCAGGTGGCCGAGTTTATGAGAGTGACTCTTCCAACCACTGCATGCTTTCCCCTTCCTCCAGTGGGCATTTGGCCGACTCAGACACGTTGTCTTCCGCAGAGGAGAACGAGCCCTGCCAAGCTGAAGCTGCCGCGGAGGGAGACCCCTCTGCGGTGTCTGGAGCTGCGGTCGGGAGGAAATCCAGGAGATCCAGATCCGAAAGTGAGACTTCAACAATGGCTGCCAAGAAAAACCGACAGTCCAGCGATAAGCAGAACGGCCGAGTTGCCAAGGTGAAGGGTCACCGGAGCCAAAAGCACAAAGAGAGGATCCGGCTCCTGAGGCAGAAGCGGGAGGCGGCTGCTCGCAAGAAGTACAACCTGCTGCAGGACAGCAGTACCAGCGACAGTGACCTGACCTGTGACTCCAGCACGAGCTCGTCAGACGACGACGAAGAGGTTTCAGGGAGCAGCAAGACAATCACTGCAGAGATACCAGGTAGAGGATGTTTTTTAAACTGAACTGTAACGCGCCTGACGTCGTTTCTCAGCTGTCATGCTAAGTTAGATGAGTGACACTTGAGAAAAACCCCAGGAGAACTGCAGCTCTGTGTAAATTTGAAGACTGCAGTGTAATAACAAGACGTGGGCAAATTTTAAAAATATGTTCTGTGAGGTTTCTGTGCACTTTTGCACTCCAACAAAGCATAGATATGGTAAATGGGAGGAAGAACTACCTTTGAATTCTGGATTTTTCAGATCTTTGTAAGCCTATATGAACTCATGTCAGTGCTGTCATATCCCCTTAGATGGTGATAATCTAATTCTTAAGATAAGTGGCCAGCTTAGCTTTAATATAAAAAGCCCACAGCTTGGCAGCTGTGTTAGAAATGCCATGGCACACCTCTTGCCTGTGCAACAGTGAGGCCCTGGCCATTATTGCACTCATTCTGTGCTTTCAGCTCAACATGTCAGTGCATGACAAACCTGCTTAGCCTTATTCTGAGTTCTTTCAGATTGCAGCTGGTCACCTATTTTAGGATACAGATATAATTACACAGGTGCCCAAGCTATATTCACACCTAAATTTTCAACACTTTAGACAAAGTTGTTACCATTCTCCTATGTCGTTAGGATCAATAATTTCTACACTTTTAACTTTCTGACACATGTGTGTTAAGATGGCAGGCAGCAAATTATAGGGGCCTTCTTGTCATTTTATTAGCAAAAGAAAGTTGATTTCTTCAAGGTTTTTGTCTGCTGAGTCTTTGTTATTTTATTAGTCCAATTGCTGTGGACAGGATCTTGTGTGAATTATTCTTGCAGCATATTATACCATAGAACCATCATCATATGGCAATCAGAAATAAAATCCATAAAAATAAAAATACGTAAAAATAAACTTTTTTTGCTTGCCAATTTTTACTGGGTTACATGCCTGTTGTGCTAGAAGTTTTTTCTTTTTGAGAAAAATAACATCTTACATAGAGCAATAACATTTAAAGGAAAACTGCAATATTAAGTTACTGAAGTAATGCTTTCCAGATGAATTATTTAAAATACTGCAGCAGATTTTACAAATAACTGATTTAACTGAGTTGATTATGGTGGATGATGTTGTCACCATGAAAACTGGCATTTTTCCCGCACCTGCTAGGAAGCAGGTTGCACAAAGGAAGTAAGAGTTTATTATTAGGATGTCTGGAAAAGGCATAATATCCTCCTATAAATATTGTGTAGTAAACTTTCAATAGAGATCTAAAATTATTTTTACCAATTTAGTAGTTAGTCTTGTAGCTTTCAGTTTTTGCCTTTTTATTTATAACTTTTACACTTTGGGCAATTTAAGCCTAACTTAAAGCCTGTTGAAGAAAACTATTTCAGTAATTTTTGGGACAGGTTCTTCCCCACCTCTCAAAAAACCTCAAAACATACAGAACAAGTCCCTCAGGTCACATTCTTTTTTTAAGTCATAAAAGTACCTTGTGACCCAGAATAACACCACATGGTATTTTCGGGTCTGCTTAGGTTTCTGAGAGCCATTGTGGGGCCCTGATGCCACTCCAGGATATTGTTCCTGTATCCCTGGGTGCCTCTGTATTTGGCTTTCAGTCCTGACCACGAAGGAGATGCTTTTGATGAAAGGATCCCATGGCATGAAGAGCTTGACTATTAGTGATGGTTACACCAAGGCCCAGCTTTACCTGCAGTGCAAGAGTGCCCAAACCATCCCGAGGGAGGGACACTAACACTTATTCTGATTTCACAGCACGTGTCATCTGCTTGGTGCTGAGCTTGTGTAAGCCATTGAAAGGTTTGAGCTGCGCCCTTGGTGCGATGGGGCGCGGTGTGTACCTGCCACGTTGCGGTTTTCCTTTAAATAGAAACGGCTTTGCTTTGTGGGAAACGCCTTCCAAGTGCAAGATAAAAATACCCTCTGTAGAGATAAGGATGTGGTTTGTCCAGAAAACGCATCCTGTGCTGCTCTTGGGTGAAGGAGACGTTGTGGTTGTCAGAGCTGCGGCGGAGCTGCGAGTCTGGTCGGGCTCCCAGTGCTCCGTCACAGCGGTGGGCTCCCAGGCCATCTGCCATCCCTCTGCCTGGGGCTGGCAAAGGACTCAGTTCCTTTTTCTGGCTAGCAAGCCATTTTAGTGCACTTTGCAAAACACTCTGAATAGACTCAGAATTGAGGGAGCAAACGTGTAGATAAAAAACAACACAGGGTATCCAAAAGCGTTGCTGGAATTTCAGTCTGCCAGTGTTCTCTGCACACAGTGGAAAGCTGAAAGGTTTGACTTCAGTATCAGGACATAAGCACGAACAACTTTTGCCTTTACTTTTAAAAGAGTTACCTTTACACATTGATGCAGAAGAGTTTTTTACAGGCACCATGTGTTCCACTTAGTCTGTGTCTGGACATTCAGCTGCAGTCTTTGCTACTTACTCAACATCACTTATTTTCATATAAGTTTCATTTTTAGCCTTCTGTTGCCCGAAAAACAGCTTTTGCCAACAGAGATGCTTAAAAAATTTTAGTGACAGGTAATTCGGTCCTCATTACAAAAATTACACAGACTCTTAAGCTGTCAACACAGGTAGTGATACAGCAGGCAGTTTGCTTGTGTGTGGTCTGAAAAATTAAATTACCACATTTGAGAATACAGTAATCTTTCATGTTGTGCCACTAAACATCTTCTATTTAAATCGTGCAGTAGTTTAAATAAACCTTTTTTAAACCATCTGCATCACTGGCTCTGAAATATGTTTGGCTAAATTTGTAAGGTAAAGAAAATGTTCAGTGAAATACATGATGATGATGATGACACCATTAAGTTACAAACAGAGCAGTTGTTCAATAGGTAGTCAGGTCTCTGCTGAACTTAAATGTACTGTGGATTAAAATAGTGCCAGGCTTGTTTTTCTCCTCAAGGAAGACTGAAGAGTTGAGATTTTGCTGGTGGTACTTCAATATAAGTACTGTGAGCTGCACAGGAGCTCAGCACAGTGTAAAGTTGCAGAACTCTGAATGCATCCTGTGGTGTTAATTTACACCTGAAAATACAGGTTCGGTCTAAACTTCAGGGGTGCTCCTGAGAGCCTTTTCACTGGCGTGAGCAGTCATAATCTTTGGCTCTTTATTTCAGGGAATGCTGTGATTTTTGGATTATTGCAGATGAGGAACAGCTTTTTACCTTTTAATGACTGAGCGTCTCTGTTGGCATCTAAAATTTTGCCATTCTTCAACACTACATGAACATGAAATAGGAGTCCTGAAATAGAATCTGCTAGGCTTCCTGCTGTAGTAGGAAGTTTTTCCTTTAAACAATTTCCATATGATGCTGCAAATTAACTCTGAATGAAATTGGCATGAGAACAAGTCTGGGAATTAATATTTATTGGTGTGTAAACACTTATCTTCTGGAAGAAACAAGGCATTTAAAAAATTCAAATAATGTACAAAAATCTTTTGCATTTTACCACCATTGTTGTTTCTACAACTCAGAAAAATCCGAATTGAAATGGGGATAACTTACGTTTTAGACCATCACAAAAACCTGTCAAAAAGTTTCAGTGTTAGTGTTGAAAAAGCTCACTTTGTTAAAAAAAGACAAGGCTTTTAAAATATGCAGTATATCCAAAGAGATGGGCACAGGTTCCTTCCTCCTAAGAACTGTGCATAGATCTTGGATAAAGCATCTTCAAAGGATGAATTTAGAATGACAATTATAGTTAACAGATAGGAAAAAGAATCAGTCTGTTAAGAATGATTGGCTGTAAGATACTAATTTGGAAGTGTCTGCAGCAGAATAACAGAGGAACCAACCATTGCTAGTTAGAATGAAGATGAAGCATATCTTAAATTGCTATGTTGCCAGACTTACTAAATTAAATTACTTTGGATTTGGTTATTACTTAGATTGTACTTGAGAGATCCCATAGAAAGACAACATTGGGGCATTTCTTGGGTGATGTTTTGCAGGAGGTGTTGTCATGAAAATGAGAGAGGAATTTTTGATTCTGACCCATTTGTGACCTCAAATTTGTTCTCCTTTAAGCTTAGCATAATTAAAAAACTATAGTTTAAAGTTTATAGACAGAAGAGGGACCAATTAAATAAATGCTAGAATTTTTAGTATGTAAAAATGCATTTTTAGGCTTGGGGTTTTTTAAACTAAAAGAAAGAGAAGATTGAATGAGGCTTGTTGTAGTAGCTGCATGGGAAGCATTTAAAGCATTGTTTTGCTGTTACTGTAAATTTGAGATACTCTATGAATGATGCCTTTTAAAATTTGTATTGCAGGGCTATATATTTTCAATACCTTATTCAGTTTACAAAACAATTTTGTCAACTTTGACCATTCTAGTTCATTTTTAACTTTCAAAACCCGGGAAGATTGTCTCACTTATCAAAATCAATAGGTTTTATTTAAATTACAATTAAAAATTAACATTACTTATTTGTACGTCTATGAAAATCAGAAAGGTTGTAAGTTAGTTCCTTGAGTTTAAGTTAAGATGTGGGCTAAAGACAAACAAACAGAATCATATTGGATGTTCAGTACTAGAAGTAAATGAACAGAAGAAATAGTTATTTTAGGGAGGAAAAAAAATTGAATATACAAAAGGAGCCATGTTTTAGAAAAAATGGTACCATTTTACTTAATTCATTTTGGTTAAAATGCAGTTGGAGGGATGTAAATTAGTATAAAGTAAATATTTTTAGCAGAGGATCTGAATGCTGAATTTCCAGCTCATCTGATAGGTAAACAGATGGGCAAGAAAGACTCAAAAACTACTCTTCAGAAATGAGAGAATAACCCAGGGCTTTGTTTAGCTGTTCCTGAAGGATCTGTGTATACCTCATTTAAACAGTTCCTAAAAAGAATGCAGTGTTTAGGTGATACTGCAGTGTTGTGTACTCAGTGAAATCCCAATAAAGATTTGGTGCCTTAGGTTTTTATTAGTAAATATTTACCTAGGTCATGCAATGATTTCTATCATTCTTAGGGTATTTTGTATTATTCTTAAGCTAGAGGGTGCCACAAGTTTCACATTTAGATATTAAATTAGCATCTTCTGTACCTTTGAGTAGTTTAATGGGATGCTTGTCTTGTTTTGGTATTACCTTAGGTGACATTTGTCTGTTTGGATGGCATGCACATACTGTTTATTATTCCTCAAACGGGTACAGAGCCTCATTTTCTTTGGGGTTTATTGCTTCCTAGATGATTCCTGAGTGAACTCTAGACTTTAAAATACAGTTTTTTGTTATTGACACGTAGAGTAAGGCTATGAGGATTGGCCTTCTCTTCTGGCTGCTGCAGTTCTTCCTTATAACCCCAAAGCCAGTCATTCCACCATCCTTTTGATGGATAGCTGGAAGCAGAACAGTTTCCTTCCAGCCATTCCCTGTTTTCTGCCTTGCCTGGGACTGGCTGTGGGAATGGTGGCTCAGGGCAGGGTCCTGGCTGGTGTGAGGCTGGTCAGGGCTCCATGGTGTTGTCCCTGTGATGGAGCTGTGTCCATCACGCCTGGCAGAGGATGCTCTCCCCTCCTGTGTCAGCATAACACTCACATAGCGCTCATAACCCCTCCATATTTTTGTGTTTTGCGTCCTCCTCATTCTGTGTGCTTCCCAAAATCAGGCCAAGAGCTCTGGGACAATTCCACCTGTGTTTAACAGCCCGTTTATAAAAGGGTCCAAGTGGGAAAGCAAAACACACGTAATTATTCAGGTTTGTCAGTTAAAAAATAGCATTTTGGATTGCAGCTTAACAGAACTAAACATGTTATTGTGTAATGTTTTTGACACCTTCAGTTGAATTCAAAACAAATTGCAAAGGAACTGGAGTAATTTGGTAAAAAAGAGACCTTTGTGACAGAATTGTCTGGGACTTTGAGAGTGAAATATTTTTAATGCCAGAATTTTTATTATAACCTCAGTGGGTGTAAAATTTTATTATAAGAGTAATACTGTTGGTTAATATATGCTAATTCCTCTCCTGTTGTCATATCCAAGGGGCAGAATTAGAAAAGTTGTTTTCCTCAGTTAACATGCCTTAATAAACAGTATTATGTTCTTACTTAACGATGTCTTATCAAATGGCCTCAATGTCTTTAAAGCTGGCTTCAGTCGTGCTGGGGGATCTGGAGGAGCGACCAGGGAAATTCCAGGATTGCTTGACAGGGGCACCGTGTGGGATAGGAACTGCATAGGCAATGTCCTGGAAGAGGCCATGAACTGCTTTGCCGAGATGCAGAGGCAGACAGAGGAGAAATTCCGCATGTGGATAGAAAAGCTAACCCATCTTGACACGGACGAAGAAAGCAAGCAGCAACTGGAGCCCAGGGAACCTAAAATCCAACTAGTTGGCCAAAGAATCCCCCCTACCACGCAGTCAGGGGCTTTTGTGCAGATGCCTGATAGCCAAGCCCTTCCTCAGCAGCCGTTTAACTCGTACGCGGGCTATCAAAATGCCGATGCCGCCCTAGAGTTTCCAGTGACTTTTAATAACAACTTTCCACCTCTCTTCCCAGAGAATGGGAATGTGGCAGAGCCTGATCTGAATAAATCATAAACTTTTAAAAAAAAAAAAATTAAAAAAAAAATCTGATTTTGCAAGCTTGGTGTTATTTTGGATTCTGCTAAAAACGAGGTTTGCTTTTCTCTTTGTATGTGTTTGTTTTGTTTTCTTTTTTGGGTTTTATTACCATGATATTGTTTGTTTTTCTTAATTTATAGTGAATATATGTAGTTAAAAAAAATCACAGTACACCCACCTGCATGTGCCAGTACACACATACAAAAAACACCTTTAAAGGTGTATGTGGGGATCCACCCTAAGCTTTCATCACCAAACTTGGGAAAATATAACTTAGAGTCCATGTCTAGATACCCCAAAAGCAGCAGGGCTGTGTTTGCTACAATAGGAGCATTCAGGGTATTCATCCAGATGCCCTTTTTTGCATGTTAAAACATTTATATAAGGAAACAAGTTTTATATTTAAAGAGATAATGCACCCTAGAGATGCAGACTAGATACAGGCCCATGACATTTCCTTGACTGTTTACTCTCAAGTTTTGCAGCTTGACCATGCCACACGTTAACTTCTTCATTTGTAGGCAGAATGAGTAAATAAGCTTACCCTAAAAATTTAGCTGTCTATAACAAGCGTGCACAGCAGATTTAATTCCTTTTTGTCTCCCATTCAGCAGCTCAGTCCCTGTCCAGGGTTTTTATCTGTGTCACTGCTGTGTTGCACCTGGAATATTTATGGAGGCTGCTGCCTTACCCTGTGTGCACACACACACAGGAGTCTCTCTGTGCTCCATTTGGGTGCAGGTCATCTCCACCAATTCCAGGTGCTCTGCTCTTCCCTGGGTCTCAGTGGGAAGAGATAAGCCTCACCGAGGATGCCTCCAGGCAGTGTCTTTCTCTCCCATGAGCTGTCCCTGCCCTGGCTTATCAGCAGTCCCTAAGAGATAACTGTGGGGTGAGATGAGTCACCCCAACCTGTGCACGCAGAGCAGCTCCTGCTTCCTCCTGTAAATGCAGCCCAGCCACATCCTTCACGCTGGAATAAAAACAATCCTGTCTGCCCTCAGATAAGCAACCATCAGGGGATGGGTTGAGCCTTGGCACAGGAATGTAAAGGAAGGCTTGATAAGTGAGCACCGTGGTGGTCTGATAGCTGCTGGCCTGGGTCAGACCAGACCACGCCTGAGCACCACTGAAATCATTCTTTACTTGTGATGGGGAATGCCACAGCATCAGGTCCATTTAAGTAAGGCAAAAAATTTACTGTTTTGTGGGTTCTTTTTTTTGTACTAATAGTTGTCCTGAATAGGCAGGCTTGAAACTGTGGTGTTTAAAATAGGATTAATTTAAACTATGTATTAGAAATATTTAATTCTTAGTGTTATTGCTACACACAGGGATTTTTGGGTCACCTCTCCAATAAGGCCTTCCTTCATGGGAAGTGACTTCTCTGTAGCTACCAAAAAATGTATATTTTTAATCAGGTAGAACTTGATAGATGTTTCTAATGAAAATGAAATCAAAATTTTTACAATGGAAAATGAAAGCATGCAGTTTAAGTAACGAAAATACTTAGGTCCCCTTTAGCTCAGTTACTCTGCTTTTTAAACCACAGTCATTTCTTCCCTAATTATTTTAGTTTACTTTCTTTTCCTCCTGTTGGGAGTAACCACAGTATCTTCTGTAGGTCAGGTTTTTTTACCCTCCCTGAAGTCATTGGGAGTTTTTCCATCAATTTCTGTGACAGTTTGGATCAAACCTGTAACAGGAACTCAAGAAATACTTTTTGTTATCAGCATAATATCTACCCTGGTATTTTAACATTATTCTTGTCCTAGACTGACTTTTAAAAAAAATATATGATGCCTTCATTAAAAAAAATAGGTTAAAGACCTGTGTTATTTTCAGAGTATCTGTGTGAAAGACTATGCAGGAGATAATTTTTAATTACTGGAATAAAGTCTTTTCAGATCACCTTCATGC
Source organism: Passer domesticus (assembly GCF_036417665.1). Classification (NCBI taxonomy): domain Eukaryota; kingdom Metazoa; phylum Chordata; class Aves; order Passeriformes; family Passeridae; genus Passer; species Passer domesticus. The sequence continues at coordinate 2,739,001 of NC_087512.1, read as the reverse complement.
GTTTTGATACAAAGATTTTGATATGAACTGGTTAGTAAACTCCCTTGTCTGAAATTGTGTGCATTTCAGGTAGAAGTTAAACAAGTTGTTCTATGTTTGACTGCAATTTAAAACCTTATCCTTATCTGTTAAAAAAGATATTTCAGGGAAGAGTATTGGCTGATAAAACAACCCCCACCAAAATGGATCCTTCTGGTGTTCATAGATTATATATATATATATAAAATATATAAGATTGTATATATATATATATATATATATAAATCTCTTTATAAAGATAAAAAGAGCAGAATATTTTAAAGCATGACAACTTTACAAATCTTCCCGTGCATGCAGAAGCAGCTTTTTGCAGTGACTGGTTTATTTTAGTGTGTATGTCTGTAAGCATGCCCATAGTATTTTTTGTAAAATAGTATAAATGGAACAATTAGGTATTTCAGAACAAATTGTAAGGAGTTCAGTTGAACTTATTTGTGTCTCAGACTGAAACACCTTTATATATGAATCTCATAAACAGATAATAACTTAATTACATATGTAGCCAGTGAAATTTCTGCAAATTTTCAATGTGTTGGTCAGATAGACCTTAAAAAAGAAAAAAAAAAGAAAAAAAAGTGAAATAATTCAGTGTATGAATAGATAAAAATTTGTGTTTGATTACTGGAGGCAAATATTTAAACATTTTATTTTTTCCATCGCTGCTAACTTATTTTCAATGCAAACAGCTGTGAACACAAAAGAACAAGCAGAGAATGACAGAAGTTGAACGTACAGACTTTAAAGCTGTACTCTTTCTAGGATAAAATTATCTCAAGGCTTCCAGAAGACTGAGGGAATAGTTCCTATTAGGTATAACTTTAACTTAATTTCCCCACAAAGCTACCTAGTTGAAGGCTAAAAACACTTGTGCAAGGTCAGTGACTGTAAATTGTTTTGTAAATGGTAAATAATGTTTCCTCACTCTTTCCACTTGGCTCAAACCAGAGCCAAATCTTTGGGTGTGACACAAACCCTCTCCTTTGAAATGAAAGTGTGCTGATGTGCACAGCTGGGTACTGCTCCATGAGCAGGTTTTCCACATGGGGAAGTGTTTTTGGTCTGAAAATGAGAGGGGAGCCCCACCTTTCTGTAGTTCAGGTGTAGCATTGCCTGCCCGGTGTAGGATTTGCCCATAAACAGGAGCATTTTTCCTCTTGCTCTGTATTCTGAATCCAGGAGGTGCAGAGCCCTGAAGGAACCAACCTCCAGATACCAATACTAGTGATGAGTCTGTGTTTTAACCGTGTGTGACACTCTTTGGCATCTTTTTGAGAAAACAGGTTCCCAACACATAGTTTCAGATTTTATATTTTTCGCCTCCTGGGAATATTTTCACTATATTTTTATGGCATGGCTGCATTTGAGTTTGTCATGATTTCCATTATAAGCTCTTATTTTCAAAGGGCTTCGACTAGAAACCCTCAGGGAGTTAAAATTTCTTCAGATGAAATTTTAACATAAATTTTTATCTTACCCATTCTGTATCTCATGGAAACAGTCTGACTTATCTAAGACTACTTTAGGACTATTGGAAGAAAGCTCATCTACTTTTCAACCCTGAGTTACATTTTGAATGTATGTTTATGCTGACATCTCATCAAAGTACTTCAAAACCACCACATTTAACAAGTAGGGGAGAAATCAGTAGGAGTTTTCAAGAGACATCGAGAACCACAGATAATTTAGTGTTTCTCTAATTGCCCCAGGATTTATACTTCAGAATGGTGTGAAGAAACATTTTAGTTCCTTTAAGGAATTTTGCTTATGGTGTTGGACCCACATTATAGCTTGAAAAGGTCAGATGCATCTAGTCAGGTGAGCTGGTGTAGACTGGTGTAATTCCAGGGATGGTTGTGCCAGTTTAAACCTAACTGGCCTGTTCACAGAATCATGGAATGGTTTGGGTTGGAAGGGACCTTAAAGCTCATCCAGTGCCACCCCTGCCATGGGCAGGGACACATTCCGCTGTCCCAGGCTGCTCCAAGCCCCATCCTGCCAGGGGTGGGGCAGCCACAGCTCCTCTGGTTCAGGCTCCTATATTATCACTTTAAATATTGAATTATGTGTTTTTAATATGGCAGCTGTTCCAGCCTGGGAGCAGTGGAGCACCTGCACAACCCTGGAGTTGGAATTTAGCAGCAGGTGAAACACAGTGGTTTTGGTTTTATGTTTTTTTGTGCAAGTGCACAAGAAGTAAGCCTTTATATAAGGGCTCAGTTTAAATTTCACTAAATGTCAAACTGACATTGCAGTAAAAGGATTTCCTTCTAGGATCAGTCCCTTTTTAGGAGTTCCTGGAAGTCCAGGGGCTTCAGCATGCAGTGTTTTTGCAGGCTTGCCTGCAGGTTCTTCCCAAGGCATTCATGCTCCTTTCAGTGGGGTTTGGTGAGGAAGGTCTTTAGGGATAAATATCTGAATGGTCAGGTTTTATTTAGGGAAAAAAAAATTAACATACAACATAAACTCAAGGCAATGAAACTTTTTTCAGATTTTCTATTGCAAAAATAACAGTGCAGGGAAAAAAAGAGTCAAAATGTGAAACTTTCAGTGTCATTTTTAACAGTACTAGGACGAAATAATTCAGGCAGAAATACACATCTATTTTTTTAAGCATAGTGTCTTTTAGTGTTTGTGCAGGATTGTTCGGTTATTTTATCTGAGCTGCTAGGTTAAAGACTGAAAAACCAATCTTAACTTCAATGAAACGGGATTATATTTGGCAGTTATGTTACAAATTGGAACATGTTTATTATAACAGTTTTCTCTTTTAATATATTTTATCTCTTTCTGTATCCACCTGCTGTATGTGGATAAATTTATAAATCATATTTCAAGGGCATTAAGAAATTAAACTTTAGCCCCATTGATAGTAGTAGAAATTTTCTACTGGTTTTAATGGGGCTGGCATTTAATCTCATTAAAAATTGAATTTACTTTGCGTTTTTTTGTCCAGAGAATCCAGCTGACCTTGGGGCGAGCCTTTGCCTGGTGGGGTGTGTAATTCAGGCCAGTTGGGTATAAATGTTTTTAAAACAATGGGGGTCTGCACTGTGACCACTGCAGTTACATGTGTTAGAACAAATGCACTGTGTGATTTGTGCTGTAGAAGCCAAAATAATCAGGCTGATTGATAGAGATGGACAGTACCTTGCAAAAGATGAAGCCAGAAGTTGGTATTTCTCACAAATTTCATTAGTCTCTTGGTGTTAGGTCAGCAAAATGAAGGCACATGGAAAAACAGGCTTATTAGCAGGATTTCAAGTGCAGAGCGATGGAGCAGGGGATTAGTCTGGGCCATCAGACTGTATCAGCCCTTCCATGGAAAGGTGCAGTTTGTGCTGGGGAAAGTGTGATGTTTTCTGCAGGGGTGCATGTTTTGTGTCTTTTCCTAATGGAAGTTGTGTTAAAACAGGGAATTATTTACTTCTGTTAACCATCATGGTTATGTAAGGATGTGATGGTTTCCAAAACCCTCCTGAGACACTTCTCTAAGTAAAACTGGGGAAGAGACCTGGTTGATATGCCTGCTACCATAATTATTGCATTGTTAGGCAGCATCACAGAAAATAACTCCTGTAATGAGATACAAAGTGAATTCCACTTTCCAGTATTCTCAATCCATAGCCATATTCCATGTGCCTTTGCTTAACGCTCAGTGAAAAGTGCTTTGTTATCTTCAGTCATAATTTGCTAAATTAAATCCAAGATATTTTCCATCCAGTCATCAAAAAGCCTGAAAGTATGAATGTTGTTCAGCAAGACTTGAATTTTTGGGATTTCTTTTCTTGTGCTATAAAAAAAAGTATCCAGTCTGAGAACAGATAATAATTTGATCATGCTGTTTTGATTTTATTTTATCATTATGGTTTAAAGAAATACCAAACAGAAAAGCTTTACTGTGTGAAACAAAGGAAAGTGTCAGGAAAGTGGATTCACTGATAAAGTTCACTTTATGATTTTTGAGAGAATGTTGTTACACTGCTATTGTTTTTTATTGTATTTACAATGTATTATTTGCTTAACCCTGTATATTTTGAAATGTAACTACTCTAACCTGGAATAAATAAATAAACCTAAATAGCAATGAAGTTTTTCATGTTGCTAAACAACACAAAAAAGCACAAATCTCCAGCTCCCACTCCCCTTTGGGAATTGTTTGACAGTTCAGGTACTTTGTGCCATTTGAGCTGCACATAGTTTTGAAATGGAAGGTCTGGGTCATGTTGTAATTAGTACCAGGTTTCTATTGCTTATCTGAAACAAAAAGACTTCACCCTGTAGTTTTGTGAATCAGTATATTATTTCAGTTGTGCTCACCTGACCTTAAAATTTATATAGGCAATAAAGTCCATTTTATGTTTTGTGTAATCTGTAAGTAAATGGGAGTTATCTCTTAAATTTAAGCAGCCAATGTAAAAGAGGGCATTGTTAGGTCTTTCATTGTTTTGAAACATCTCATTATTCTCATTTGTTCCACAGAAATAAATTCACATAGAGTAGTGAGGCTGAGATCACACCTCACAGGTGGGGGTGAGGCTGGCAGAGGCTGTGTCTCCCAGGGCTCTGTAGCCTTTTTAGCACTTGCACCTTTCCCAAAAGCATTCCTGAGCACTGCTTCCAAACTCCTCAAACATTCAGCAGTTAAAAATAGCCCAGTAATTGGAGGGAAACGTTGTTTTCAGCTGGGTTGAGCTCCTCTGCTCCTTAGCCTTGAGCAAGCTGCAGGCTGCTGCCTGCCTCAGTTTCCCTCGTGGACAAAGGAGGTTAATAACCACCTCGGAGTTCTCTGGGATGCACTAATGGAGAGCTTTTTGTAAGAACAAAGTGCTGTAATTATTGTTGCTTTTATTACTGTACTGGTCTGTGTGTGTTAAAACTTGGGGTGATATTCACACGTAAATACGATTCTGTGTCTCTTCCTTGCAGGGACACATGGCTCCAGAGGGCAGCTCAGACCACCAAAATTAGGCTTTTAATTTTGGATTTATTTTAATTGGGATAGTCCTCTGGAGATTTCTGTCTTTTTTCCTCTACTTTCAGAGGAAATGTAGCAAATTTTAAATCCCATCCTGAGGCTGGAATTCTTCTTGTGGAACTTGAGCACTGTAAAATTGAGGTGCTTGGGCTGAGGTGGTGTCTAAGCTTTTTCTGTTTTCTGGGGAAGGAGGGGAGACGGTGTTCTTGATGCTCCAAGCTGCAATTTCCAGGCTGAGCTTATCTGACTCTGAACTTCCTCTCTCTGGCTGCAGTGGGAAGTAGTTTAGATGATCAGATCTGCTCAGCAAATGTAAGAAAGGTGAAGAGAAATAATGATTTGTAATCATAGAATGGTTTGGGTGGAAAGAGACCTTAAGGCTCATCCCGTTCCATCCCCTGCCATGGGCAGGGACACCTTCCACTATCCCAGGTGGCTTCAAGCCCCGTCCTTGGGCACTGCCAGGGATCCAGGGGCAGCCACAGCTGCTCTGGGCACCCTGGGCCAGGGCCTGCCCACCCTCCCAGCCACCAATTCCTGCCCAACATCCCAAAATGTGTGCCTGCCCTGTGGCAGTGCAGCCATGGCCTGTGTGCTGTCCCTGCAGGCCTTGTCCCCAGTGCCTGGGCAGCTCTCCTGGAGCCCCTGCAGGCCCTGGCAGGGGCTCTCAGGTGTCCCTGGAGTCCAAACACCCGCAGCTCTCAGCCTGTCTCCACAAATTTCAAGGACTTAATTCCCCACTCAGGTTCTGCCAGCTGATATCTTGTGTTTCCTCTGCAATGATAAACAGCCCGTGCAAAGGGACAGTGCTTCTTGTGGAATGGCTGCTTTTAACCTACAGCTGAAATTTTATGCTTGAGTTCCCCTTTTTGCTTGTGCTGCCATTATAATGAAGTAAGGGATAACGGGAGTGTGGATCTTACAGCACGGGTTAGGCTGCTGAGTGTTGAGATGTGGCTCTAAGAAAAGCAGGGGAGCAGGTAGCAGATGAGAAGTGATTTAATTTTCTGTGTTGCAAGTTAAGAATGGGAATTGGTATGTGTAGACCTGGATTTTTGTGCATATGACTTCTGATTCAGTTGTTCTGAGTGGAATTAGTTGTGATGAGCTGTTTAAATTAAGGGAGAGTTGGACACTTGGAAATGCTGTCCCCGTGATGACCTCTGCCTCTGAATTCTTTGGGGAAGAGAAAAAGAAAGCAGGCTTTCCCTCCCCCCTTATACCATTAAATGTCAACAGCTGTATTTTGCTGCTGGTACTTATTAACTTTCAGCCTTGCCTTTTTCAAGCATTTATTGCTTTAGAAATGAATTAATGCTTGTCACCAGGGAAATGTACTTCTTCCAGCTACCTTGGGTTCTCAAAAGATGTAATTTTCCTAAAGTAGATAGTTTAAATTACTGACCAGGGAACCTCCTGACTGTTCTACATTAAGTCTTGGTTCTGGCATGGTTTGTCTTGATGTCTGTTTTTTAATCTTTTGAAATCCTTTTAGGGTCAGTAATTATGTACAGTGTCTCTATTATAAAGAAAAGATGATGAATTACACCTGTGGTTGTAGTTAATCCTTTTTACTTTTTCAACCTGAAAGCATTTTTTCACTTTATTTCCTAGCTGAAGCCAATTGTCATTATTGCTTGGTACCATACATTCACTTTGCATCACATCACTGGATGATCACGTACTTGGCTAGGGAAGTATTTATTTCCAGATTTAACCACTCCTGTCCCTTCCATGCAGCACTGAAAAGGAAACAGCTTTTGGGAACAGAGGACTTTTATAAGATTTTTTTCAATATGCCTTCAACTGCAACTTCCATCTGGTTGTTGTTGCCTGTGACTTCTTCATTGTTTGGTTTTGTGTGGTTTTTGTTGACTTTTCTTTTTTTAACACGTGAGCATTTATGCTTTTTTTTTTTTTTGTAAATATGGGGAATCTGAGGATTTGTTGCAGTTTGGTGGCCATTATCTTGGCTTTGTTAGTCATCTACTGGTGATAGGTGTGGATAAACCTGCTGTTGGGGGCATTTCCAAATTTCCAGATCTGATCCTGAAAGGCAAGGCTGAGAAATGCAAAAATAGTTCTGCTGTGATTGCTTTGTAAATAGGCAGCTTGTTTGGGGTTCTTTTTTCCAGATTGTTAAATTGGTGGCTATTACCCTGACAAATATAATTACAGTGTGTAAATTATATTGAAAATATTTTTGTCTGTTTGATGTATACTGAATTTAAGCTAAGTTATAAGGTGTGCTCTTTGGAAGTGTGGAAGATACAAGAGTGGAGCTACAGATAACAAGTTTATGCTTGTATTTCCTACTGATGAAGACTTTCACACAAGTTATTTCTATGGGTAGGTGATGAGAATATCACTCTGCATGTATATACATTTATTATACATTTTTGCATGATTATACATGTAGGAGTGGTACAATTTTGACTTGAGACTATTGGTGCCTTTTGTCCAAATACACTTTTACTTGTGTAGACACGTCTATCTAAAAAGCAAATTTCGCTTCTGCTTTTGGAGGTCTGAGTCAGAAGCGAGAGAAACAAAGGCCTGAAGGAACAGTCCCAAGCTCCTGAAATCTTAGATAACCTGTTGAAAAAATGGTCAAATAGTCAATATTGTACTTGACCCTCGTATCTTCTGCACTCGACTGTTTATTTTTACAGCTCACATTATATATGTTCACGCTGAACTCTGATGATAAGACTGAAAGAAAACATGCCTCCCATGATTCAGTCCAGCCCTAACTTCTGCATGTAATTTAATCATCAGCTGTCACAAATAATTAACTGAACATCAGCCAGCTTAATTCTGAACTCAGTATTCCATTATTTTGTAATTGCCTTTTAAAAAGACAAAGATTGCCTTCCAGTTAATTATCAGAAATTCTGTTCCAGTCATAATCATCAGTGTTTCATGTTGCGAACAGTTTGGTCTTTAATACATTGGCATTTAACTACTCATTTATTTTTGTTGGGTCTGTTTTAAGTTTGTAATGTAACATTGTTTCATGGAATTGTTGTTTTGGAGGCAGGTCTGAGCCGAAATATTTTGCGAATTTCTTCATACCTTGTTGCAAAACTGATCTTTAGTACGACTTAAGCAAAATGTCACTCTCTGATGAACTGTGTTGCTAATCACAAAGTAGGGGTTTCTGAAAATAGTCAGTTGAGTTTTATTTCAGGCACCAAGTTACTAAAAAACACCCCCTCCAAAAGCCCCCAAAACCAAAATTTGCTCTAAAAACCTCAGAAGAACAGCTTTTCAGCGAAATAAATTTGAAACTTCTAGTTCATCCTGTTCTTTCTGTCTTCAACAGCCACTCAAAACTCTGAAAAGAAACCAGTTTTTCCTAAGGCTTTTCATTTTATTCTTTATCACGTCAAAATATTTCATTAGTCATTTTGTAACTCTGAAAGTCCTGTCTTCCTGAACACATTCTTAGTTTATGATTATTTTATATTATCCCATACAAGTTGTACCCTCCATGTATCACACCCATAACAAAAGGTCCTGCAGATGCTCAGCTGCAGAACTCCAAGAACCTCCTTGGAGTTAAAGAATTGCAAAGATGCTGAGCTTTGGCCCAGCCTGTGTTTGTGTCTCGTGCTCATTTGTGTGGATGAAGCCTTGGTCCAAAGCAAATTTTGATCCTCTCATTTGGGGAGGGGGAGCTCCAACCACTTTCATCCATGCTGAGTCAGTCAGTGAGCTGCAGATGGGGCAAGGCTTTTGAGCTAAAACACTCACATCCTCTCAGAATTGCATTATTTACCCATTCTCTCTGCTTCCACATCAATCTTTGTCTTGAATTTGCCTGGTTTTTTCCTGATCCTGTTTCTAGCATGCTTTCCAGTTTTAAGTTATTTTCATTCATCACAAAGAATTTAGTTGGTCCTAACAAAACAGATCAAAAATAGTGTTTTGCTATTCTTCAAGGACAGATTTCAGTATCACGTAAGCAGTTATATCTCCCTCTTTCTCCTTCATTATGGTGGCCAAAAATTCATGTGACAGTCATGCTGAATGAAAAGCATATTTATCACTGCACAATATAATTTTGTTTCTTGTTATTTTCGATCTTAAAAAAAAACCCAACAAAACAAATACCACCAAAAAACATTGCAATTTTGAAAAATGCCCCTGCTCTTGACAGGTGAATGTTATGAAAAGAAAGGTGCCTAATGTTAAATTCATTGTCACTGGATCAGTTTTATGAAGAAGTTAGTTTCATTCAATCAACCCTATGATAATGTAAGCTGTCACTTGACTTCTGTAAAATTCTTTAGATAAATATCTTGTCTGCCCAATTTAATGTCCTGTAATTTTTTTTTTATTTTATTTTAAACTGGAGGTTTTATCCTTTAAACATTGTAAATGTAACATTGTCAGATACGGAGATGTTTATGTGTTAATGTAAAAGACAGTGCACAAATAACTGATACTCTGATAAACGTGTGTTTCTGACACTTCTGTTTTCTGTGTATGCAAAGGTCAAAATGTCTCTGTAATCTCAGGCTATGTTAATTTCATTAACTGAAGTTCAATAACTCCTACAATTTACCACCATGTAACTTTAAGAGCTTCATGTAGGATGTTGCATTAATCCTTAAACAAATTATTTGTACTTTTTGAGGTGTCTTTCATTCTGTGCTGGTTTCTAACCCGTGTTGCTTTTCTCCCCTGCAGATGGACCCCCTGTTGTGGCTCACTATGATATATCAGACACAAACTCAGACCCAGAAGTGGTAAATGTGGACAATCTATTGGCGGCTGCAGTAGTTCAAGAGCACAATAATTCTTTAGGAAATCAAGACTCAGGATCTGCCTGGAGAACCAGAGGGCTGCTGAATGAAATGAGTGCTGATGCAGGTTTGTTTCAATTCTCTGGCATTTGTGCCTGCGTTGCAGTTGGTGGGGCTCCCTTTCTTGCTTTCAGTGTTTTTATAGTTTATACAGCTGTAAAAGCTCCCTATGTGGATTTTGTGAGAGAACAGGACAGGTGTTTATTAAAAAGGTCAGGCATTTACTCCAAAATACAAGTGATAAAAATTGACAAATATTCCCGCAATATATTTTTGACATTAATTTTCTTAACTGCTTTTCTTCTTCTCCTTTTCCTTCTAATTACTACAGAGAACTTAGATCTGGGGTTTTGGTGGTGGGTTTTTTTAAAATGAAAGTGATCTAATCTTGTTACTGAATGATTGATTATGACAACCCATGCCAAAAGATAGTCAACCGGTCCTAATCTCATTTTCAGGACTGGGATTGCCTGTGTATGTCTTTTTTTTTTTTTTTTTGGTTTGTCTCTTTAAAATACAAACATTAATTCTTCCCATATTCCATCTGCATTTCCAATACCCCTTAGAAAATTGGACAGTGTTTTGGATGTTATCAGGGATCATATTCTATCAGCTTCATCCCGCAGCTTTTTTTGCCAATGTTTTCCTTCCCTTCCACTCCTTTTCTTACCTCCCACGTTGGGATTTCAGGCTGCATTAGACACATAAGTCTTTCCTGGTGGAGCACAGCAGGTTTGTGTTTTGTGCTGTTTCCCTTAGGACTCCTGCCACAGGACACCCACGTGCGGAGGGTTGTGGTGGCTCTGAGCTGCTTGTCACTGTCTCTAAGGCTTAAAGAAACAAAATTAGGTGGTGCTTTGTAAAGAGATGCTCCATTACTATGGAGTCTACAAGTGCACAATTTGAGTATGAGAATCTCTGTGCATTATTTTCACTGTGGTCCATGGCTGGATGTTGTTCCAGCCTTTTTGAAGCTTGCCTTTGTTTTCCAAGCTCACTGGTATTTTTTGCAGGACAGCAGCTGACTGATAGATATGTGACCCCTAGCAATCCCAGTCCTTTATTAAGGGATTTATTAAACAATTAGAACAGCTGAAATCACCTGTATTACATAGCACTAATGGTTAACTACACCACATGAATATAAGGAAATAAAAAGTAATGTTTCTTACCAAGCTTTCTTCCACTTTTCTCTTAAAATGCTGCAGGGCAGGTAGGATTTTCTTTTTCTTTCCTCCACATATATCCAAGGGAGCTTGCAGGTAAAAGAAAACTGGAAACATCAAGAGACTTCTTCATCCCTGGGAAAGTTCATATGGATTTGGTCCTGGTGCTATGGCTATGTCAGCAGCTGAAAGGATGAATCTCTGTTTGCTCCTGCATTCACCTTACCCTGCAGCCTCAGCACACATCTGACTGCACCTTTGCCAGTGCTGGCCTTTTCCTGCCAGGTCTAGGGTTGCACATTGGGAAAGCAGAATTTTCAAATCTTGCATCTGGTTCACAAGTGTAATCTTCAGCCAGCATGTTGTTTAGCAGACTTTAAAGAATGTGTTCCCATGGAAAAATAGCCACATAAGGAGCTCTATCAAAGTGAAAAATCTTATTACACTATCACATCTTTGTGCATGGGCAAATATTTGGGGCTCTTTTGCAAGCTCTGGTGGCGTAGGGCAAACAAAACATCACTTTGGGCGTCATCCTAATGTTCATGCAAAGAAATTCACTGCGTGGGCATGTTATTAGGCATGAAGTCTGTATGGCCAGAGGTGTAAATCTGTCTGTCTGTGCTATAATCCTGATTAACACTCAGCTACTCTTGCAGTATTTACTCTGCTAATCATGGTTTTGCTACTGCTAATTATCTTTTTGTTCTCTGAACTTAAAGCTATGGTAATATGTGGAAGCTTTTAGGACTCCAGTTTATACCTTTGGGGATACTTTTTGGGGCTATTTAGAAGCTGGTCTGCTTTGCTCCTTTGCCAGACATTACCCTGATAAGATAATGAAGGGTGGTTAGGCAACAAAACAATAGATATTGTATTAATAGGTATTTTATTATATTATATGATATTATGGCCATGCCATTCCATCCCCTGCCATGGGCAGGGACATCTTCCACTATCCCAGGTTGCTCCAAGCTCCATCCTTGGACACTTCCAGAGATCCTGGGGCAGCCACAGCTTCTCTGGGCACCCTGTGCCAGGGCCTGCCCACCCTCATGGGGAAGAATTTCTCCCCAGTGTCTGATCCAACCCTGCTCTCTGGCAATGTGAAGCCCCTGGCAAGTGCATTAAAGCCTCTAAGCACTTTCATTTCATGTTTCACAGTCTTCCCAGCCACTTAAAGAAATACCCATGAGCCATTTTTGGGCTTTCTGGCAGTCAATGATGTTTGCCAATAAATGTTCAGCTCAACTGCAGTGCTGGGAAGAAACTGTCTGGGCTATTAATTTGTTTTAAGTTCAGCTGACCAATATTTTTTGTCTTGTGATGTGGAAATTCCTCCTTCAGTACCTGATACCACACGTGTTTCCTTCCCTTGCTAACCCTGATCCAATCACCAAGGGTCTTGGCTTTCCAAAACTAGAACATACAGCAAGGTCTCTGCTCCTACACAAGAGCTGGAGAGGAACTGGGGACAAGGCCTGCAGGGACAGCACACAGGCCATGGCTGCACTGCCAGAGGGCAGGCACACATTTTGGGATGTTGGGCAGGAATTGGTGGCTGGGAGGGTGGGCAGGCCCTGGCCCAGGGTGCCCAGAGCAGCTGTGGCTGCCCCTGGATCCCTGGCAGTGCCCAAGGCCAGGCTGGATGGGGCTTGGAGCAGCCTGGGACAGTGGAAGGTGTCCCTGCCATGACAGGGGTGGCACTGGATGAGCTTTAAGGTCCCTTTCAGCTCAAACCATTCTATGATTCTCTTTGCTTGCATCTTTCCCACATGCTTAAAGCAGTCATTAGAAAGCTTCCCTGGCACTTGTTTCAAGTTTAATTTCTTCTGTTTCCTTTTAATGTCCCTGGGGTTATAATCAGTTCTGCTTGTTCACACACCTTTGAAATCCTGTGGATCATTATTGCTTCTCCTCCTCCTCTCATCTTTGAGGAGGTGTCCACTCAAACTAGATACACATAAAATATTCACCTACTCTCAAATTTCCTGCTCAACAAATTACTCTTCCCCTGTGTAATACAGCTGACCAAGTGGTTTTTCAGAAGTAGGTAGTATCAGCTGCTTCAAGGCTGCCCAGCATCCCTCAGGCTAATGATAGAGACAGTGGAATTAATAATTTTCTCTTTTTCTGGGGAAAAAAAAAAGAGTAGGAGTTATATCTTTTAATTAACTGATTTTTCAAGAAATCTATTTTCTGTGGGAGAAATAATAATTTTGGCTGCTTTGTGTTTCCCATGTAAGTATTATCCTGTATGACTCAACACATTCACTAATTGGGGTGAAGAACCTTCTTAGCAGCACTTGGCAGAAAAGGCAAAGATGTGCCACACTTGCTGTGAGTATTTAGAGAGGGCTTGTGGTTTGACTGACTGACAAACTGGATATCATTGAGGAACTGTAATGAAAAAACAGCCCTACTGCATATGGGACTTAAGTAAACCACTTTTTCTTTTCAAGTATTAGTAATAATGTTAGAGCAGATGTGTGAAGCAGCACTGACACATTAGAAACTGATGGGTTTGCTGTGTTTTTTGCTGACCAGTTTCCCCTAGTTTTTTATTTAAAGAAATTAAATCAATTTTCCTTGATGTGTGGGATGTTTCTGTCCTGCCTATAGGCTTTTTTTCCTATATTATCATTGTATTTGCTTAGATTGTTTTGTTTCTTAATTTTAAGGAGGTTTAGAGACTCCTATCACTGTCATAACATTTCAGCTGAAATTCTGGTTGTTCTTGGTGCCACAATCAGGCTTTGTTCACATTTGTGTGACAGCACCATCACCAGAGCTACTGACACTGGCTAAATCCAGTGGTTTTCCTGTATCAGGCCATGAATTGTGAGTTAAAAAACTTGTTCTAATGAGATTTTCTAATCTTAGTATTGTTTTGGTTTTTTGTTAGGTTGTGAAACTCCTTTTCCAGCTGATTTCTGAGTCATGTAAGCTGTTAAACACAGTCTGTATTCCCATTTTCCCTGTCTCTAGGTCGTTTGGATCCAGGCTTCCTTGCAGGTGACAAAACCTCTTGTGGCAATGCCCAGGCCAATGAAGAAATTAACATTGCCTCTTCTGATAGTGAAGTAGAGATTGTTGGAGTTCAGGAACATGCCAGGTATGAATTATTTTTTCTTGCTCTAATATTACTTTCATTTTATCACAATGTCTGTATTACCAAGATCAATAAAGAAAGAACTTCACTTCTCTAGTTACCCATCCATGAGTGATGCCCAAAAGGCAGCAAATGTTGGGGTTTGTTTTCTGTTTTGCTGGTCATGGTGGTGTCAGAATGTGTTTTTCTTTAGAAAGTGACCAACTTGATAGTTATTCAGATTAAAGTTGTGTTTCAATATCAAACATTAACTGGCTAAAGATGTGTGGTATAAAAATACCAAATATTGAGATACTAAGTGTACACACATCAGAAATTCAGATTTTAAAGGAATACATGAAGATACAAATAACTAATTGAAAATCTTTATGTGGATTCTTATTTATTTTCAAAATATTAAGGTTTTTTAAAATCAGCTTTCACTTTATTTAATTAATGGGTAAAAATGCTTTATTTTTTTCAATGGCTAATGTAATAAGATATCCCCTTTAGGTTAAAAATCAGATAATTTTAAATCTTGGGTTTATTTCAAGATTCAAGAGAGGTCAAAGTAGATGAAGGTAAGGGTGCCAGAGGTTTCTCTCTCAGTCAGAAACCTGTATAGCTGTTCTTCTTGGTAGGTTTTTTTTTTTTAATGTTGCTCTTAATTTTTAGACTGTGGTCTTTCCTTGGCTTAAAATATTATGAAACAGTTAAACAAAACTGACATTTTCTAATAGTGTATAGTGTGAATTTGGTGGAATAAAACTGAGTCAAAACAGTACATAGACAAGCTCATTCCAAAATTTTCTGCTGCCTAGTGGTTGCTTGGAGGCAGAAAAGGGGTGTGAGGAACATGGAAGAGTTCCTTGTCCCTTCACTGTATTGTTCTTGAGGAAAGAAGAAAGAAAGTGTTCAGGACCCACTTTCCCAGGCAGGAAACTTCATGGTTAATGTGGGCACAGCCCAGTGCTGTTGGATGTGGGAAAAAAGGAAATTTCAGATCCAGAAAGGGGATTTAATCTTAGCTTTTAGAACAGTGAGAAAGTCTTTGCATGGCCAACTCTTTAGGAAGATGGTGGTTCCTTGGGAAGCAGCTCTCCTGGCTGTTTATGCAGCAGAATCCAGGGCTTTGTGCTGATGGTGAGGGGTGTGGATTCACCCTCTAGCACAGGCTGCTGTAAATCTGTGCAGCACTGCACACAGGACCCTTGTGCTTCTGTCCCCTCTTTGAAAGCTTTCCATGCTGCTGCCTCGACAATACTCACTCTCTGTGGGAATGGGAACATGAGCTAAATGCAGAGTTTTAGTAGATATAAACTAAATAATTTCAGCAAATCAGACTAAAAGCACTGTTCTGTGCTTTCTTTTGTTCCTGTACCCATCTCCTGCAGACCAGTGTTTACTGCCTCCCTTGAGTACTCACTCACACATTTCAGTTGTTTGAATCCTATTTAGAGTTTTATTTCTCTTGCAGGTCTAGGCTTGCAGTTATGAAGTGTTGATGGGCTTCTGGCAGGGTTGTCATTTGAACAAAAGTTAGGTTTATGATCAGTATTGTCTGCATGCTTAGTTAGTGTGGTTTTTGGATCCTGGTTTTCATCATGCTCCCTATTCCATGTCATTGTTGGGCAGGTGTGAGTTGTGACACCCTTTTGGAGTTTGTCCATTGTTTGTAGTGCTGATTCCGAGTGAATTGGTGCTGTTTCTCATCATTGGGATATTCCTTGGCATTTACTTAGGTCACCAAATCATATTTTTCAGTTTGTTAAATATTTCACTAGTAGAATTTTTTTTTAATCATGCATGCATATAAACCAGTTTTCCTCTAGTTTTTTTCCCAGGAGTTTTTTGGGGATTTTTATTGCCTTTACTTGGTATCTTCCCTTAGCTGTAGATTGGAAACATGTTCTGAGCTCATGTTTGACTCAATGTTTTACTGTTGGCTGCTTGTGGGACTAGTTTGAGGACAAACACTTTTATTTTTCAGGGGTATCTTTTTTTTGTGAGATAATTTATGGCTTGTTTTCATAATCCTCAGGTAAAAAAGTTAGTCTTAGCTTTGCCTAAACACTGAGGACTATTCTCAGAATGGTGCACCACAGTCCCTGAGACCAAACATCATATTTAATTTGCTCTGCCTACAAGCTTTTCTTGCCAGTTAAACTTAAAAATACTTCTCTTTAAAAGAAAGCTTTAAAAGAAAGAAATCCCATACATTTGTTAGACTTCCAGAGTCTTAATGCTAATTCCTTGTAGATATATACTTTAAGTATGTGTTTTTATGACAGAAGAAGTAATAAAAGAGCCATTCTGAACATCACATCTAAACCTAAGCAGCGTATCTGAGAAGGCAATGAGACATTTATATTCAGAGAAGTTACAGCTCAGAGAATGAGATTTTTCATTCCATTTCATGAAACTCCAACCAGAACCAAGAGAGCTGAGCATAACCTAAGTAGTTTTGAGAAAATAAATAGCACGGACTTAAATTGGAATAAATAAAATGTAAATGTCAGGGATATTTGATCAGTGCAGGAAATTGGAGTTCCTGAAATACACGTGCCTTCACAAAGAAATGGGAAAAGGTTACCCCAGCAGCCAGAGCACCTCGTGTTTATCCATGCAGCCAGAAGGAGCTACAGCCACTACCAGTGCTTACAAGAGCAAAACAATTTTTGGAGCACTAGGTATCAGGTTTTATTAGTGGCTGTGCAGGATTTACAGCTGGAAATGGAGTGATCATCCTAAAGCCTCTAATAAATTCCTGTCATCACTTCATCATGCACAAAATTATTCTACCTTTCACTTTGCATTTATTTTTTTTAATTGCTCTTAACCTGGGCTTCATTTGTCATGTATCTACTGTGGATGTAATATGTAAAAATGCTGTGTGAAAGGTACCTGTGTATCGTGCTTCAGCAGGGCACTGGAGCCTTATCTTCAAATACACCTTTCAGTCTCATTGGCTGCAATCACTTAAAGCTTAAATGTTTTGCTGAAGTGGGGCTGAGCTGTTGTCAGTGAGCATTTCCTAGCATGTTTGTAATTTTCAGTTAAAAAGACCAAAACAAAAAAAAGTCAGACATAACGACTGTAATAACATAATTAGCAAGATCTCTGTTGCAATTATTGTAATGAAAGTATCATTACCTCCTTGTTTTAATATGGCTGTGATTTAATATTGCAGTATAGCTTTTCATTTCCTCTTAGGCAGCCTCACTTCAGATTTTTCTCTTTTTAGAAAGTCCAATGGGTAAAGCTGCATCAGGAAACTGTGTATGGTACTACACATGGTGGGGCAGGCTTCCTCAAGATCCTTGGGATCCATTAAGGATCTTTAAGGAGGAGGACTGGCATTCCTTTGGAAAATTTAATCCCCAAATTTAAATTTAGCTTTTTTCACTGGGCGTTTGAGATACCACGGACTCTACAAGTGGAGAACCCAGTCTGGAGAGGGAAGTGCTAACTGTAAAACAATAAAACCCTGGAGCAGGGGATGTGGCTGACGCTGTGTGTGTCCCTCTCCTCGCTGCAGGTGCGTGCATCCCCGGGGAGGGGTGATCCAGAGCGTGTCCTCCTGGAAGCGCGGCTCGCCCTTCGGGAGCGCCCAGCCCGCGCAGCCATGGACAGCAGTGGCTCCCCAGCAGAACTGGTCCTCGCCCCCAGAAGTGGTGGACCTCACTCTGGACGAGGACACCAGGCGCAAATACCTCCTGTGAGGCCGTGCCCCCCGACCTGCTGTCACTGTGCTCTGCCCTCCCCTCCCTGGCACAGAATTTCAGAGGTGAAACCATCCCCTGCAGAGGCCCCGTCCTTGGCACCGTGACACCCAAACCCACGGCGTTTCTCCACCTCCACGGGAACATAGTCTGATTTTCAGTATCACTTCAAATGGTTTTGCCTTCTCCGAAGGGGATTCCTGCCGGAATTAACAGCACCAAATTTAAAACACACCTGCAGTTACTAACGTGTGCGTTGTACCTAACGAGATAACTGCGTGCAAACTTACGTCCTCCCAGCCTCCCCACCCCCAGCTCCAGGACTTTTTTAATTTATCAGTATCTTGAGTTTGTTAGTAGAAGCTAGTGTGTTGCTGTGTGAGCATCAGTGATTTTGAGAAATGCTGTGTCCTCACTGATTTCAGCGGAACTTGGGGGGGTATTCAACACTTCCAAAATTTGGGCCAGGAGTATTTTTACCCAAGCTGATTTGGTTATGTTATCAGCAGGAGGGATTGTCTTTAATGCAAATGGCCCGTAACAAATGCACTGAACAGCTTTTAATTAAAACATTTTTATTTTCAATGTAATTTATAGTTTATACTCTTCAGTGCTGAGTCTTCTGTCCACTTGACTACTGTGTTTCACTGGTCAATTCCCACAGCTTGGAATGGCTAAAATAGTAATAGTAGTGACTTAGGAACAGCTGAACGTTGCAAAAGCACAGGAAAAGGTAATAAAAAGGCCCGGCATCCCTCTCCTTTTTAATTATAGCTGAACTTTTTTACCTCTATCTGAGTTTTGCCTGGAGTAGATGAAGGAGAGGAATTAAATGTTTTACTCACAGTCCCCATCTCTACTGCTGCTTGTGTGTGTTATTCACCATCTCAGAAAATAAAAAACAAATCCCAAGCAAATTCCAAAGCTCCAGCCTGGCAAAGGGGTGTTCAGCTGGGACCTGTTCCTGGAATTTCTGGGGCCACTCAAGTGCTTAAAACTCTGTCCTGAAAGATGTTGCAGGATCAGGGTCAGAAACTAAGGTTGTGGTTTTTAACTTGTTTTTGGTTAAATTAGTAACCTGCACCATTTCCCTGGCTTTCAATTATGCCTCTCATGCTAGGTTTGGAAATGCCAAGATTCAGGAAACACATTCTACCAGAATATTCACCAAAATCAGTGGAACAACTCACTTTAGCGGGCTGCAGTTTCTGTGGTGTACATGGAAATTCCTGCCCCTCATCTGTCATTTTGAGCCTTTCCCAAGGCAAAAACCAAAGATTAGACTTTAACAAGATGATATTATTCCCTTTAAATGTCTACTGTGCAATTGAAACATTCCTTCATATTCCAGATGTTTCTGTTGGGAATTTTGTACAGCTCTGCCATTAGATTTTTTAATATTTAAAGCTGAACAAGGGTGGTCAGGACATGGAAAGTTCTGCTTTCCTTTTGGGTTGCTGGTTTTCAAAAGTTATTTGGCTTCCCTTAATGTGGGCAAAATAAAAAATTAAAACAGAGTTGCCTGTGTTGTCACATAAAGGCAAAACAGCCCAGCAGGGGGGTATGGTTAGTAACAAACATCTGTTTCTTCCACAAGCAGAACAATTCATGCTGCACTTTACAGCACAGCTAGGTAAGGATTGATATTCCCACTTCCAGCTTTCTAGAACATTGAACATAAGTGTCTTGCATGGCCAGAGAAATACCTGTGGTGTTTTTAGTGACCAATTCCTTTCTGTGGGAGGTGGGAGGGGAGCGTGGATGGATCCTGTTGGCCCCGCAGCAGGGAAGGGCCCCGTGCTGCTCTGCCCATCCTTTCTCCTCGTCTTTCCATCAGCTGTGGGCTCACACTCCTGCTGTAAAGGTAACTTTGGAACAGCCTCCTCCTGTGGCTGCTTCTTCCCGTTTCACAGAGTCTCCTGAAGAGTGGTTGTGAAGAAAGCTGCAGGGACCCCGTTTGCAGTCCTTCCGTGAAAAAATGCAAACTATCTTTGTTTTTCAGTTTGTATATGATGTGACTTCCACGTGTACATAAAAACAACTCTGCTTCCTAACCAAACTTCCTCCAGTTGTGCACTGTGTTTGTTTAAACAGCTCATGTATGGTAATCTGATGCAGGTTTTCTTTTATTTAAAACACTATGTATTTTCTCTTAACAAATTTCAAGGCTAGTGATCTGAAAAAAGCAATCACTGGATATAGGTAGGAAATAGTTTGGTTTTGTTTCTTTTTTATTTTTATTCCTTTTTAATTTTATTTTTTTAACTTCTGGGTTTTTTTTTTTTCCCAAGGGCAAAACCATGCCTGGGTGGTTTTTTGCTCTTCTCAGCAGGAAAGAGAAAAGTTAGCCATTGTATGGCTGTGAACCAATGCACTTGGGGCCTGGACCAGAACCCACTGGGGTCGGTGTGGGGCTGCCCATCGACCTCGGTGTGCATTGGCTCGAGCCCTTCAGGGTTTAGCAGTTTTCCTGAATTGCTGGAGTGTGAGCTTGGAATCTTCTATAGTGAAGACAAATCATTGCTCAGAATACAAATGTTCAAAATGTGCGGCTCTAGTTAAAAATAAAATTCGATTCTTCTCGACACTCACTATTTAGTTCTCATTTTCCATCTAGTATTTAATGGTCTTTGGAGAGAAATAATAATAAAACAGAGTGTTATATATATATATATATAAAAATATATATATTTTTGGTGCAAGATGAGACCTTCTGTTTTTTGAAACAAGTCTGTAGCATAAAGGTTAAACTATTTTAAGATTAAATAAAATAGAGTGTATTATTTAAACAATATCGATTTGTTGGGGTTTTTTTCTTCCACTTCCATCAAATATGCTGCTGTTTGACACATCTACAAATTAAATCCGTAAATGCTAGGTTACAGTTGCTGAAATTCAGCACTGTTTCTTGCTGTAACACATTTAACTTTGCACATGTAGAATGTTAAAGTGATTTCCTGTCTGCAAAATCTTCCTTTTGTCTCAGACCAGGACAGGACCAACACTTCTCCCTGCAGCCTTGGTGCCAGGGGATGTGCAGGTGCCAGTGACAAGTGGCTGCTGCCCATCACAGAATGCCAGGACAGTTTGGAAAGGACCTTAAAGATCTTCTGATTTCACCCCCTTCCACAGGGACACCTTCCACTGTCCCAGGCTGCTCCGAGCCCCATCCAGCCTGGCCTTGGGCACTGCCAGGGATCCAGGGGCAGCCACAGCTGCTCTGGGCACCCTGGGCCAGGGCCTGCCCACCCTCCCAGCCACCAATTCCTGCCCAACATCCCAAAATGTGTGCCTGCCCTGTGGCAGTGCAGCCATGGCCTGTGTGCTGTCCCTGCAGGCCTTGTCCCCAGTGCCTGGGCAGCTCTCCTGGAGCCCCTGCAGGCCCTGGCAGGGGCTCTCAGGTGTCCCTGCAGCCTTCTCTTGTGCAGGGGAGCAGCCCCAGCTGTGCCAGGCTGGCTCCAGAGCAGAGGGGCTCCAGCCCTGGCAGCATCTCCGTGCCTCCTCTGCACTGGCTGCAGCAGCTCCCTGCCCTCCCTGTTTTGGGGCTCACTGTGCCCTGCAGAATCCCCTCCAGAGATGCAGTTTCAGCACAGCCTCCACCTCCCCACACACCTGAGTCCTTCAGGTGTCTGAGCAGCCTTCCCACCATTATTTCTCTGACTGCCTCCCCCTGTGCCATCCCCCCAGACATCTTCTGCTGGTCACTGACACTGCCTGAATTCAGAGGCTGATGCTGCAGGGCAGGGGAGTGGTGCCAGGATGAGCTGTGCTGAGAACCACAAAATTGTATGGGGGAATTTGGAGCCGCAAGTGAAGAGGAGGATGGTAAAGTACAACTGCACTGTGCTGAACGTGGGGTCCTGCTGCCTGCCAGCCCCCTCACAGCCAAAATGGAAATGGGAATAGAAATAATAATAATTCACTACCTCTACTGTGTTTTGTATGTATTTATCACATGAGAAAGCTCCCAGTGCTAATCAAGGAGGCCAGTTATCCATGTATTTTAAGTACCAGTATGGATAATGAAGGTAAAGTTGTTTTCAGCCTTACTGAGTCCTTGGCATTTGTGGAGCCTGAAAATACAAATTCTGTGCCTGGTGGTCATTGGAGAGGTGGGCACCAGTCTCAGATTTTATTTTGTGTTTATCAGCAGCTGAGGGAGAGCAGAGCCCTGGAGTTTGGTGCAGATGTGGGAAGAGGACAGATAAAATATCTGCTGAATCTTTTCTTTATCACCAAGAGATACCCAAAGTCTGTAGGCTTCAGGGTGCACTGAATGGAAAGCTTAAAATTCCTCCTGTGGCTCTTGGCCTTTCCTTATGCAGGAGCCACTTGACTTTGCGGGAATTGTTATTTCTGGGGCAACACTACCCCAGAAATAACTATATCACTAGTTTGGTGGAAACTACCCAAAACCAGGGTAGATTTTCTATTGTTTTTTCCCCAGTGAATTAGTTGCAATGCAGATTAGTTTTGTGACTGAAAGTTTAGTTTGCCCACCTTGAAATGAGGACTGAAAGGGTTGTGCTGAGTGGATTTGTTCCCCAGTTCCCCGGAGAATCTGTAAATGGTGCTCTTTGCTGAAGGCATCGCCTCCCTTGGCTGAAACACTCCCAGTTTTGCCTCTCCTTTTTGGGGCTGTCATCTCTGAATGTCAGCTGTTGTGGCTTTCTGTCCAGAGCACCCCAGGGATACAGTTTCCTTTCTGTCTGCACAGGGAAGGAACAGAATGCCTGCAAAACGCAAACTTGGGATGGGCAAACCCTGCATTTACTGACAACTTTGGTGCAAATAAAGTGAAATCCTCTTGTTGCTGATGCTAAAGGGCAGACAAAGATCCAACCCATGGCCCCCCTCAGTCTATATCTTGAGTTTTTGAAAAGCAAGTTCAATCCTGAGAGTTCTGAAGACTGCTGATTCACAAATGCCCCTTGGAAGTTTTCTCATGGATCTGGTTAGTCATCTGGATTTGCAATTTAGTTTAAAATTAGATTTGAGTGCCAGCCACTGGGAAGGAAGCATCTTTCAGACAGTCTCAGGGCAAAGCTGGAGTGGGCAGGGGGAAAGCTGTCTGGAAGTTTAATTTCAGATAATTTTCTACACTTACTCGCTGCATCGGCAGCTTCGGGTGAATCCAGGGCAACCACATCAGAGCTGGGAAAACAAACAAGAGTGCTCTGTCAAATTCATTTTCCATTGCTGTAGGTGCTGTGAATTGAACACAGCTCCTGGAGCCTGACTGGTGCCTCTGATGAAATGCCATCTGCAGCTGAGCAGTGCTTTTGCTTTGTCCCCAGCTGCCCCATGATCAGCAACACCCAAACCTTTCCCGTTTTGTTTCTTCCAGATCCTTGTGTGTCCACTTCAAACTTGGAATTGCTGAGTGAACCCCAGTGCCAGGCCAATCACAGAATTATTTGGGTTAGAAGGGAACTAAGATCATCTAATTCCATCTCCCTGCCATGGGCAGGGGCACCTTCCACTGTCCCAGGGTGTTCCAAGCCCCATCCAGCCTGGCCTTGGGCACTGCCAGGGATCCAGGGGCAGCCACAGCTGCTCTGGGCACCCTGGGCCAGGGCCTGCCCACCCTCCCAGCCACCAATTCCTGCCCAAGATCCCAAAATGTGTGCCTGCCCTGTGGCAGTGCAGCCATGGCCTGTGTGCTGTCCCTGCAGGCCTTGTCCCCAGTGCCTGGGCAGCTCTCCTGGAGCCCCTGCAGGCCCTGGCAGGGGCTCTCAGGTGTCCCTGCAGCCTTCTCTTCTCTAGGTAACATACCTAGACCAGAATACAAAACCACATTATAAAAAGAGGGATAATTTAAAAAACAACCTCACAATATATCTCGGAGAACGCCTGGCAAGTTGAAAATGTTTTTTAGTTCAACCCCCCATAGCAAAAGGAGAATGAGCCTCTTGTGCCCACCTAGGAGACCTCCACAATTCCCAAGCATTTTCTGTGGCTGGGATGCTGTGTAAACAAAGTTTCAAGCCATTAAAAACCGCATCCCACTTGCAGCTGATGAATGCTTGACTCCTTGGACAACCTCTCCTTCCCCCATCTGCTTGTCAAAAGGAGGAATAAGGCCAATAATTGAAGCTGTCCCACCTGGGCATGGCACAATGCAGGGAGTGAGCTTTCTGTGTGGGGCTGAGCTTCCTGACACTCAAAAAGTCTTATTTTAATGCTTTTTTTCCCAGTAAGCAGCAGGGTTGCATACTAAGCCAAGTTTTCGGAGGGGTGGTGCAGCACTCCCTCATCCTTCGACGGCCCTTGCCCTAGACCAGCATTCCCAGCTTGTCCAGAGGTGTAGAAAGACTCTAAAATGCCCTTAAAATATCCAAAATTCTCCAAAATTAGCCAGAGCCAAACCCCTCATGTCTCAAAATGCTACATAATGCAGCTGGCAGCTCCAGTCAGTGTAGTCAGTGCTTTTAAATCAGACTTTTAAATCAGGTGCATTGCCCTCACCACATCCCATGGTTGTTCATTTATGTGGTCCTCATGCCTTCCAAGTTGTGGATGCTACACAAATATGAGAGTAATGCTGGCAAGGAACTTTTCATCCCCTCTTTTATGAGCATCCTATCCTCACCAAGAAGACAGTGAGGTGGGAGAGGAGAAGAGGAGACAACTGGGTTTTATTTTGCCATGTCTACAGAGAGGGACAGAGAGGAGGAATAGAAGGAAAGGCAGCAACCAAGTGAACCGTTGCTCCTGTTTTAAAAAGAAATATTTAGGCTCCTATCTCTGGAGCCTAAATATTTCTTTTTAAAAGACATGGGGTATGGGTATCCTCTCCTTCCCTGTGCCCCAGGGATAAATCCCTTTAATTCCTGGAGCTCCAGGCTCAGCTCAGCCTGGTCCCAACCCCACAGAAAGGCTGGGGAGGGGTGGGTGGCTGGAGGTGAGGGCTCTCAGGGGCACCCTTTTTGCAAGGGAGGCAATAGCAATGATTTTTACTGCAGTGTGGCCACTGATATTTTCTCTCAGGAAGCCCTGGCTGGAAGCAGCCCCTGGGAAGGCACTAGATGGCACCAGAGCCAGAGGATACGGATCTGGCTGCTGTCTCACCCTCCTCTGCATCCCCCAGAACAGGGAAAGTGCCCTCAAAAACAGGCAAAAGGGCTTCTGGATGTGAAAAAAATAGATTTTTAATTTATTTTTTTAAATTTTCCTAGTGCTCCTGGACCCAGCCACCTTGGTCAGACCCTGTCCATGCAGCCAGCATCCATCCCAAGGCAGGGAAAAGGGCCCCAGGAAGAGCAAAAGAAATCAAATCATCTGGATGGAATACTGAAATGAAATTATCCAGCTGTGATTTTGAAGTAATTAACCACTGATGAGTTCTTTCTCCAGATATTAAGCACAGGATCTGAGAATGTGGACAGGGGTTGGTGACCTTGCCTTATTTTTGGTTTATTGCAAACCGAGGAGCTGCTCTCATAAATAAAATAGTTCAATGTCCTTGATTAGTGGCAGAACTTGTGGGATTTTGCAGCAAAGCGTGTTTCCAGAGGGCTTTCCTTTCTTCACAGTTCCTGGGTGCATCCCAAAGCTGCTTCTGCAGGGAGCTGGTGGGATACTGGGATACTGGGATGGGGAGAACATTGAGGAGGATACCAAGGAAAACACACCAAAACCTCTGCTCCCCAAAAATAAGAGCAGGCTGGAGGAGAAAAGATGAATTTGAGGTAATTCTGCTTGAAACAGGGTGGTGTGACACATCCTAAAGCCCATCCCTGCCCTCACCTTATGGAGGCACACAGGGAGTAATGAGTATTGTGAGCTTAAAACTCTGATTGAAAGGAGGAATTCAATCAGCCCTAATGTCCCACTTTGGACTCAATGTAGTGAATCTTCACCAGCTCCCATTCTGCAACAACCACCACCAGTCAGAAAATCCCCAGCTCTGTTTTGTCATCTGCCACACCCATGCAAATGGAGAACGAAATTCCTCAAAGAAAAATAACTGATTTTGGCAAAATGTTAAGATACAATTGGGGCATCACAGACTCATTGATTTAGTTGGAAGACCCCTCAGAGACCATCAGCTCCAATCATTCCCCAGCACTGCCAAGGCCACCACTGACCCATGGGCCACATCCATGTGGCTTTTAAAACCCTCTAGGGATGGGGGCTCCAACACTGCCCTCTGCACAGCCTGTTCTGATGCCTGACCACCCTTTTTGTCAAAATCTTGTTCCCTAATATCCATCCTCTACTATTCTGACACAGCCTGAGGCCGTTCCCTCTGCTCCTGTCCCTGTTCCCTGGAGCACAGCCCGACCCCCCGGCTGTCCCCTCCTGGCAGGAGCTGTGCAGAGCCACAAGGTCCCCCCTGAGCCTCCTTTGCTCCAGGCTCAGCCCCTTCCCAGCTCCCTCAGCCTCTCCTGGGGCTCCAGCCCCTTCCCAGCCCCGTTCCCTGCCCTGGGCTCATGACCCTCTCCCCTTTGCCACCATAAATTCTGCCCCCACATGAAATGAGCTGGGAGGGCTCTGGATGCGTGCTGGCTTCCTTCGAATGCTGTGAGCTCTCAAAAATCCTCATTTCAGGGAAAAGGGAAAAAGCACCTCCTGGGCCACATATCTGAAACAGGCTGTGGCAAAGTAATTGCAAAGTGTTTTCTTTCTCTCCCTTCCTCTCCTCCCAAGTGGCTGCTCTTTGGAGCTGAGGTTTCCACCCATCTTCTTATTTTATCTCTTACTTTATAAAACTGGAAAATTGAAATGCTGAAATATTACACTTTAATCAAATGCATAATGATTTCCTCTAGATTGCCTCTTTGCCTCTCTCTCTCTCTCTCTTTTTTTTTTTTTTTTTTTTTTTTTAAGCTAAAGAAACAAGGTAAGAAGCAGAAGAGAAAAAAATTCCAGGGAGGCAGAAAATAAAGCAGCAAAATAACCTGAGATAAAATGTCAGTGTAAAAAATCTCAAATAAAGCCCTTCCAGTTTCTGAGTCCCCACTTGGATTTGGGTTACTGTTGCTCCCAGGCATGGAAAAATGGTATTTGCTGTAGAGATTCCCCCTCCTTTTTTGTCCTTTGTCTGTCCATGTTACCTTAAGTGTTTTCACCACCACTTCTCCCTGGAGGTTCTCCAGTGTTGTTCCCCCAAGCCCAAGGCTTTGTGCCTGCCCCACCTGGGACCTGAGACCCTCAGAGCCCAGCCCAAACCATTCTGGTATTCCATAAAAAGCCCTCAGGGGTGTGTGAGATGTCCCTTGGAGCAAACCATGGGCTCCAAAACTGCTGGATAAATCCCTTCCCTGGGGGCTGTTTCACTGTCCTGCCTGAGGCCAGCCAAAAAAAACCGCCTAAATTTGAAGAAAACTGACTCATCATTTTTTGAGCCCGTTGAGACCATCCTGGCTTCCCAAAGGGTTCCACCAGTTTTTGCAGAGGTGGTGAGCAGTCCCACATCAGGGTGAAATCACTGAGGGCTTTAGGGTGGGCAGAGGGTGGGGAGCAGATCTTGCAGGTCTGGGAATTATGGTCACGCTCAGACCTGCCCCAGGATGGTGCTGAGGTGTCACAGGGCTTCCCAGCTGCCCCGTATCACATTTTAATTTCTGGATAACCTCCTGGATAAGGCGAGAATCTTTTCCCATGGTAAGGATTGTTTTTTTTTTTTTTTTGTTTTTTTTGTTTTTTTTTTTTTTTTTTTTTTTTTTTTGGGGTTTTTTTTTTTTGGTTTTTTTTTTTTTTTTTTTTCCCCTAGAATTCCAGAATGGTTTGGGCTTGAAGGGACCTCGAAGCTTATCTAAAACCATGAGCAAGGACACCTTCCACTAGCCCAGGTTCCTCCAAGCCCCATCCAGCCTGGTCTGGGACACTTCCAGGAGCAGCCACAGCTTCTCTGGGCACCCTCGCCATTAAAAACTCCTTCCCCACATCCAATCTAATCTAACTTTCCATGCTTATGGAAATGAAATGCTGAAATATTAGGGGGTCGGACATCCCCAAAACAGCCACCCACGGGGTGCCAGGAAGCAGAGGAGCATCCAGGTGGAATTTCACGGCAGAGCCTGGGGAAAACGCGGGCGGATACCCCAAACGGGGGGTGCTGGACCCCAAAACCTGCTCTGGGGGCTCGCCAGCAGGCACCCCGCGGGCAGGAGGGGCTAATTTTAACATCAACCCGTGCCTGCGGCATCTGCGGAGGATCGGGTGTCCCGGGAAGGACGGGAATGTGTGCGCGGATGCAAAGCCGCGGCAGCGAGGGCTGAGCCCCGTGAAATGCCCGGGACAGCTGCGGCGGGGCCGGGGCAGCTGCCCGAGGCAGCTGGGGCTGCGGGAAGGGCCAGCAGCTTCCCAGGGCAGCGCGGAGGGGATGCCAGCGTGGTTTGTAGGATCCCGGGACCCGCCAGGGTGGGGATGGGACAGGGAGGCAGGGTGGGCATCCCTCCTTGTCGGGTGTGGCTGCGGGGTTTTCAGCGCTTAAAGAAGTGTCCCTTTGTCGTGTGTGTGCGCGACACAGGCAGCTGGCCACACCTCGGGGCTGGGGTGGTCTGCTGCTGCCGACAGAGACGGGTGGGAAGGGGGTGTTTTTCAGTGCTGCCACACAAGCTGAGCGCAGGAAGCGTTTCGCGAGGGCATAAACATGGAAAATTAGATTAGACTGGATGTGGGGAAGGAGTTTTTAATGGCGAGGGTGCCCAGAGAAGCTGTGGCTGCTCTGCTGGGGGAAGTGTCCCAGACCAGGCTGGATGGGGCTTGGAGGAACCTGGGGCTAGTGGAAGGTGTCCCTGCTCATGGTTTTGGAAAGCTTCTAGGTCCCTTCAAGCCCAAACCATTCTGGAATTCTAGGGGGAAAAAAAAAAAAAGCCAACAAATTTTGCTCTTTTCTTGGAAAAGTGGGCACCTGGAACTTGTCCTGCTCCAGTCTGAGGGCTGGTCGGAGCAGCAGCTGTGTGAATGTGGAAGGGCCCTCTGGGGTGGAGGCTGTGGCTGTGCAGAAGGCTCAAAGGAGAGCTGGCAGCTCTCCCTGCGGATGGAGACCCCAACAAAACAAAAAAAAAAACCCCAAAAACCACACCCAAAAAAACCAACCAACCAAAAAAACCCAAACAAAACCCCCCCCCCCCAAAAAAAAAAAAACAAAAAAAAAAACCCAAACCAAACCAAACCAAAACAAAAAAACCCAAACAAACAAACAAACAAACAAAAAAAACAAAAAAAAAACCAAACAAACCAAACCAACCCTCCCCCACAAACCCACAAACTCAACCACGACAGAGCCGGTGCCGTAATCCGGGTGGACAAATCCATTGCCCATCCTCGTTAGGCCTGCCAGATGCACGGCATGGATAAGGCTAAACAGGGATTAAGGGAGCTCCCCACGGCAGGAAAGGAAAGAAAAAATAAAAAAAAAAATCCAGCCTGGGAAGATTGGGAAGGCCATGGAAAAGTCGCTCTTCAGCGGGGTGAAATGATTCCCCGGATCCTGAGCTTTGCTAGAAATCCCTCCTGGGCAACGGGGGGCTTTGACTCCAATAAAACAGTTTTAAATGGAGATAAGCGTCTGTGTGGGGTTTTTTTGGGTTTTGTCTGAGGGTGTGCGTGTGTGTGCTCTCATGGTGTCTGTGTGTGCTCTCAGTGTGTCTGTGTGTGCTCTGAGTGTGTCTGTGTGTGCTCTCATGGTGTCTGTGTGTGCTCTCAGTGTGTCTGTGTGTGCTCTCAGTGTGTCTGTGTGTGCTCTCATGGTGTCTGTGTGTGCTCTGAGTGTGTCTGTGTGTGCTCTCAGTGTGTCTGTGTGTGCTCTCAGTGTGTCTGTGTGTGCTCTCATGGTGTCTGTGTGTGCTCTGAGTGTGTCTGTGTGTGCTCTCAGTGTGTCTGTGTGTGCTCTCAGTGTGTCTGTGTGTGCTCTCATGGTGTCTGTGTGTGCTCTCAGTGTGTCTGTGTGTGCTCTCAGTGTGTCTGTGTGTGCTCTCAGTGTGTCTGTGTGTGCTCTGAGTGTGTCTGTGTGTGCTCTCAGGGTGTCTGTGTGTGCTCTCAGTGTGTCTGTGTGTGCTCTCAGTGTGTCTGTGTGTGCTCTCAGTGTGTCTGTGTGTGCTCTGAGTGTGTCTGTGTGTGCTCTGAGTGTGTCTGTGTGTGCTCTCAGTGTGTCTGTGTGTGCTCTCAGTGTGTCTGTGTGTGCTCTGAGTGTGTCTGTGTGTGCTCTGAGTGTGTCTGTGTGTGCTCTCAGTGTGTCTGTGTGTGCTCTCATGGTGTCTGTGTGTGCTCTCAGTGTGTCTGTGTGTGCTCTCAGTGTGTCTGTGTGTGCTCTCAGTGTGTCTGTGTGTGCTCTCAGTGTGTCTGTGTGTGCTCTCAGTGTGCCTGTGTGTGCTCTGAGTGTGTCTGTGTGTGCTCTCAGTGTGTCTGTGTGTGCTCTGAGTGTGTCTGTGTGTGCTCTCAGTGTGTCTGTGTGTGCTCTGAGTGTGTCTGTGTGTGCTCTCAGTGTGTCCTGTGTGTGCTCTCATGGTGTCAGTGTGTGCTCTCAGTGTGTCTGTGTGTGCTCTGAGTGTGTCTGTGTGTGCTCTCAGTGTGTCTGTGTGTGCTCTCATGGTGTCTGTGTGTGCTCTCATGGGTGTCTGTGTGTGCTCTCAGTGTGTCTGTGTGTGCTCTCAGTGTGTCTGTGTGTGCTCTCAGTGTGTCTGTGTGTGCTCTCAGTGTGTCTGTGTGTGCTCTGAGTGTGTCTGTGTGTGCTCTCAGTGTGTCTGTGTGTGCTCTGAGTGTGTCTGTGTGTGCTCTCAGTGTGTCTGTGTGTGCTCTGAGTGTGTCTGTGTGTGCTCTGAGTGTGTCTGTGTGTGCTCTCAGTGTGTCTGTGTGTGCTCTCATGGTGTCTGTGTGTGCTCTCAGTGTGTCTGTGTGTGCTCTCATGGTGTCTGTGTGTGCTCTGAGTGTGTCTGTGTGTGCTCTCAGTGTGTCTGTGTGTGCTCTCAGTGTGTCTGTGTGTGCTCTGAGTGTGTCTGTGTGTGCTCTCAGTGTGTCTGTGTGTGCTCTGAGTGTGTCTGTGTGTGCTCTGAGTGTGTCTGTGTGTGCTCTCAGTGTGTCTGTGTGTGCTCTGAGTGTGTCTGTGTGTGCTCTGAGTGTGTCTGTGTGTGCTCTCAGTGTGTCTGTGTGTGCTCTCAGTGTGTCTGTGTGTGCTCTCAGTGTGTCTGTGTGTGCTCTGAGTGTGTCTGTGTGTGCTCTCAGTGTGTCTGTGTGTGCTCTGAGTGTGTCTGTGTGTGCTCTCATGGTGTCTGTGTGTGCTCTCAGTGTGTCTGTGTGTGCTCTCAGTGTGTCTGTGTGTGCTCTCAGTGTGTCTGTGTGTGCTCTGAGTGTGTCTGTGTGTGCTCTGAGTGTGTCTGTGTGTGCTCTCAGTGTGTCTGTGTGTGCTCTGAGTGTGTCTGTGTGTGCTCTCAGTGTGTCTGTGTGTGCTCTCATGGTGTCTGGTGTGTGCTCTGAGTGTGTCTGTGTGTGCTCAGTGTGTCTGTGTGTGCTCTCAGGTGTCTGTGTGTGCTCTCAGTGTGTCTGTGTGTGCTCTCAGTGTGTCTGTGTGTGCTCTCAGTGTGTCTGTGTGTGCTCTCATGGTGTCTGTGTGTGCTCTGAGTGTGTCTGTGTGTGCTCTGAGTGTGTCTGTGTGTGCTCTCATGGTGTCTGTGTGTGCTCTGAGTGTGTCTGTGTGTGCTCTCAGTGTGTCTGTGTGTGCTCTCAGTGTGTCTGTGTGTGCTCTGAGTGTGTCTGTGTGTGCTCTCAGTGTGTCTGTGTGTGCTCTCAGTGTGTCTGTGTGTGCTCTCAGTGTGTCTGTGTGTGCTCTGAGTGTGTCTGTGTGTGCTCTCAGTGTGTCTGTGTGTGCTCTCATGGTGTCTGTGTGTGCTCTGAGTGTGTCTGTGTGTGCTCTGAGTGTGTCTGTGTGTGCTCTCGAGTGTGTCTGTGTGTGCTCTGAGTGTGTCTGTGTGTGCTCTCAGTGGTGTCTGTGTGTGCTCTGAGTGTGTCTGTGTGTGCTCTGAGTGTGTCTGTGTGTGCTCTCAGTGTGTCTGTGTGTGCTCTCAGTGTGTCTGTGTGTGCTCTCAGTGTGTCTGTGTGTGCTCTGAGTGTGTCTGTGTGTGCTCTCAGTGTGTCTGTGTGTGCTCTCAGTGTGTCTGTGTGTGCTCTCATGGTGTCTGTGTGTGCTCTCAGTGTGTCTGTGTGTGCTCTGAGTGTGTCTGTGTGTGCTCTCAGTGTGTCTGTGTGTGCTCTCAGTGGTGTCTGTGTGTGCTCTGAGTGTGTCTGTGTGTGCTCTCAGTGTGTCTGTGTGTGCTCTCAGTGTGTCTGTGTGTGCTCTCAGTGGTGTCTGTGTGTGCTCTGAGTGGTGTCTGTGTGTGCTCTGAGTGTGTCTGTGTGTGCTCTCAGTGGTGTCTGTGTGTGCTCTCGAGTGTGTCTGTGTGTGCTCTGAGTGTGTCTGTGTGTGCTCTCATGGTGTCTGTGTGTGCTCTCAGTGTGTCTGTGTGTGCTCTCAGTGTGTCTGTGTGTGCTCTCAGTGTGTCTGTGTGTGCTCTCAGTGTGTCTGTGTGTGCTCTGAGTGTGTCTGTGTGTGCTCTCAGTGTGTCTGTGTGTGCTCTCAGTGGTGTCTGTGTGTGCTCTCAGTGTGTCTGTGTGTGCTCTCAGTGTGTCTGTGTGTGCTCTCAGTGTGTCTGTGTGTGCTCTCGAGTGTGTCTGTGTGTGCTCTCAGTGTGTCTGTGTGTGCTCTCAGTGTGTGTCTGTGTGTGCTCTGAGTGTGTCTGTGTGTGCTCTCAGTGTGTCTGTGTGTGCTCTGAGTGTGTCTGTGTGTGCTCTCAGTGTGTCTGTGTGTGCTCTCATGGTGTCTGTGTGTGCTCTGAGTGTGTCTGTGTGTGCTCTCGAGTGTGTCTGTGTGTGCTCTCATGTGTCTGTGTGTGCTCTGAGTGTGTCTGTGTGTGCTCTGAGTGTGTCTGTGTGTGCTCTGAGTGTGTCTGTGTGTGCTCTCAGTGTGTCTGTGTGTGGCTCTCAGTGTGTCTGTGTGTGCTCTGAGTGTGTCTGTGTGTGCTCTCAGTGTGTCTGTGTGTGCTCTCAGTGTGTCTGTGTGTGCTCTGAGTGTGTCTGTGTGTGCTCTCAGTGTGTCTGTGTGTGCTCTGAGTGTGTCTGTGTGTGCTCTCAGTGTGTCTGTGTGTGCTCTGAGTGTGTCTGTGTGTGCTCTCAGTGTGTCTGTGTGTGCTCTCAGTGTGTCTGTGTGTGCTCTGAGTGTGTCTGTGTGTGCTCTCAGTGTGTCTGTGTGTGCTCTCAGTGGTGTCTGTGTGTGCTCTGAGTGTGTCTGTGTGTGCTCTCAGTGTGTCTGTGTGTGCTCTCAGTGTGTCTGTGTGTGCTCTCAGTGTGTCTGTGTGTGCTCTCAGTGTGTCTGTGTGTGCTCTCATGGTGTCTGTGTGTGCTCTCAGTGTGTCTGTGTGTGCTCTCAGTGTGTCTGTGTGTGCTCTGAGTGTGTCTGTGTGTGCCTCAGTGTGTCTGTGTGTGCTCTCAGTGTGTCAGTGTGTGCTCTCAGTGTGTCTGTGTGTGCTCTCAGTGTGTCTGTGTGTGCTCTCAGTGTGTCTGTGTGTGCTCTGAGTGTGTCTGTGTGTGCTCTCAGTGTGTCTGTGTGTGCTCTGAGTGTGTCTGTGTGTGCTCTCAGTGTGTCTGTGTGTGCTCTGAGTGTGTCTGTGTGTGCTCTCAGTGTGTCTGTGTGTGCTCTCAGTGTGTCTGTGTGTGCTCTCATGGTGTCTGTGTGTGCTCTGAGTGTGTCTGTGTGTGCTCTCAGTGTGTCTGTGTGTGCTCTCAGTGTGTCTGTGTGTGCTCTCAGTGTGTCTGTGTGTGCTCTGAGTGTGTCTGTGTGTGCTCTCAGTGTGTCTGTGTGTGCTCTGAGTGTGTCTGTGTGTGCTCTCAGTGTGTCTGTGTGTGCTCTCAGTGTGTCTGTGTGTGCTCTCAGTGTGTCTGTGTGTGCTCTCAGTGTGTCTGTGTGTGCTCTCAGTGTGTCTGTGTGTGCTCTCAGTGTGTCTGTGTGTGCTCTCAGTGTGTCTGTGTGTGCTCTCAGTGTGTCTGTGTGTGCTCTCAGTGTGTCTGTGTGTGCTCTCAGTGTGTCTGTGTGTGCTCTCAGTGTGTCTGTGTGTGCTCTGAGTGTGTCTGTGTGTGCTCTCAGTGTGTCTGTGTGTGCTCTCAGTGTGTCTGTGTGTGCTCTCGAGTGTGTCTGTGTGTGCTCTGAGTGTGTCTGTGTGTGCTCTCAGTGTGTCTGTGTGTGCTCTCAGTGTGTCTGTGTGTGCTCTCAGTGTGTCTGTGTGTGCTCTGAGTGTGTCTGTGTGTGCTCTCAGTGTGTCTGTGTGTGCTCTCAGTGTGTCTGTGTGTGCTCTCAGTGTGTCTGTGTGTGCTCTGAGTGTGTCTGTGTGTGCTCTCAGTGTGTCTGTGTGTGCTCTCAGTGTGTCTGTGTGTGCTCTCAGTGTGTCTGTGTGTGCTCTCAGTGTGTCTGTGTGTGCTCTCAGTGTGTCTGTGTGTGCTCTGAGTGTGTCTGTGTGTGCTCTCAGTGTGTCTGTGTGTGCTCTGCAGTGTGTCTGTGTGTGCTCTGAGTGTGTCTGTGTGTGCTCTCAGTGTGTCTGTGTGTGCTCTCAGTGTGTCTGTGTGTGCTCTCAGTGTGTCTGTGTGTGCTCTGAGTGTGTCTGTGTGTGCTCTCAGTGTGTCTGTGTGTGCTCTGAGTGTGTCTGTGTGTGCTCTCAGTGTGTCTGTGTGTGCTCTCAGTGTGTCTGTGTGTGCTCTCAGTGTGTCTGTGTGTGCTCTGAGTGTGTCTGTGTGTGCTCTCAGTGTGTCTGTGTGTGCTCTCAGTGTGTCTGTGTGTGCTCTCAGTGTGTCTGTGTGTGCTCTGAGTGGTGTCTGTGTGTGCTCTCGAGTGTGTCTGTGTGTGCTCTCAGTGGTGTCTGTGTGTGCTCTGAGTGTGTCTGTGTGTGCTCTCAGTGTGTCTGTGTGTGCTCTCAGTGTGTCTGTGTGTGCTCTCATGGTGTCTGTGTGTGCTCTGAGTGTGTCTGTGTGTGCTCTCAGTGTGTCTGTGTGTGCTCTCAGTGTGTCTGTGTGTGCTCTCAGTGTGTCTGTGTGTGCTCTCAGTGTGTCTGTGTGTGCTCTGAGTGTGTCTGTGTGTGCTCTCAGTGTGTCTGTGTGTGCTCTCAGTGTGTCTGTGTGTGCTCTGAGTGTGTCTGTGTGTGCTCTCAGTGTGTCTGTGTGTGCTCTCAGTGTGTCTGTGTGTGCTCTCAGTGTGTCTGTGTGTGCTCTGAGTGTGTCTGTGTGTGCTCTCAGTGTGTCTGTGTGTGCTCTCAGTGTGTCTGTGTGTGTCTGAGTGTGTCTGTGTGTGCTCTCAGTGTGTCTGTGTGTGCTCTCAGTGTGTCTGTGTGTGCTCTCAGTGTGTCTGTGTGTGCTCTCAGTGTGTCTGTGTGTGCTCTCAGTGTGTCTGTGTGTGCTCTGAGTGTGTCTGTGTGTGCTCTCAGTGTGTCTGTGTGTGCTCTCAGTGTGTCTGTGTGTGCTCTCAGTGTGTCTGTGTGTGCTCTCAGTGTGTCTGTGTGTGCTCTCAGTGTGTCTGTGTGTGCTCTCATGGTGTCTGTGTGTGCTCTCAGTGTGTCTGTGTGTGCTCTCAGTGTGTCTGTGTGTGCTCTGAGTGTGTCTGTGTGTGCTCTCAGTGTGTCTGTGTGTGCTCTCAGTGTGTCTGTGTGTGCTCTGAGTGTGTCTGTGTGTGCTCTCAGTGTGTCTGTGTGTGCTCTCAGTGTGTCTGTGTGTGCTCTCAGTGTGTCTGTGTGTGCTCTCAGTGTGTCTGTGTGTGCTCTCAGTGTGTCTGTGTGTGCTCTCAGTGTGTCTGTGTGTGCTCTGCAGTGTGTCTGTGTGTGCTCTCAGTGTGTCTGTGTGTGCTCTCAGTGTGTCTGTGTGTGCTCTCATGTGTCTGTGTGTGCTCTCAGTGTGTCTGTGTGTGCTCTCAGTGTGTCTGTGTGTGCTCTGAGTGTGTCTGTGTGTGCTCTCAGTGTGTCTGTGTGTGCTCTCAGTGTGTCTGTGTGTGCTCTCAGTGTGTCTGTGTGTGCTCTGATGTGTCTGTGTGTGCTCTCAGTGTGTCTGTGTGTGCTCTCAGTGTGTCTGTGTGTGCTCTCAGTGTGTCTGTGTGTGCTCTGAGTGTGTCTGTGTGTGCTCTCAGTGTGTCTGTGTGTGCTCTCATGTGTCTGTGTGTGCTCTCATTGTGTCTGTGTGTGCTCTCAGTGTGTCTGTGTGCTCTCAGTGTGTCTGTGTGTGCTCTCAGTGTGTCTGTGTGTGCTCTCAGTGTGTCTGTGTGTGCTCTGAGTGTGTCTGTGTGTGCTCTCAGTGTGTCTGTGTGTGCTCTCATGGTGTCTGTGTGTGCTCTGAGTGTGTCTGTGTGTGCTCTCAGTGTGTCTGTGTGTGCTCTCAGTGTGTCTGTGTGTGCTCTCAGTGTGTCTGTGTGTGCTCTCAGTGTGTCTGTGTGTGCTCTGAGTGTGTCTGTGTGTGCTCTCAGTGTGTCTGTGTGTGCTCTCAGTGTGTCTGTGTGTGCTCTCAGTGTGTCTGTGTGTGCTCTCAGTGTGTCTGTGTGTGCTCTCAGTGTGTCTGTGTGTGCTCTGAGTGTGTCTGTGTGTGCTCTGAGTGTGTCTGTGTGTGCTCTCAGTGTGTCTGTGTGTGCTCTCAGTGTGTCTGTGTGTGCTCTGAGTGTGTCTGTGTGTGCTCTCATGTGTCTGTGTGTGCTCTGAGTGTGTCTGTGTGTGCTCTGAGTGTGTCTGTGTGTGCTCTAGTGTGTCTGTGTGTGCTCTCAGTGTGTCTGTGTGTGCTCTCAGTGTGTCTGTGTGTGCTCTGAGTGTGTCTGTGTGTGCTCTCAGTGTGTCTGTGTGTGCTCTCAGTGTGTCAGTGTGTGCTCTCAGTGTGTCTGTGTGTGCTCTGAGTGTGTCTGTGTGTGCTCTCATGGTGTCTGTGTGTGCTCTGAGTGTGTCTGTGTGTGCTCTCAGTGTGTCTGTGTGTGCTCTGCAGTGTGTCTGTGTGTGCTCTCAGTGTGTCTGTGTGTGCTCTCAGTGTGTCTGTGTGTGCTCTCATGGTGTCTGTGTGTGCTCTGAGTGTGTCTGTGTGTGCTCTCAGTGTGTCTGTGTGTGCTCTCAGTGTGTCTGTGTGTGCTCTCAGTGTGTCTGTGTGTGCTCTCAGTGTGTCTGTGTGTGCTCTCAGTGTGTCTGTGTGTGCTCTCAGTGTGTCTGTGTGTGCTCTGCATGTGTCTGTGTGTGCTCTCAGTGTGTCTGTGTGTGCTCTCAGTGTGTCTGTGTGTGCTCTGAGTGTGTCTGTGTGTGCTCTCATGGTGTCTGTGTGTGCTCTCAGTGTGTCTGTGTGTGCTCTCAGTGTGTCTGTGTGTGCTCTCAGTGTGTCTGTGTGTGCTCTCAGTGTGTCTGTGTGTGCTCTGAGTGTGTCTGTGTGTGCTCTCAGTGTGTCTGTGTGTGCTCTCAGTGTGTCTGTGTGTGCTCTCAGTGTGTCTGTGTGTGCTCTGAGTGTGTCTGTGTGTGCTCTCAGTGTGTCTGTGTGTGCTCTCAGTGTGTCTGTGTGTGCTCTCAGTGTGTCTGTGTGTGCTCTCAGTGTGTCTGTGTGTGCTCTCAGTGTGTCTGTGTGTGCTCTGAGTGTGTCTGTGTGTGCTCTCAGTGTGTCTGTGTGTGCTCTCAGTGTGTCTGTGTGTGCTCTGAGTGTGTCTGTGTGTGCTCTCAGTGTGTCTGTGTGTGCTCTCAGTGTGTCTGTGTGTGCTCTCAGTGTGTCTGTGTGTGCTCTCAGTGTGTCTGTGTGTGCTCTCATGGTGTCTGTGTGTGCTCTCAGTGTGTCTGTGTGTGCTCTCAGTGTGTCTGTGTGTGCTCTAAGGTGTCTGTGTGTGCTCTCAGTGTGTCTGTGTGTGCTCTCAGTGTGTCTGTGTGTGCTCTCAGTGTGTCCTGTGTGTGCTCTGAGTGTGTCTGTGTGTGCTCTCAGTGTGTCTGTGTGTGCTCTCAGTGTGTCTGTGTGTGCTCTCAGTGTGTCTGTGTGTGCTCTCAGTGTGTCTGTGTGTGCTCTCAGTGTGTCTGTGTGTGCTCTCAGTGTGTCTGTGTGTGCTCTCAGTGTGTCTGTGTGTGCTCTCAGTGTGTCTGTGTGTGCTCTCAGTGTGTCTGTGTGTGCTCTCAGTGTGTCTGTGTGTGCTCTCAGTGTGTCTGTGTGTGCTCTCAGTGTGTCTGTGTGTGCTCTCAGTGTGTCTGTGTGTGCTCTCAGTGTGTCTGTGTGTGCTCTCAGTGTGTCTGTGTGTGCTCTCAGTGTGTCTGTGTGTGCTCTCAGTGTGTCTGTGTGTGCTCTCAGTGTGTCTGTGTGTGCTCTCAGTGTGTCTGTGTGTGCTCTGAGTGTGTCTGTGTGTGCTCTCAGTGTGTCTGTGTGTGCTCTCAGTGTGTCTGTGTGTGCTCTCAGGTGTCTGTGTGTGCTCTCAGTGTGTCTGTGTGTGCTCTCAGTGTGTCTGTGTGTGCTCTCAGTGTGTCTGTGTGTGCTCTCAGTGTGTCTGTGTGTGCTCTCAGTGTGTCTGTGTGTGCTCTCAGTGTGTCTGTGTGTGCTCTGAGTGTGTCTGTGTGTGCTCTCAGTGTGTCTGTGTGTGCTCTGAGTGTGTCTGTGTGTGCTCTCAGTGTGTCTGTGTGTGCTCTCAGTGTGTCTGTGTGTGCTCTGAGTGTGTCTGTGTGTGCTCTCAGTGTGTCTGTGTGTGCTCTCAGTGTGTCTGTGTGTGCTCTCAGTGTGTCTGTGTGTGCTCTCAGTGTGTCTGTGTGTGCTCTCAGTGTGTCTGTGTGTGCTCTCAGTGTGTCTGTGTGTGCTCTCAGTGTGTCTGTGTGTGCTCTCAGTGTGTCTGTGTGTGCTCTCAGTGTGTCTGTGTGTGCTCTCAGTGTGTCTGTGTGTGCTCTGAGTGTGTCTGTGTGTGCTCTCAGTGTGTCTGTGTGTGCTCTCAGTGTGTCTGTGTGTGCTCTGAGTGTGTCTGTGTGTGCTCTCAGTGTGTCTGTGTGTGCTCTCAGTGTGTCTGTGTGTGCTCTCAGTGTGTCTGTGTGTGCTCTCAGTGTGTCTGTGTGTGCTCTGAGTGTGTCTGTGTGTGCTCTCAGTGTGTCTGTGTGTGCTCTCAGTGTGTCTGTGTGTGCTCTCAGTGTGTCTGTGTGTGCTCTCAGTGTGTCTGTGTGTGCTCTGAGTGTGTCTGTGTGTGCTCTGAGTGTGTCTGTGTGTGCTCTGAGTGTGTCTGTGTGTGCTCTCAGTGTGTCTGTGTGTGCTCTCAGTGTGTCTGTGTGTGCTCTCAGTGTGTCTGTGTGTGCTCTCAGTGTGTCTGTGTGTGCTCTCAGTGTGTCTGTGTGTGCTCTGAGTGTGTCTGTGTGTGCTCTGAGTGTGTCTGTGTGTGCTCTCAGTGTGTCTGTGTGTGCTCTCAGTGTGTCTGTGTGTGCTCTCAGTGTGTCTGTGTGTGCTCTCAGTGTGTCTGTGTGTGCTCTCAGTGTGTCTGTGTGTGCTCTGAGTGTGTCTGTGTGTGCTCTCAGTGTGTCTGTGTGTGCTCTCATGGTGTCTGTGTGTGCTCTCAGTGTGTCTGTGTGTGCTCTGAGTGTGTCTGTGTGTGCTCTGAGTGTGTCTGTGTGTGCTCTCAGTGTGTCTGTGTGTGCTCTCAGTGTGTCTGTGTGTGCTCTGAGTGTGTCTGTGTGTGCTCTCAGTGTGTCTGTGTGTGCTCTCAGTGTGTCTGTGTGTGCTCTCAGTGTGTCTGTGTGTGCTCTCATGGTGTCTGTGTGTGCTCTCAGTGTGTCTGTGTGTGCTCTGAGTGTGTCTGTGTGTGCTCTCAGTGTGTCTGTGTGTGCTCTCAGTGTGTCTGTGTGTGCTCTCAGTGTGTCTGTGTGTGCTCTCAGTGTGTCTGTGTGTGCTCTCAGTGTGTCTGTGTGTGCTCTCAGTGTGTCTGTGTGTGCTCTCATGGTGTCTGTGTGTGCTCTGAGTGTGTCTGTGTGTGCTCTCAGTGTGTCTGTGTGTGCTCTCAGTGTGTCTGTGTGTGCTCTGAGTGTGTCTGTGTGTGCTCTCAGTGTGTCTGTGTGTGCTCTCATGGTGTCTGTGTGTGCTCTGAGTGTGTCTGTGTGTGCTCTCATGGTGTCTGTGTGTGCTCTCAGTGTGTCTGTGTGTGCTCTCAGTGTGTCTGTGTGTGCTCTCAGTGTGTCTGTGTGTGCTCTGAGTGTGTCTGTGTGTGCTCTCAGTGTGTCTGTGTGTGCTCTGAGTGTGTCTGTGTGTGCTCTCAGTGTGTCTGTGTGTGCTCTCAGTGTGTCTGTGTGTGCTCTCAGTGTGTCTGTGTGTGCTCTCAGTGTGTCTGTGT
Organism: Passer domesticus; assembly: GCF_036417665.1. NCBI lineage: Eukaryota > Metazoa > Chordata > Aves > Passeriformes > Passeridae > Passer > Passer domesticus. The sequence continues at coordinate 2,698,891 of NC_087512.1, read as the reverse complement.
GTGCTCTGAGTGTGTCTGTGTGTGCTCTCAGTGTGTCTGTGTGTGCTCTCAGTGTGTCTGTGTGTGCTCTCAGTGTGTCTGTGTGTGCTCTCAGTGTGTCTGTGTGTGCTCTCAGTGTGTCTGTGTGTGCTCTGAGTGTGTCTGTGTGTGCTCTCAGTGTGTCTGTGTGTGCTCTGAGTGTGTCTGTGTGTGCTCTCAGTGTGTCTGTGTGTGCTCTGAGTGTGTCTGTGTGTGCTCTCAGTGTGTCTGTGTGTGCTCTGAGTGTGTCTGTGTGTGCTCTCAGTGTGTCTGTGTGTGCTCTCATGGTGTCTGTGTGTGCTCTCAGTGTGTCTGTGTGTGCTCTCAGTGTGTCTGTGTGTGCTCTCAGTGTGTCTGTGTGTGCTCTGAGTGTGTCTGTGTGTGCTCTCAGTGTGTCTGTGTGTGCTCTGAGTGTGTCTGTGTGTGCTCTCAGTGTGTCTGTGTGTGCTCTCAGTGTGTCTGTGTGTGCTCTCAGTGTGTCTGTGTGTGCTCTCATGGTGTCTGTGTGTGCTCTCAGTGTGTCTGTGTGTGCTCTCAGTGTGTCTGTGTGTGCTCTCAGTGTGTCTGTGTTGCTCTGAGTGTGTCTGTGTGTGCTCTCAGTGTGTCTGTGTGTGCTCTGAGTGTGTCTGTGTGTGCTCTGAGTGTGTCTGTGTGTGCTCTCAGTGTGTCTGTGTGTGCTCTCAGTGTGTCTGTGTGTGCTCTGAGTGTGTCTGTGTGTGCTCTCAGTGTGTCTGTGTGTGCTCTGAGTGTGTCTGTGTGTGCTCTGCAGTGTGTCTGTGTGTGCTCTGAGTGTGTCTGTGTGTGCTCTGAGTGTGTCTGTGTGTGCTCTCAGTGTGTCTGTGTGTGCTCTCAGTGTGTCTGTGTGTGCTCTCAGTGTGTCTGTGTGTGCTCTCAGTGTGTCTGTGTGTGCTCTCAGTGTGTCTGTGTGTGCTCTCAGTGTGTCTGTGTGTGCTCTGAGTGTGTCTGTGTGTGCTCTCAGTGTGTCTGTGTGTGCTCTCAGTGTGTCTGTGTGTGCTCTCAGTGTGTCTGTGTGTGCTCTCAGTGTGTCTGTGTGTGCTCTCAGTGTGTCTGTGTGTGCTCTGAGTGTGTCTGTGTGTGCTCTCAGTGTGTCTGTGTGTGCTCTCAGTGTGTCTGTGTGTGCTCTCATGGTGTCTGTGTGTGCTCTCAGTGTGTCTGTGTGTGCTCTCAGTGTGTCTGTGTGTGCTCTGAGTGTGTCTGTGTGTGCTCTCAGTGTGTCTGTGTGTGCTCTCAGTGTGTCTGTGTGTGCTCTCAGTGTGTCTGTGTGTGCTCTCAGTGTGTCTGTGTGTGCTCTCATGGTGTCTGTGTGTGCTCTGAGTGTGTCTGTGTGTGCTCTCAGTGTGTCTGTGTGTGCTCTCAGTGGTGTCTGTGTGTGCTCTCAGTGTGTCTGTGTGTGCTCTCAGTGTGTCTGTGTGTGCTCTCAGTGTGTCTGTGTGTGCTCTCAGTGTGTCTGTGTGTGCTCTCAGTGTGTCTGTGTGTGCCTCTGAGTGTGTCTGTGTGTGCTCTCAGTGTGTCTGTGTGTGCTCTCAGTGTGTCTGTGTGTGCTCTCAGTGTGTCTGTGTGTGCTCTCAGTGTGTCTGTGTGTGCTCTCATGTGTGTCTGTGTGTGCTCTCAGTGTGTCTGTGTGTGCTCTCAGTGTGTCTGTGTGTGCTCTGAGTGTGTCTGTGTGTGCTCTCAGTGTGTCTGTGTGTGCTCTGAGTGTGTCTGTGTGTGCTCTCAGTGTGTCTGTGTGTGCTCTGAGTGTGTCTGTGTGTGCTCTCAGTGTGTCTGTGTGTGCTCTCAGTGTGTCTGTGTGTGCTCTCAGTGTGTCTGTGTGTGCTCTGCAGTGTGTCTGTGTGTGCTCTCAGTGTGTCTGTGTGTGCTCTCATGGTGTCTGTGTGTGCTCTCAGTGTGTCTGTGTGTGCTCTCAGTGTGTCTGTGTGTGCTCTCAGTGTGTCTGTGTGTGCTCTCAGTGTGTCTGTGTGTGCTCTCAGTGTGTCTGTGTGTGCTCTCAGTGGTGTCTGTGTGTGCTCTCAGTGTGTCTGTGTGTGCTCTCAGTGTGTCTGTGTGTGCTCTCAGTGTGTCTGTGTGTGCTCTGCAGTGTGTCTGTGTGTGCTCTCAGTGTGTCTGTGTGTGCTCTCAGTGTGTCTGTGTGTGCTCTGAGTGTGTCTGTGTGTGCTCTCAGTGTGTCTGTGTGTGCTCTCAGTGTGTCTGTGTGTGCTCTCAGTGTGTCTGTGTGTGCTCTCAGTGTGTCTGTGTGTGCTCTCATGGTGTCTGTGTGTGCTCTGAGTGTGTCTGTGTGTGCTCTCAGTGTGTCTGTGTGTGCTCTCAGTGTGTCTGTGTGTGCTCTGAGTGTGTCTGTGTGTGCTCTCAGTGTGTCTGTGTGTGCTCTGAGTGTGTCTGTGTGTGCTCTGAGTGTGTCTGTGTGTGCTCTCAGTGTGTCTGTGTGTGCTCTCAGTGTGTCTGTGTGTGCTCTGAGTGTGTCTGTGTGTGCTCTCAGTGTGTCTGTGTGTGCTCTCAGTGTGTCTGTGTGTGCTCTCTGTGTCTGTGTGTGCTCTGAGTGTGTCTGTGTGTGCTCTCAGTGTGTCTGTGTGTGCTCTCAGTGTGTCTGTGTGTGCTCTGAGTGTGTCTGTGTGTGCTCTCATTGTGTCTGTGTGTGCTCTCAGTGTGTCTGTGTGTGCTCTCAGTGTGTCTGTGTGTGCTCTCAGTGTGTCTGTGTGTGCTCTGAGTGTGTCTGTGTGTGCTCTCAGTGGTGTCTGTGTGTGCTCTCAGTGTGTCTGTGTGTGCTCTCAGTGTGTCTGTGTGTGCTCTCAGTGTGTCTGTGTGTGCTCTGAGTGTGTCTGTGTGTGCTCTCAGTGTGTCTGTGTGTGCTCTCAGTGTGTCTGTGTGTGCTCTGAGTGTCTGTGTGTGCTCTCAGTGTGTCTGTGTGTGCTCTCAGTGTGTCTGTGTGTGCTCTCAGTGTGTCTGTGTGTGCTCTCAGTGTGTCTGTGTGTGCTCTCAGTGTGTCTGTGTGTGCTCTCAGTGTGTCTGTGTGTGCTCTCATGGTGTCTGTGTGTGCTCTCGAGTGTGTCTGTGTGTGCTCTCAGTGTGTCTGTGTGTGCTCTCAGTGTGTCTGTGTGTGCTCTGAGTGTGTCTGTGTGTGCTCTTCAGTGTGTCTGTGTGTGCTCTCAGTGTGTCTGTGTGTGCTCTGAGTGTGTCTGTGTGTGCTCTGAGTGTGTCTGTGTGTGCTCTCATGGTGTCTGTGTGTGCTCTCATGGTGTCTGTGTGTGCTCTCAGTGTGTCTGTGTGTGCTCTCAGTGTGT